>NC_133541.1:117974638-118277668 GCF_048773025.1 Camelus bactrianus
TCTCTGTACCAGGAAGGGGAGAACACTTATCACCCAGAGCCAAGCTGTAGATACTGAGATGAGTCTACCTAAACAAATCTTATCCAAATAGCACTCATCTTCCATTAGTTCCCCCTGACATACTTCCTAGTTCCTTTCCCACAATGTATTGGCCCTAGAAGCCCCAATCCCTTTTCCTTTGTCTAGTCGCTTCTCCACAATTTATCCTCTTTTGTTAAAATGGAATATAAGGGGGGAGGGTATGGCTCGGTGGTAGAGTGCATGCTTAGCACGCACAAGGTCCTGGGTTCAATCCCCAATACCTCCATCAAAGATAAATAAATTTAAAAACCTAACTACTCCTCCCCCAAAATAAAAAATCTAAAATATATCATATATTTATAAAAATATAAATGTATTTATATATATATAAATGGAATACCAGCCTGAGTCTAAACACTTCTTTTGAGTTTTTCACTTTTCTGTGCCATGTACAATTTAAAAAACTGATCAAAAGTATGTCTTTTCAACTGTTAATCTCTTCTGTCAGTTTAATTTGCAAGCCTCAGTCACAGAACATAACCTGGTAGAGACAAACTATGATAGACAGGGTTAAGTGCTGCCCCATGAGACTCTATCAGGTCAGCTGGGAGAGGCCTCTAGAGAGCTGCTGGTTATTCTCTGCTCTTTTGGTCACTTTCTACACCCAGATCGGGGTACCCAGTGACAGGAGAGACATTTGCTAGACCGACACAAGGAGTGGCTGTTCCTGTATGCAACATGTCATACCTCAAAGTGAGCAAAAACCAGAGGAACTGTGTTAGGTCATGCACACTGACGTGGATTGCGGTAGGGGTTTATCCTTGTGTACCAGAAGCTTGTTCTATGATAGAGACAGAGTACTGATTCTAACACTGACTAAACTGTGCACTTCGAGTGCCTCAGCAGATAGACACTACTGGACATAAAGCAAAATGCAAACCACAGTCAAAAAGTTTGAAAGACACCTTCCACATACTCAGTACTTTGGGTTCCAGGAGCAAAATCCACCAGCAGGCCAGTGAGGAATGTAGTGGGCCGCCCATAAGGTGGGCCAGGTGAGTGTTTACCCTGACGCTCTCAGAAAAGGGGGGAGTGTTGGTTATCTATTTGGATTTTAAGGAAATACATTTTCAGAACAGAGAAATAAGGCATCTCAGCCTGGGTCAAAGCAGGGCTGAGGCCTGGCTTGTCAGCTGGCACAGTATCCCACTGGGAAAGTCTGGTGGGCCCTGGTGTCTGCCTCCCAGGACAATGGCTCTGTCCCTTCATCGATCCCAGTCTGGGGCTCTGCAGCGGCTTCCTGGCTGCCTTCCGCTGTCTCTTCTCACCAGGATTCCAGCACTCGTGTCCGCGGCACCGCCCTGCCCTGCCCACAACCCTCTGAGAGCTGAGTCCTCATCCGTGCCCTTCCATCTGCGACCAGCCACCTCTGAGGTTCTCTTCTCTCTTTCTCCTGCTCCTGGCTCCATCCCTGCCAATGGTCAGTCAAACCTGCCCAGTCCCCGCCCCAGACAGCCCTTCCACCTACGCGGTGGGGACCTAGACCTCAGAGAACACGCCCCCTCCTACCAGATCCTCAGGCCAGCACCTCACTGGTGGGCGGTGCCCCAGCCCCAATAGGGTGCCAATTTCAGACAGGGTGCACGCCGCCACACCCCCCGCCCCCAGATCTGGACCAGGGTGGGGCCTGAGCCCACGCCCTGGGCTCCCCCAACTTCAGGCCAGGCCACATGCCGCACAACCCGCGCGCGACAGGAACCCCTGCCAGGCCGTGCGGCGCGCCGGACCTGCCCGCACCTTGAGATCGTCGGCCGCGTCCTGCAGCGGGCGCACGCGGTGAGCCCAGTGCTCCCCCGAGCGCTCGCAGGCCGCGCACAGCAGGCGCAGCTCGTCGCCGCAGAAAGCCACCAGCGGCTCGCGGTGCGCGGCACACACGCCCTGCGGGACCGGCGACGGCGGATGCAGGCGCCGCGCCATCTCGGCCATCTTGGCGAGCGGGCGGTTGGGCCGCAGGTTCCTCTGCGGGGACAACTCGCGGCACTCGGGACAAGCGTACGGGCCCTCGGGCTGGCCCCAGCAGCGCCGGATGCACTCGCGGCAGAAATTGTGGCCGCAGTCGGTCATCACCGGGTCCGTGAAGTAGTCGAGGCAGATGGCGCAGGTGGCCTCCTCTTGGAGGTTGGTGGACAGGTCGGGGGCGGCCATGGCACCGGTGCAACGGAGGAAGGCAGCGTTCTGCGCCGGGTCGGGCGGTGGCCGGCCGCCGCCGGGACTTGGGGGAGCGCGCGGGGACGCGAGGCGCAGGGCACCGGGGGACTCGGGGGACTTCGGGTCGCGAGGGCTCCGGGGTCTGAGGCTGTGGGGCTCCGGGGATGCGGAGCGCACTGGCTCCGGACTGAGGTGGCTCGGGGAACCTAGGGCCTACGGCTTCCGTACGCGGGCAGGAAGAGGTACCGGGGCGGAAGCAGGAAGCGGCTGGGTTTTTTCCCCCTTTGGAACAACCCGCTTTAGCTGCGGATTGGCCGCGGCCTATCACGCGGCCCGCAGGCCGGACTGAATTGGAGGCTGTTCACCGGCTGACCTTGCGTCGCCGCCGCCACCTGCGCGCGCAGGCGCGCGCTGCTGGTTCGGACCTGCGCTGGGGTCGCACTGCCCGGTGTCTCCTTCGGGGCTTGAGAAAGATGGAGTGTAGAGGCAGGGGGCAGTGGGATGCCCTGCACAGTTTTCGGGCTCTCAGCCGCAGGGTAGAGGCCACGAGGACAAGGGAGGACGAGGCTGAGGCGGGGAGCCGCAAGTCGTACCCCGTGCGCGCGCGCGCCCCACCCTTCGGCCGGAACCATCCGAACTTACGGGGTGAGGGGCCTTGGGCCTTACTGGGGTAGGGGTACACTAACCGAAATTCTGGGGTGCTTGGCAGCTGTTAACTGATCTGAATGCGTTAATGCGTCTGAAACTGCGCGGGTGGGAGGGTGGGCGGTGGAGAGCGGGGTGAAAGGAAAGGAAGGACCCTCTTTGATCCTTATTCTTTGAATTCTGCCCCTGCAACTTTGGTGGGGGTAGAAGGGATGGGGTGGGCAGCCCTGAGGCTTTTAGAAATTGAGCTTGAAGTTTCTTCACTTTTTCATTTTCCCTCTGTGAAGGACCCAAATATGGGATTTGCAGACTACAAAGACACCCGAGGGTTTGGCTCTACCTATAAAAACCTGAACCATGGTTCTATTTTTAGGTTTTTGAGAAACCCCTGTCGTTTTCCGTGGTGGCTGCGCCGATTTACATTCCCACCAACAGTGTTCAGAGGTTCCCTTTTCTCCACATCCTTGAGACGTTTGTTATTTGTGTTCTTTTTGATGATGGCCATGCTGACAGGTGGGAGACGGTGTCTCACTGTGATTTTGATTTGCATTTCCCTGATACCAGTGATGTTGGGCAGCTTTTCCTGCTCCTGTTGGTCACCTGCATTTCCTGTTTTAGAAAAATGTCTATTCAGTTCTGCCCTTTTTTAAATGGGTTGTTTGTTCTTTTGCTTTTTAACTGAAATATAGTTGATTTTAAATGCATTAGTTTCTGGTGTACAGCGTGGGTGGACTTGGAGGGCACGATCCTAAGAGAAGTAAGTCAAAGACAAACACTGTAAGAGATCACTTACACGTGGAATCTAAAAAAAATACAACAATCTAGTGAATATAACAGAAAAGGAAAACTCACAGATGTGGAGAAGGAGCCACTGGTTACCAGTGGGGAGAGGGAGGGGCGAGGGGCAAGATGGAGGTGGAGGATTAAGTGGTACAAACTGTCAGGTGTAAGTAAGCTACAAGGATGTATTGTACAACATGGGGAATATAGCCAATATTTTATAATAACTACAAATGGAACATAACTTTTAAAAATTGTGAACACTATATTGTATACTTGTCACATACAGTATTATACATCAACTATACTTCAATTTAAAAAATATATTATAAAATAAATATTAAAAAAAAAAAAAACCTGAACCACAGAAGAGCCAATGAATGGTTACATCCGTAAGTGGGAAGTGGGGGACATGGCTAAAGGAAAACTGCAACATGCTGTACCTGGTACATATCTGTGTATTTCGACACTGATTCACTGTGAAACCCGCGGGCTTCTTAAAATGTTCTCTATGAAACATCTGTAAATATAGTCTCTTAATGTTTAGCTGCTTTAATCATGATTGTTATTTCCACGTTGTGAAACTACCCTGCACAGCCAGTGGCTCTCAAATGCTCCAGTATGAGCTGGGCAGGTGGCTCTTGCTGAGCTGGACCACCTCACCTCCTGGAGAAACCAGGGCTCCCCAGGCTCCCCCTGCCTGTCCCCCTATCCCTTCACCCACAGGGTCACTGTAGAGATGACCATCTGGCCCGATTTGGGGGCCCCAAGGCAGAAGAAGGGCTGCAGGGGGCCAGGGAAGGCAGGCTGGGAGTAGGTATGCAGGTGGGACCCATCATTCACATTGTAGAAGGACACCTCTCCGGCCTCGAAGTCCAGGAAGACGCCCATGTGGCTGGGGGGCTCAGTCAGCGTGATGGGGGTCACAGAAGACGTAGCAGGTGCATACCTCTCTCCCTTGCATAGCTGTACCACCCAGAACCCATTTTCCGGGGACTTAGGGACCCTGCCCCTCCGGCTGACGTTGTCCCTGCACACGCCTAGGGCCCACAGCGCATCACCAGTGAGGTTCATGCCCACCTCCCAGTAGTGCCTCCCCGAGGAGAAGGTCTCTTGGCCCACTGCACAAGGGTAGGCCAGGAACCTGTCTTGGCCATGGGGTGCGCCATCCAGCGGGGTGCTCAGGTAGCGCCTCTGGCTGATCTCGTACAAGAGGAGGTAGGGGTAGGCTGTGGTTGGGTCTGGCACCACATCTTCTGGAGACAGGCCCAGGGCAGAGGGGAGAGGGGGGCTTTTCAGGGTCAGGGCGGAGAGGGCAAGGACTCAGGGGGCCAAATAGTCCCCTGTTCACCCTAACCCCCACCCAGGCCTCTGGCTGAGTTCAGCTGTGAACGAGGAGCTACTGTACGATCCAGTATCCCATCTATGGATATTGGTGATGCCAAGGAGGTGGGGTTGGGGGACCATTTGGGCATTGGGCAGTGCGGCTGAGTTCCTCCCATCCCCATCCCCCTCCACTGGTGACTCTTGCCTTGAGTGGCTAGGAGCAGGGTGGGGCATTACCCAGAACACCTGGGCCCTGGCTTACCTTGGAAACGCTTGAGCACCTCTATCTGCCCGGGGACCCTGCAGACTGTCCTCAGCATGGTGAGGGTAGCCTCTGGGTACTGCACACTCAGGCTGTCCTTCCTCCGATGGATACAGGTCTCACTGTCCCCTCTGACCCTACCTGCAGTCCTCCCTGCACCCATCACCGCCTCCACCGCAGGTGGCCACGTACCTGCTGAGAACGTGGTTCATATCCTTCAAAACACATAGAGGGGGAGGAAGAGAGATTGGCGAGGCCTCCCCCGGGACCTGGGGTGTTCCCGAGCCAGTAGAGCTAGAAGGGGTTTGTGATGTTTCCCCACGGCCATGTTTCCAGAGCGTAACCCTGTCTTTGGGCTGTTGACACAGTCATCATGCATCTGACTCGCCCAGGCCTCCTGCTTTTCCACGTCACAGTGAGTGAGGACACAGGGAAGTGGTCCTGCTCATGACAGGTCCTGAAGGCACGGGAGCCCAAGCAGTGCTTTCGGCCTTGAGTGGGTCAGGAGTCAGTTTTGTGGCTTGCAAACAGATTGATTTTTGATAGACGACAAAGTTGGGGCGAGTGTATAGTCTGTCGTCTATTCCAGGACTCTTACTGGGAACAGAACCCCCAGGATGCTAGGGCAACAGGCATAAAACTGGGTCTGACCCAGGCATCCTGGGATGTACAGAGACCCTGTGTGTGGCATTTGCTTTGTAAACAGACTTCTGTGAATGCGTGTGCAATGATCTGCAGTGTGAAGTGTATTTTTTGCTGTCAATTCCATCACTCTGCACGCTTGATTAGTGTTGCCCACTTTTCAGCCCCACAACTGCCCCCTCCGGGGCCTTGGTGTGCAGGCCCATCCCTGGCAGGCCAGCTGCACCTTCTCTCCACTTCCATAGCTGGCGGATGTGATCACATGACTTGCTTCCACCTATGAAGTCACGGGTGCCTATCTGGGCCAGTGTGACTGTGCCTGCATCACTGTGTGGAAGACAGCTGCCCTCAGGCCACATCCCTAGGCGATGAAGGGAAGGAACACAGGTCACTAGGACAGGCACCTGTCATGGGCTGAATTGATTCCCCTTCCCCACCAGATTCTTACGTTGTGAAACTCTAACCCTCAGTGCCTCAGAATGTGACTCTATCTGGAGATAGGGTCTTAAAGATGTGATTAAGATAAAATTAGGTCATTAGGGTGGGCCCTCATTCAATTTGACTGGTGTCTTTATAAGAAGAGATAGGGCACAGACGTACAGAGGGATAACCATGTGAGGACACAGGGAGAAGATAGCTGTCTGCAAGCCAAGGAAACAAGCCTTTGGAGAAACCAGCTCTGCCCACAACTGGATCTCAAGACTTCTAACCTCCAGGAGTGTGAGAAATAAATGTCTTGTTATTGAAACCATCTGCTCTGTGGCATTTGTTATCAGCCTGACCTGACTGAGACAGAGCCTTACCTGTTGGCCTGTGTCTTTTTCGCCACAGGTCAGGCCCCCGAGTAAACCTGAGCCAGAGTTCACGCGCCCATCTCCCACCCGAACCCCAGCCAGGTGAACAGGTGTGCCCACCCCACCTGCAGCATCTGGAACGGGGTGCGTTCATTCCTGTCCTCCAGCTGCAGCAGCAGCATCTCCAAGGAGTGACCCTGCTGCGCGAGCGAGGCCATGCTCTTCTGCAGCTTTGCCACTGTCTCCTCCTCCTCCTCCTTCAAGGCTTGGAGGAGGCGCTGCTTCGCCTCCATCAGGAAGAGGCCCGTCTTCTCAAACTCGACCACGATGCGCTCCCTCCGCTCCTTCACCTTCTCCTGCAGTGGTGGTGGCAGATCCTGGAGGTGAGGTGCTGCCTGGAGCACCCCACCACCCTGAGTGCCTGCTTTCAGACCTCGCCCACCAACTGAACCCACCAGCTTGGAAGGGCTGCTCTGGGGATACTGGCACATCTCCCCTGGGCCCCAGTGACCCACAGAAAACCAGACCTGGCAGGTGTGGGAGCCAGAAGCCACCCAGAGGCCCCCTGCCCCGCCACTGTAGCATAATTTTACTCTGAGCCCCAAATGGCAACATCCAAGCATCCATGTGCCCTCGTTCCCTACTTCTCTGAAATGGCTCAGTCCTGATTTTTGTGGGAATTCTATGACCTGGGAAATCGTTGCCTTTCTGGGGTCCCATATTCTCATCCGTGCAGGACAATGATTCCCACCTCAAGGAGTTCCGCAGGCTCAGGAGGCCCTGCGGGTGCTCCGGGGCCTGGCTTGGCCTCCCGACCCTGCTCGGCTGCTGTGGGAGGTCCCCAGCACCTGCCTGCCACTCGGCCAAGGTCTGTTCCTCCTTTGCCTGCAACTTCCTCGTCTTCACCATCTCCTCTTGCAAGCACTCCATGTCTTCCTCCAGCTTCAACTGTGGGTCAGGATTTGGGGTCAGTGGGTCCCCTGCATGCCCCACATCTAGATGATGCCCTCTGAAGCATCCCATCCATCCTAACAGGGTGCAGGGGTTGGAAATACGCCACCCCAAAATATGCCCCTTGGGCATGAGGATTATTTTGAACTGGAGACAACTGAGAATCAACAGATAAAGAAAGATGCCTTTTCGGGATTCCCATAAACCTGGACCAAAAGCAGAAACTTCTGAGAAATGAGGACTGCTGTGAAACACCTCACAGGGGAGGTGTTAATCCCCACGAAGAAGACGGAAAGCTGGCACCAAGATAGACCCGCACTAATAACCCTGATTTTCCTTTAGTTTCCCCCAAATGTTTACATTCCACTATGTCCTGAATGTTTCAGTCCCCCTGCCCCCAGTTCATATGTTAAAGCCTTTAAACCCCCAATGTGATGGCAGAGGTGGGGCCCCCACAAATGGGGTTAATTAGTGCCCTTATAGAAGAGACCCCAGGGAGCTCCCTCACCCCTTCATGTGAGGCACAGTGAGAAGCTGGCTGGCTGTGAACCAGGAAGGGGCTCTCACCTGACTGTGCTGGTACCCTGATCTCAGACTTCCAGCCGCCAACTGTGAGCAGTAAGTTTCTCTTTATAAGCCACCCAGTCTGATACTCTGTTACAGCAGCCCAAGTGGACTGAGACACGGGCTCCTGGCCATAAAGCCTCAGGTGGATGGAGGAAAAAGGCTCCCCTCCCCGTGCCTAACAGGGTTGCCTGGCCTGCCCACAAAATTGGCCGCACGGAAACCAGGGAATGTGGATGGGCTCGGGTGGGGGGCTTTCTCAGCCTGGACTCCTGCAAAACCATAGATTATGTGATGGCCTGGCCACCAGCCTGCTTGGTTGTGGAGTGTGGGGACACTTCCACTGCATACAGGGCTGTTTGTTACGGCAGCTATCCTTCTGCCTAATACACTCCTTGACACATGCACATACTTGGGACTACTTGCCCCCCCAGCCCGGGCCCACCTTGTACTCCTGCACAGCCTCCTCAATAGGGACCACCCTGTGGGGCCGGTGTTCCTGGGACTCCCTGCAGATGACGCAGATGGGTCTCTGGTCGTCCTCACAAAAGAGTTTGAGCAGCTCCTGGTGCACCTGGCACAGGTCCCTGCTCCGCAGGCTGGGCTGCTGGCGCGCCATCTCAGCCACCTTGGTCAGGAGACGGTTGGGCCGCAGGTTCCTCTGGGGGGACAGCTCGCGGCATTCAGGGCAGGGGAAGGAGCCCTTCTGCTTCCTCCTCCTTTTCTGGGCTTTGGTCTTCTCCCAGGTCAGCTGGATGCACTCCCGGCAGAAGTTGTGACCACAGTTAGTCATCACAGGATCTGTGAAGTAGTCGAGGCAGATGGAGCATGTGGCCTCCTCCTGCAGTTTTCTGGCAAGTTCCATGGCATCCATGGCTCCTGGGGAAGGAACAGAGTGTCCCACCACACCATCTGCCTGGAGTTGTGGGCTCTCTCTCTCTCAGCATCCTTTTGCAGATGGAGTCTGAACACAAGGTTGTTAGGGCATCCTGACTTATCTCCAATAAGAGGCACAAATGCCTCCCTGGAAGCTGACAGAGACCCTCTCCTTAACCAAACCCCAGTCAGGTTCCCCTGAGCTGGCAGCCTGTCTTTGGCTGGCCCCGCCCAGTTTTAGCGAGAACTTCAGTATTGCCATTGTGATATCTGACCTAATTCATAACCCGCCACCTTTAATGAATATATGTCCTTCACCCTCCTTGAACAAGAATGCCATTAAGCCAGTTTAGCAAGAAGCCCTCTCCTGTCACCTCTTAGTGATTTTCTGTCACTGACCACCTTCACCCTGCTCCTTGGCTGCATCCAGAGATGACACCCATGTCTCTCCACTCTGGCAACAGTCTTGAATAAAGTCTTGTTTACCTTTTAAGCAAGCACCATAGTAAGTTTCTCTTTAACAGAACACGGCAGAACAGAGGGAAAGGGGAGTTTAAGAGGAAAGTCTCTCTTAGGGAACAGGGTTGACAAAGGTTCTCTCCTTGACCGAACTCAGGCTTCCTGAACTTTCCAGCCAGGCCTCCGGCTTCCATGTTTGTCTCCGCATTGTCCAAGTTTAGTAACAGTCCTGTTAAGTGAGTTTAACCAGACCCCCCCACCCCCGGCTACTATGATATTTTCTCTTAGTAATTTCCCATCACTGACCCCCACCCTACTCCTTGGCTGTAAATCCTGACCCGTGGTGAATTCAGAATTGAGTTTTCAACGGGGTTCTATACAGAGCCCCAAGTTCTATGCTGACCTCTTTCCCCCTATTTCAATAATCCTAAGTCAAATCTCTTTACCCTCTAACTACCATCCAGCTCTGGTTTTCCTTGACACAGTGCAGTGCAGAAAAGACAAAGGAGGGCCATTGCATGCACACGTGCACACCGACAGGCACACAAACACACACTGCACACAAACACATGTACACATGCATGTTGCCCATGTGCATACATGCAACAAAGGCACATGCAGAGGCACCTACACACGTGCACACACAGTTGAACACACAAACACACGTACACACACACTTTGGGGCTGGAATATCCATGCCCTTTTGGTAGAGATTCAAGTCTTCCCCTACGCACTTCACAGGGTGGTTGCTAGCGCTGAGTTAGAGACTGGATTTGAACATCATTTCTGAATTACAAGCACTGTCCAGGTTCCCTTTTCTGCAGTCACCTGAAGCCATGGTGGCTGGATTCCGCAGACCTCCGAGTCCCTGACGTGGGTTCACTCTGTCTAGTGCTCCCTCTGTGAAGAGCCTTTAGGGTCAGTCTCTCCCCTGCTCTCAGCTGCCCTTCCGCCCAACTGCTGCCCATCCAACAGAAGTGGGTGAGAGGGGGCAGCCTGGTGGGCTGGGGATCTGGTGGGCCCAGGTTCTGGAAGAAGCCATCCATGGGCTCTGGGTCAGTGCCGGTGAACAGGCACTTGGTCCTGGAATGTTCTCTGTAAATGCAGGGCTAAAACAGTTGCCCATCTGGTTCCAATATATAGCCAACTTCAAGGCTGGAACCCGCAGTCTACAAGGGCAGGGGGTGCACGAGGTCCCAAGCTGAGCCTCAGCGCCCACGGGGTGCCCACTTGACCGCCCCCTCAAGGGGTTGGTACTCACTGGGGAAATGGGTGCCCGCTGCGCCTTGCCAGGCGACCCCAGCCACGTCTGCAAACGCCTCCCAGGAAAGCCTGCGTTTGCGCGATTGAGACCATCCGGGAGCTGGGGCTACCGGGCTTTGTGGCGTCAACAGGAGCAAGGGCCCCCCTTTCTCCGGCCGGGGCAGGGGGCGGGGCCGGTTATCGGGGTAGGGGGCGGGGCGGTTTTGTTGATGTGAGGTTGTCAGCAGCCTGGAAATGGAGCCTCTAGACGGGCAAGGGGCGGGCTCAGAGCTGGCCAGAGGTCGGGGGGGAGGGAAGCGTCCTGGGTGGGGCTGGGATGGAGCAGGGGTTGACGGTGACCAAGCAGGGAGGAGGAGGTAAGGGGCATAGGCAAGTGGGGAGGCAGGGGTTGGACCCCGTGTTGGGGAGAGGACGTGAGAACAAAAGAGGCAGCAGGGGTCGGGCAGCACTTTAAGGGAGATGAAGGGGGTTGCTGGTCCGCAGGGGGCCCAAGGTCTCCCGCGAGGCCCCCCCTCCCCGCCCCCTGCCCATGGCAGCACTGAGTCCAGGGTCGGGGGCTGCGTCCGGATCCTGGATTAGGAGGGGGCAGGCTGGGTTTGGAGAGGCACGGAGCTTGATCATCCCCTGGGATCGGGGTGGGGGCAGTCTTGCCAGCTCTAGAGGTGGTTTTGGTGGCACTGCTGCCCCTAGCCCTGATCTATCCATAGCCAGTGGCTGCGTCCACCTCAGTCCTAGTCCTTGGGGAGTGGACAGGTGAGGAAACTGAGGCTCAGACCACCTGAGGAGGGCAAGGAAACAGAAGCCGTCATCTCCAGGAGGTGCTGGTGTAGGCAGCCTGGCTGCAAGTGTAGACAGCAGGCCTTCTCCCGCCTCCTCTCACCCCCTCCCCCTCACTGTGAGGTGGCTGAAGTGTACTTCTTGGGTGGTGTCTCTAGTAAAGTTTCTAGGACAGAGTCAGGTGGTTCATCCCTATGTGTGACTGGGCAGTGAGTGGGTATGGGAACCAGACAGCTTGCTGAATGACGGAACACTGGTTGCTCATTGGAATCCCCTGAAAGTCCCTAAGACCTCTCTTCTTGTAAGGTGACTATGGGCTGACGGTTTTGTGAGTGAAAAATCTTGCTGGCCGTATCAGCAAACAAAGGATGCTGTGGCCATCAAGTCATCAGCCATTGCAGCCACACCCAACCGTGCCCCCTGAGGGGGGACTCAGGATGGGCAAGAACAGGATGCTGGCCCTAGAGAGCTAAGGTGCATATCAAAGGAATGGTTTCAATGAGCCCAGACCTTTGCACCTTCCCATACATAGAAAAGTGCTACATTCATTAACTTGAGATGTCTGATTTTCTTCAGTTAACAGTAATCTTTTGATGTTCTGACTACCTGGTCTTTGTTGCAAAAACTTCTGCATATCCTGGCTTCTCCTTTATCTCTTCAGAGCATTTCCCTCAGAGCTGTCTGAGAGGCTGCTTCCGGGGCTTGAAGTCCTAGAGGGTCCACTGAATAAAACATAATTATCAACCTTTAGGTTGTGATTTTTTTTTTCAATCAACAGCTTCTTTTAATTTAGAAAATAGAACCACAGAATTTTTTAAATATTAATAAAAAATTTCAAGAAAACACAGAGAACAGTGCAATGGACCGCATATATAAATTGCCCAGATCAGCATTTCACAGTATTTGCTTTAGCTGTCCTGTTGTTTTGTCTTGGCTGGAGAATCTGTCTTGAAGTGTCAACTTAAAAAAGATCTTCATCATGGAAAAAGAGGTTTCAGATGTGCCCTGATGGAAGCTGGAGGTCTGGGGAACCAGAGCAGCTGACTGACTAGAATTGGGGTGTCCTGGATTGTCACTAGAGAGAGCAGCCTAATGTCCTGCAAGCCTGACTTGCAGTGGGCTGGCTTCCTGGGCTGGTTCAAGTACATGGTATGTTGGTTTCCTGGAGAGTTTACTATAGACTGAGCATATGCCCCTAAAATTCAACTGTTGAAACCTAACCCTTGGGAGGTGGTATTGCCCGTGGATGTGACAGGTGTTCCAGGTTCTTGTCCCATCCCAGAAAGAATTCAGAGACAAGACATAGTGCTTAAAAAAAGTAAACTGAGAATTTATTAAGGTATGGCTAGTACACTCTCAAGGGGAGAGCGGGCGGGCTCAGGTGAGCGGCTGCCCTGAGTTTCTTTGACAAGTTAGTTACATAGGGTGTAAAAATCAAAGGGCAGAATATTCACTGGGGAGCCAAGGGTCTGGAGTCGTAGTTCCTGATCATCATCCCAACTCCACCTTCCCAAAAGGAGGAGGGGTTTTTGTCTTTATTTAGTCTGGATCGGAAGTGTCACAGTGTCAGTGCATGATGGGTACTTCTGATCTGCAAGGCTAATTTTGTTACTGAAATGACAGGCCAGCCAAGAAATAAGCACCACTCGGAGGGTTGGAGTACTCAGATTGATTATGCCGGTGGGCTCAGAGGGGCTTCTGCTCCGAAGCTCTCAGCCCCTCTGAAACATGTGCATGAGGTTTTATAGGGTTAATTACAAGCTTAGGCTATTCGGCCAATAGGCATGGAACAGCTTTAGCAGCATCATTACCACAAAAGCAGAGGCAGGGAGGCAGCAAACTAACATTTCAGGGCCAGATATGTGTCTCTGAAAATTTAGCTGGCTAGCAAACAAAACAAAACAAAACAAAACAAAACACACACACACACACAAAAAACCTGAGCAGGAAATCAGCAAACTGACATTTATTAACTTAGATTTACCAGTTAGCCCAGCAGAACTCAAATCAGTAATCCGACACTTGTTACACTTAGATTTACCAGTAGGGCCAGCCCGCTTTTCCTTCACAAGTTTATTGAAATGAGGGCATAATGACAAAAAGATTACACTTGGACACTGGAAATTCCTGCCTTTTCTCACTTTTGTTTGTTGGTCTCCAGGACACTCATCACCCAAAAATTTGTGACCACTTCTCAACCCAAAGGTTCCTGCTTTCTTTCTCTGCCCAGGGTGCTTACATGATGTATGATTTCCTGTATTTGGCCCCGTGTCCCTCCTTTCTGCCCAATTCCTGCCATCTGGTCTGTGTCCCCCTTTCTCTGCTCATATCTAGCTATCTGCCTGCTCTCACAGTGGGACCTTTGGGAGGTGATTATGTCAGAAGGGTGGAGTCCTCATGAATGGGATTAATGCCCTTAGAAAAGAGACTCCCCTTTGCCCCTTCTGCTAGGTGAGGACAGAGCAAGAAGATGCCTGCCTATAAACCAGGAAGCAGGCCCTCACCAGACACCAAGTCTGCTGGCCCCTTGATCTTGGACTTCCATCCTCCAGCACTGTGAGAAATCAAGGTCTCCTGTTTTATAAGTCACCCAGTCTATGGTATTTCGTTATGACGGTCCTAGCAGATTGAGACAAGACTCCTGCAAGCTGTGGGTCAGAGTTCTATTTTTATATATAGCCTGGCCATTGTGTGTGTGTTCCGTCTCCCACTGGAATGAAGCTGCTGTTAGATCAGACCTTGTCTGACCCTGGGAAATTCCAACTTCTCACCCTGGCGGTGTCCGGAGGAACATTTTAAGGTAAATTTATCTTAAGGTAAACTTGTAAACAGTAGATACATAAGTTCTAGAGCATAGTGATTAGGGTCAACAATTCTGTATTATAAACTTAAAGCTGCTAAAAGACTAAGTCTTAATTGTTCCTTCCACAAACAAGAACTGTATGATGCATTAGAGGTGTTAGCTAATGCTCCGGTGGTAATCGTATTGCAATATATAAATATATCTAATCAACATGCTGTATACCTTACATTTATGCATTGTTATATGTCAATTGTATCTCAGTAGATATAATTTTTTAAAAAGGTTCTATGAAGTCTCTTTGGAGTAAAAAGGAAGTGGCAGGTCATGACAGTGGGCAGCAAGTAACTCGGGAGAAGGAGAACCTCAAATTTTGGCCCCAAACTTGGTTTGGAGGAGGGCTTCATGGTGTAAATCATGCCTGTTATTCTGTGACCTCGAGGTGCAAGCTCTGTGCAGGTGCAATGTAGAAGTGGTCCATAAGAGCTCAGGGAGCCCTGCTAGCTGGGTAACCACTGGTGACAGTAAGGGGAACTTCAATTTTTATTTTAAATAACTTCATAGTGTTGTCTGTTAGACATAAAACAGGGAAAGAAGGAACATCTGGAAAAGTAGACATTGGCCTTTTGTTTAAAAATGAACCTGGAAGACTGAACCAAGAAGAAATAGAAAATCTGAACAGACCAAATGCCAGTACTGAAATTGAGTCGGTAATTTAAAAACTCGCAACAAACAAAAGTCCAGGACCAGATGGCTCCATGTGTGAATTCTACCAAACATTTAGAGAAGACTTAACACCTATCTTTCTGAAATGATTCCAAAAATTGCAGAGGAAGGAACACTTCTGAACTCATTCTATGAGGCCACCATCACCCCGATACCAACACCAGACAAAGCTATCACAAAAAAGGAAAATTATAGGCTAGTATGACTGATGAACATGGATGCAAAAATCCTCAATAAAATACTAGCAAACAAAGTCCAACAATAGATTAAAAGGATCATACACCATGATCAAGTGGGATTTATCTAAGGGGTGCAAGGATTTTTCAACATCCACAAATCAATCAATGTGATACACCACATTAACAAACTGAAGAATAAAAATCATATGATCATCTCAATAGGCATAGAAAAAGCTGTTGATAAAATTCAACATCATTTATGATAAAAAAAACTTTCCAGGAAGTGGGTACAGAGGGAACATACCTCAACATAATAAAGGCCATATGTGACAAACCCACAGCTAACATTATACTAAATGGTAAAAAACTGAAAACATTCCCTTTAAGATCAGAAAAAGACATGGATCCCCACTCTCACCACTTGTATTCAACAGTTTTGGAAGTCCTAGCCACGGCAATCAGAGAAGAAAAAGTAAAAGGAATCCAAGTTGGAGAGGAAGAAGTAAAGCTGTCACTGTTTGCAGATACATAAAAAATTCTAAAGATGCCACGAGAAAACTAGTAGAACTCATCAATGAATTCGGTATAGTTGCAGGATAGAAAATTAATATACAGAAGTCTGTTGCATTTCTATACACTAACAACGAAATGTCAGAAAGAGAAATTAAGGAAACAATCCCCTTTACCATTGCCAAAAAGAATAAAATACCTAGAAATGAACCTACCCAAGGAGGCAAAAGAACTTTCCTCTGAAAACTACAAGACACTGATGAAATTGAAGACAATGCAAACAGATGGAAAGATATACTGTGTTCTTAGATTGGAGGAATCAATATTGTTAAGATGAGCATACTTCCCAAGGCAATATATAGATTCAATGCAATTCTTATCAAATTACCAATTGCATTTTTCACAGAAATGGAACAAAAAAATTAAAATATGTATAGAAACACAAAAAATCCCAAATAGCCAAAACAATCCCAAGAAAGAAGAATGAAGCAGGAGGAATCTCAGACTCCCTGACTTCAGACTATACTACAAAGCTACAGTAATCAAAACAGCATGGCACTGGCACAAAAATAGACACATAGATCAATGGAACAGGGTCGAAAGCCCAGAAATAAACCCACACATTTATAATCAACTAATCTACAACAAAGGAGGCAAGAATATACAATGAGGAAAAGACAATGTCTCACCTCACATCAGTCAGCATGGACATTATCAAAATGTCTACAAACAATAAGTGCCAGAGACTGTGTGGAGAAAAGGGAACCTTCCTACACCATCTGTGGGAATGAGAATTGGTGTAGCCACTATGGAAAGCAGTATGGAGGTTCCTCAAGAAACTAAATGTAGAGTTACTATACGATCCAGCAGTCCCACTCCTGGGCATACATCTAGAAAAGATAAAAACTCTAATTCAAAAAAAGTATGCACCCAAATGTTCACAGCAGCACTATTTACAATAGCCAAGACATGGAAGCAACCTAAATGTCCATTGACAGATGAATGGATGAAGAGGATGTGGCGTGTGTGTGTGCGTGTGTGTGTGTGTGTGTGTGTTATATGTATGAATATATTATATATATAATAGAATATTACTCAGCCATAAAAAAGGATGAAATAATGTCATCTGCAGCAACATGAATGGACCTAGAGATTATCTTACTAAGTGAAGTAAGTCAGACAGAGAAAGACAAATATCATATGATATCATTTATATGTGGAATTTAAAAAAAAATGATACAAAGGAACTTATTTACAAAACAGAAATAGACTCACTGACATAGAAAACAAATTTGTGGTTACCAAAGCAGAAAGGGGTTGGAGGAGGGATAAATTAGGAATCTGAGAGTAACAGATACACCCTACTATGTATAAACTAGATACACAACAAAGACACTGTAGAGCACAGGGAACTATATTAAATATCTTGTAATAAACTATAGTGGAAAGGAATATGGAAAAAATATATATATATATAATCAGTTTCATTTAGCTATAGATTTCAGTAATTTCAAGTGATACTTACCTTGTAACAGTAGAAATAAGACGTCTTGTAGAATTTACATTGCTGATGTTGCTTAAATTCTTTATTTTCAGAAAGGCAAACATGGAAATGGTATAAAATCTAAGAATTCTGAAAGATTTATAGTGAAATTTGAGTCTCCCTGAATTGGGAGTTTCCTCAGCCTTTAATTCCCTTTTGAGATTCAATTTCTTCTCTACACTTCAAGAGGTGTGTATTCAATCATATAATTATTATTTTCATGGAAATGATGACATTGTGCATGCCATTCTACGACTTGCCTTTTGTTAAACCTAACAATTTATCAGAACATGTCAGAGATCCCTGATTCTTCTCAACGACTTCATAATTTTCCCTTTTGAAGCTGTTGTTTCCAATTAGTTTATTATGAAGGTGATATATTTCTCAGATCAATTAGCTGGGGCATCCAAATAGAGCATAAAAAATGAATGTCTGGGACTGATGCAGCATTTTTACAAATACTTCTTGAATACCCCACATCACACTGGTATGGGGGCAACAGGCAGAGACCTGCTATAAAAGGGAAAACATAAATTAAAAATAAGAGGCTTAAATTCACTCTGTTGAAATTAAGGGGACACTTCCCCTCTTCTTCCTTTCATAATTTCTTCCTCTGTCCTTTTCAAATGTATGTAAATCTGTTAAGTGGCTAAACTTGCCAGTCTTACATCCCAGGAATGTTTCCCCAAGAACCAAGAGGCCACCTCTGAAATGTAATTATAGGGGAGGAAAAAACTTTTCCTCTACCCTGTTAGATTCGGTATTGGGGACCTGCAAATTAACATGACAAAAGACAGATTAACTTGAAAAGGCATACAAATTTTATTAATGTTAATATTTTTACATGCTTGGGAGACTCACAGAAAAGAAGTGAAAATCCAGGAAGTGGTTAAACTCAGAAACTTATACACCGTTTTATCAAAAGGTGTTAAATTTTGGAAAGATGAGTAGATGTATGGTAGATAAATGTTTACTAAGGTTTGTGTGTGCATTCATCTTGGTGCTAACTTTCCATCTTCTTCATGACTATAAAACTCCTCCAGAGAGGGGCTTTCTGGCAGTCCTAATTTCACAAAAGTCTCTGCTTTTAGTTAGATAAGGGAAGCTCCAAGAAGGCTTCTTTCTGCATCCGTTGAGCCTCAATTGCCTCAGCTCAAAATAATCCATATGCCAAAGTGACATATTTTGGGGTGGCAAATTCTGATTCTCTTCATAATCGTCAATGAAGATCATGTCCCATCTCCCAAGTTGCTGGGGGGACATGAGTCTAATTTCAGCTATCACCTGGCTCCAAATTGCAAAATGCACCAAATTACAAAAAGTATTGAATGAGTTGCATTCACTCAGCTCTGTAAAAGAGTGAGGTTGCTTTCTGTCTTTGCAATCTCTTAGCAGGTTGCCTGTGAAGCACATCACGTTCTGGTTTTGGTCTTCCTAAATATTAAAACTGTTTTCTTTCTCTTCTCACTTCCATTTTGTTTTTAACTATATTTCTCCAACAGGTGGAGGTGTGCATGTAGTCAGAGCGGACTCCTGGCATCACCACTGTCCTTCCTTTCATGGGTCCCTCCCGGCACTGGCCGCCTGGGCTCGTTGTAATAAAGTTAGAATGCATTTTAAGTCCTTTATCTTCTATAGTTGTGAATCAATCAGTAGAGTAAACAAATTCAGTCACAGTATGTCACAGAACTGTGTTATATTTCTTAGGACTCTTAGTTGCAAATGACAAACCACAATTCAAACTGTCTTTAAAAAGATGGCACGTTTTTTAAAGGATATCAGGGAACAATGAGTTCATAGTCCCTAGCACCAGCCTTCTCTGTCCTTTCTCTCCCACCTCTGCTGTTTCAGTGCCTGCTGTTTTATTCTGATTTTTCCCTTATGACAATAAATGCTGTGGCCAACATCTCCAGAGTCTCATGCTTTTCAGCTTTATCTACCTAAGCAAGAGTAAAGAATTTCTCTTTTGCCCCCAAATCCAAAATCCCACCACTGGGTGGGAGGGAGAGAACTAACCAAGACTAATATTAATTTTACTGTATTAGTCAGCTCAGGCTGTGTAACAAATACCACAGAAAGGGCAGGTCAAAAAACAGGCATTTATTGTCTCCCTGTCCTGGAGGCTGGAGGCTGGAGGTCTGAGAGCAAAATATCAGCAACCCTGGTTTCTCCTGAGGCCTCTCTCCTTGGCGTGTAGATGGTGGTTGCTATGATAAAAACACACATCTCTGTGTTTCCTTTACTCTCAATTCTCTAGTTCACTTCTGATCACTAAATGTGTGTGTGTGTGTGTGTGTGTGTGTGTTTTTCCCCACGCCACCAAGCAATCCTCGACACCAGCTAGCATCCTACAATTCAACTCAATTCTGCTGCTATCCACCTGGAGATACTGTCATGCCACAGATTAAGGGCTTAGTCCTACAAAACTTCTCCCATTTCAGACAGCAATTGAAAGTCCAAGTTGTCACCTGTGCTTCTGACCAATCGACTGTTACCCAGCCCTGTCCAGATTCCTGGACAGCAAAACCAAAGAAATGAATATCGCCTCCATAAGACTCTTAGGCAAGCAAAGTTTTTATTAAAAGAGATAGCCTGCGTTCAAGGAAGAAGGCGGAAAAAACGTGCCAGCCCTCTGAACAGAAGCTCTCTGAGTAGAAGAGGTCAGTTGTCTTTAAACAAAAGAAGTGAAGGTTTTTCTTATGATCAATGTTGATTTCCAGAAATCAAACATCTTTGTACAGCAATAAGTGGCTCCATGATGGCTACCAGGAAGAGAGAGTGTGTCTGTGAGGGGAAAGGGCTTCATGAGAATTTTCGCCAAAAAAAGTACCAGAACAGATAATGTTAAAATTTATAGTTGAGCTTCTTGTCTTGTGGCAACTAGGTATACTTGTTAGTAAAACAAAGATAAATTTCCTCTTTTACTCTTGTGAGCCTGGTTTTTGTCTCTGGGACTCAGCCCCCCAGGGCTTTGTTCTTCGGCTTCTAAGATCTGTTTTGCTCAAGGACGTTCCCAGGCACTTTTCCAAAATGGCTGTACTCTTGTTTTTCCTGTCTCATGGCTATAGATCAGAAATTCCCATGACCCCTCTTTGGGTTCAATTAATTTGTTAGAGTTGCTCACAGAATGCAGGAAACCCATTTATTCACTGGATTACTGGTTCATTGTAGATGTTAAAGGCGATGAATCAACAGCCAGATAAGAGAGAGACACAGAGTGAGGTGTCAGAATGCAGGATCTTCTGTTCCCATGGACTTGTTTGCGGTGTATCACCCTCCTCGCACCTGTGTGAGTTCTTGTTAACCAATCTGGAACCTCTCCAGTTGTACTATAGAGATTCTCTTGGAAGCTTCATTACACAGGCATGATTGATTAAATTATTGGCTATTGGTGGTTGAACTCAACCTCATCATTCTCTGCTTCCTGAAGGTCAAAGGTGGGAATGAAAATTTCAAACCTCTCATTGCAAGGTTGGTTTCTCTGACAGTCATTTCCAAAAATCACCTCATCGACATAAACTCTGTTGTGATCAAAGGGGCTTGTTATGAATAACAAAAGGCATCATTATCTCTCTAATCACTTAGGAAATTCCAAAGGCTTTAGGATCTTTGGGACGAATGGGGAGGAAAACATTTCTTAGTGTAAATCACAATATTACAGCTGTCTACCTTTGTTCTCACATGGCTTTCTATGTGTCATAATCTCTTTTTAGAAGAATGCCAATCATATGAGGTTAGGGTCCACCTCCTTCGTGACCTCATTTTAACTTGTTGACCTGAAACAAACTGGTAAGTATTTCTCCAGCAAAGATGGGTTTAGTCCAGATAAGCAGAGAATTCCAGTTCTGGCCCTGCACTCACGGAGAATCATGTGCAAGTCTTACACAAGGCAAGGGGAAAAGAGAATGCTTTTATAGAGAGGAAAAGGAAATTGGAAGGGCTATATTTTTAAAAGTCCATGTCTTTTCATTGGTTGAGTCCTTGTCGGGAAATATTAGCAGATAGAAGACTCCCCCTTTAGGATGGGGAGCCCACAAAAGGTGAGTCCTTGCCTGCCGGCTGGAAAGAATTCACAACAGTCAGAAGGACAGAGGGAAAAACTGCTTTATTTACTCAAGGAAATGGAAAAAAAAGGATACTCCAGTGGGGGGGCCGTAAGTCAGTCCAGGTGGCTTAACTGAGAGAAGTCCTGCCCTTTGGGTCTTTCGGTTGAGTCCTCTTATAAGTTCTTTGAGGCTTCTTGTCTTCTTCTCATTGGCTGTCCTTTCCCGATCATTCAGCTCATTCTTCTCTGTGGTGGAGCAGGCAGTTTGCAGTAACAATATTAAGCAGGTGGGACCTTCAAACAACGTGGTCCAACAAGATTAAGCAGGCAGGACTTTCTGTTCCCTTAGGATAACTTTTTGTATCACTCAAGCAAAAGTATCGCCTCAGGCAGAGGTTAAATTTAACCTTTTAAAGGATTCTCTAGACAGAGTGTCTGAGTTCCCTGTCTCCTTCGGGAAGGAGTCTTTCTTTTTCCACTTAGGCTTTGCTGTCATCTCAGGGCATGAGAGCTCCCCTTCTCGTCTCCCAGCTCTATTTAACTGAGGTTTCTGTTTGTCTTTTTCATTACTACTTTTTTTATCAATATCTTGCCCTAAAAGCATCAGTGATTAAAAATCAGGTTTTCTAGTTTCAGTGACTTTTTGTCTCAGGAACGAACTTTCGTGCGTGTAGTGCCTCACACTGGGAAGAAAGTGCACAGATCTATTAAGGTCATATTTGAATATGAAGGAGGGGTAGGAGGGAGAACTCTCAGAAACTTTTTATCTAAAGTTCCTATGTTCCCAAGATCATCGACATTGGAAATAATCTATAGTATGTCACCACCAAAGCCTTAGTGACAAACTTCCAACAGGCCTGATCTGGGCATCTTGGGAAATCTTCCATTTCAGATGCCATCTGCTTCATTCCAGGAAATCTTGTTTCAGATCACCAGGTGATGTGCAGATCCAGTCAGGGTCTGGTGCTTTCTTTAGGTGTGTCATGTGAATTCAAGTCTATTCCTTGCGAGAGGAAGACTTCATAAAGCACAGAAAAAGCACAAAGTGCAGACTTGAATTTAAGAGGAGTCTAATGTTAAAAGTTAGAACTGACTTCAGAACCAGTACATAGCTGTCCCTGGACACTCTTGGCTTTTTAGATGGCCCTTCAAGGACTTGTCACCCATTAACTTATATACGCTATGAAGTTTAACAGACTATTTTCAACCTTTCAACTTTCAATCTTTAAAAGTTTTGTGTACACTACTTCAATTGATGAAGATTTTGAATCTTAAACTCTCCTGGGTAAAAACCCACCCTTGCATACTAACATTGAGCTATCACCAAAGCACATTGCACAGTAACTTGCTTCTACATACAGGCTTCCTTCACACAGCCGTAAGCACCTTGAAAACACAGGCTGAGCCAGGACAGTAGGGGATGGAGTTTATCTGCTTTGTATGGCCAGTGCCTGGAAGTGCATGGCCTTTATGAACTTAATAAAACCTTAAAAACTTCCAACCAGCACCAATGGAGGATCAAACAGTCCTTCCTTACACTCTTTCCCTCAAAGCCATGCTCAGGTTATCTCTACACAACTCTACCAGGAGTACTGGTTAACCACCCTGGCTGTAGCGTTCCACAGCAACTTACGCTTCTTTTAAGAGCTGGAAAACCTGTTGACAAGTGCACCCACATTGTCCAGCTATTCTAAAAACTACCTTGCAAAGCAGGATACCCTCCCTCAAGCACTATACTAGGGACTAATCAATGATTTCCTTAAGTTAAATCCTTTTAAGGGGACGGTGTTAGCATGCAACCACATAGCTCCCTGGTTAGCTTAAGACAGAAGGAGCTAACTACAATCAAGTTGTGCACAGCACCCTTGGAGAGCAGGCAGTGGCTCTGAAAAGAGCCTTTGGGGTGAGCACAGAAGCTGCGCGCACAGCGCTTAAGCACGCTCGCCACGGATACGCCTTGCCAACCGCATGTCTTTAGGCATGATAGTTACACGCTTGGCGTGGATGGCACACAAATTGGTGTCTTCAAAAAGACCCACCAGATAGGCCTCACACGCTTCCTGCAGCGCCATCACAGCTGAGGTCTGAAGACGCAGATCCGCTATGAAGTCCTGGGTAATCTCCCGCACCAGCCGCTGGAACGGCAGCTTGCGGATGAGCAGCTGCGTGGACTTCTGGAAGCGGCGGATCTCGCGCAGCGTTACAGTGCCGGGCCGAAACCGGTGAGGCCTTTTCATGCCACAGGTAGCAGGTGCGCTCTTACGAGCCACCTTAGCGTCCAACCGCTTGCGTGGTGCCTTGCCGCCTGTAGACTTGCGCGCCGTCTGCTTCGTGCGAACCATGGCTCCGCCACCGCCCAGAGTATCACCGCTGTCACCTTCCCACCGCCGTCAAGCTCCACCGCCGTCAATCGCCGAAGTGGCCCACTGTGCCCGCTTTTATAGAGGCTGCCGCCTTCCCATTGGCCAGTTGTCAGGTGGCGTGATGGCAGGCTGAGCTCTGATTGGTCCGTGGGGCATTCCGCTCAGCTGCCTGCCCTTTATCTTCACTTTACTGGGCTTGGCCTCACAGTCTGGTGTCTTGGAACTCACAGACCTGCTCACAGACTTACGTGTCGGAGCTGCCTCGCTGTGGGCGTCATCATA
Organism: Camelus bactrianus; assembly: GCF_048773025.1. Lineage (NCBI taxonomy): Eukaryota > Metazoa > Chordata > Mammalia > Artiodactyla > Camelidae > Camelus > Camelus bactrianus. The sequence goes on from NC_133541.1 coordinate 117,998,655, forward strand.
GGTGTTGCATTGCCATGGATGTTGTATCTTTGTGCCCAGCTCCCTTGTTTTTCCTCAGCAGTCTCCTTTTCCTCCCCCATGGGGGGGGGGAGGGGCAGAAAGTTCCAGAAGCCTGCACTCCGCATTTGGCCCATAAGTAGTGCCGTTTGAATTTTCCTCACTAATGGTTGAAGGAATTCTCTCATCCCTTGTGCCCTGGAAAGAACATTTCCCCCCATATGACTAAGATGAGACTCGTAATGTCCCCTTGTTGACCCATGATGGACCAAGCACAGACCCTGCAAATACCCATCCTTGCCTCATGCGTAATTACCTGAACTGTTTGTCCCGACTGATGGAGCTAAACAAGTTGCTCATTTGCTCAACTTTGATTCAGTGTCTATCCTTCCCCTCGACCCTGATCGTTGGCCCTTCCTGGGAACTGGCCAGCCTCAGGGTCAAGCCTCCCCTGACCCACTGTCCCATTGGCCGCCCTGTTATCTCACTTCCCCACACCCAGTTCTTTCTAGTCTTTTCCACTTCTCCCTATAAGAGAGAATCCCCCTTTGCCTAACCCTGCGAGATACTTGCAGATCTTAAAGCCACAGCTGAAGGGTGGCAGAATGTGCCATCCCAAAACATGCCATTTCAGTGCAAGGGTTATTTTGCGTTAAAGGCACTTGAAAAACAGCAGATGTAAGATCATTCTTTTTCTTCCTGAAAACAGGAGTTAAAACTCCCACATGAAAGATGCCTGCCCTATACCAGGATAAGAAACAGTCTTATCATCCAGGACAGGGAATTAAGATCAAAGCGGATTCTGCACAAATTGACCTTGCTGAAATAATTCTTATCTTCCTGTAGCTCCCCCATATATTTTATTTATTTTTTCACAATTGCCTCTCTTTGTTCCACCTAACATAAAAGCATTTAGGTTTTGCCATTTCTGTGAGTCTTCATTTATTATCAAAATATGTATACATTTGTCATGCAGTTATAAATACGCAAGTTTATCAGTGCATTAAATAGCACGTTCTACTTGGGGAAGACTTGTAAGTACTGTCATTTCAAAGTGGTTATGAGTATTAAGGATTTTTAGAGATCTCTGTCATGGCTGTACTGTGATATGATTCCATGTCTTACCTACGTAGTAAACTAATTATGCTTCTCTTTAAACTTTAAAAAAAATGATTGCCCTAGAGTTTGAAATACATATTTATAACCAGTGTAAGTCCACTTTCAAATCACACTATTTTGCTTCACAAGTAGTGCAGGTAACTTATAAACAGGAATAACAGAGTATTACCATTTCTTCCCTCCCATGCCTTATAACATTGCTGTCATTATCATCCAATATATGGTTGCTGTTACTATTTTAAAAGTTATCAGATCATCTAAGAATAGAGAAATAAAGGATTTTGTTTTACTCTCACTTATTCCCTCCCTAATACTCTTATTTTCTTTATGTAGATCAGCATGTCTGACCTTCATCATTTCCCTTCTCTTTGAAGAACTCCTTTTAACATTTCTTGCAAAGCAGGTCTACTGGTGAAATTCCATCCATTGTTGTTTGTCTGAGAAAGTCTTTATTTCTCCTTCACTTTTGAAGAATAGCTTTGCTGGATACAGAATTTTAGGTTGGTGGGGTTTTTTATATCAGCATTTTACATATTTCATGCCACACTTTCTTGCTTGCATGATTTCTGAGAAGTCCAATGTAACTCTTACCCTTATTTCTCGATAGGTAAGGTGTTCCCCCTCTCCTGGTTCTTTCAAGGTTTTTTTTTCATCTTTGATTTTCTGTAGTTGAATATGATGTGCCTAGGTATGGATTTTTTTTTTTTTTTTTTTTTTTTTTTTGCTATTTATCCTGCTTAGTGTTCCCTGAGCTTCCTGGATCTGTGGTTTAGTCTCCATCATTAATTTTGGGAAAATTCTCAGGCATTATTTAAAGATCTCTTCTATTCTCTCTTCTCTTCTCCTTCTGCTATTCTAATTGCATGTATGCTACACCTTTTGTAATTATCCCACGGTCTTTGGATAGTCTGTTTTCTATTTATTATTATTATTATTCCTTTTTCATTTTGGATTTCAGTTTGGGAAGGTTTCTATTAACATTTCTTCAAGTTCACTGATTCTTTCCTACACCATAGACTGATGAGCCCATCAAAGGCGGTCTTCATTTCTGTTACAATGTTTTCAATTTCTAGCATTTCCTTTTGATTCTTTCTTAGCATTTTCATCTTTCTGCTTACACGGCTCATGGGTTCCTGCATACTGTCCATAATTAGTCATCAGAGCTCTTTACATCTTAATCACAGTTTTAGATTTCTGGTCTGATAGATAATTCTAACACTCGTGTTATACCTGAGCCTGGTTCTATGCTTGTTTATCAATCTGGACTGTCTTTTTTGCCTTCTGGAATATCTGGTATTTTTAGTTGAAAGCTTGACATGATGTGCTGATTAACTATAGTTAATTGGCTTTGAATGTGAGGATATATGTTATTCTGGATTGCAGTTCAGCTGTGTTTACTGTTTATTGTAGCTCTCAGCACCAGAACCTTCAAATTCTCCTGAGGTCTTTATTTTCGTCTGTCCTGTTGTCATGGAAAACACTCTAGGTGTATTTCACAGTGGTTGCCTTTCTCCTCCCTTGGCCAGAACCAGGAGGAGATCTTTCTCCAATTTTTACAAAGAAAAATTGGTGAGATCCCTGAAAGGTAAAACCAATGACAGTGTGTGATCTTGTGATTTATTACAAAAAGTATAAATTTGGTCTATTTTTCCTGTTTCTGGCAAAGAGCTCCTAAAACACTTAGTATTTCCCATGGTAAGAGCACTAAAGGTGTCTTTTGATATCTTAATGAAGTGATTTTGGGAAGCCCCGAAGGATGGGGCTTCAGCCATGTGATTGCCAGGGGAACCAACCATGTGATTACAGAGTCCCGTTCCCCACCTCCTCCAGGGAAGGGTTGGGGGTTGAATCAGTTGCCAGTGGCCAATGATTTAATCACTCATGCCTAGTAATGGAGCCTCCATAAAACCCCAAAAGGACAGGGTTCCAAGAGCTTCCAGGTTGGTGAACACATGGAGATTTGGGGAGGGTGATGCACCAGGAGGGTGCACGTGCCTTGCCCTATGCATGTCTTCTATCTGGCTGTTCCCGAGTTCTATTCTTTCGTAATAAACTGGTAATCTGGTAAGTAAAATGTTCCCCTGAGCTCTGTCAGCTGCTTTAGCCATTCATTAAACCTGAGAAGGGGGTCATGGAAACCTCTGATCTATAGCCAGTGAGTCAGAAGCACAGGTGACATCCTGAAATTGTGATTGGTGTCCCAGGAGGGAGAAGCCTTGTAGGACTGCGCCCTTAACCTGGGGGAACTGATGCTCTGCCTAGGTAGGTAGTGTCAGAATTGAGTTACTTGCTTGGTAGTAGGGAAGAAGCCATGCCTCAGAATTGGAATTGGAATCCTAGTATGGGGCCTCCTAAGCCTGAGGGCCTTAGCGGCTATTTGCTCTCAGGGCAGGTAACATTTGGCCTCCAGCATTCATCATAATGACCAAAGGGCTTCTTCCTGTTTATGGCTCCAGCTGCCTCTGCCCCAGGTAAAGAGATCAAAGCTATGACTTTCTGCATATTCCTGTTTCTCCTGATTTGGGGGAGGCCCTGAGACCTCAGTTCTCTGATGGGTCCAAAGAAGTCATTAACTTTCAGTTTGTTTAGCCTTTCTTGCAATAACGGGAGGGATGACTCCAAGTTTTTTATGTGTGCAGCTGAAAGCTGAAACCTCTATAAGGAGACACAGAAATATCTGTGATTTTTCTGGGGGACAAACTCACAGATATGGTCAACATCAACCACCGTGTGGCTTGGCCCTAGTTTATCAGGGAGGGAATTGCTATCCCATGGTTAGGCATTAGTGAACATATACACACAGCTTTCCCTAAAGGTCGAAGTTTGTGCGTCCCACTCCAGGCAATGACTCTGTGCAACAGAGGACACTTTCTCCTCTTTGTCAACTTCCACCTTAAGGAAGACAACTGACGCCTGACATTTGTACAAGGCTGAAGATGGTCAGGATGTATCGTGAAGCAGGGGATGGATTGGGGGTCACAGCTCCTAGCTTTGCTCATTGCAGGCCTCCGATCCTAGGAAAACTCAGAGAATACACAGACACCTCAGAAAATAAAGAAAAGCAGAAAGCATCTTGTGATGATTAATTTGTGTGTCACCTTGACTACACTACGGGGTGCCCAGACTAAACATTATTTTGGGTGTGCCTGTGGGGTGTTTCTGGATGAGGTGCACTTGAATAGATGGAACTCAGAAAAGCAAATGGCCCTCCCCAAAGTGGATGGGTATCCTCCAATCCCTCGAGGTCCTGAATAGAACAAAAGGTCCAAAAAGGAAGATTCCCCCCCTTTGATTGACGGGCCAACTGGGACACCCATCTTCTCCTGCCCTTGGTCCTCCTGGTTCTCAGGCCTTCAGATCTGGACTGGATTATGCCATCTGCTCTCCTAGGCCCCCAGCTTTTAGACAGCAGACCCTGGGATTTCTCAGCCTTTGTAATCACATGAGCCAATTCTTTATAATCAATCTCTTCCTACCAGTTCTGTTTCTCTGGACAACTCTGACAAAGACACACCTTTTCAGAAGGAAAGAAAGAAAAGAAAAGGAAAAAAGCAAAAGCCTCAAACACAGGGGCTGTGGTGTTTGAGAACATGTTAAATGAAATGAAGGCAGCTGTCTTAGTGAGAGTATGGGAGGTGTTAATTGGAGAGAAATTTCAGGGCCGAGTGGTGAAGGAACCTTTTTGACAAGTTGGGGGCATTGAATTGGATCCTGTAGATTACTGGCATTCAAATTTGGAGGTGGGGGAGGTATGTTATTAAATCTTTTTAAAGAGAGACGAATTCTTTTATGAATGACATCTCCTTTTGAGCACACTCCTGCCTGGTGTCACTTCCAGAAAGGTGCAGACAGCACGCAGCTGCTGCCGCCCACTGAGCTGGCCAAGTACGCCATGTCTGAGGGCACCGAGGACGCCAGGTCCAGGCAAGCATTGGAACCAATGGCCCTCTGCTATCAAGAGAAAAACTGCGGTACCCATCAAACTTCATTCCAGTTTCTAGCAGGAAATGTAACAACATAGCATGTTGATTCAGAAAACAAGTTTAATATTGAGTTGTTTGTCTAGGGCAGTGGCTCTCCAATGCTAACATTCATCCAAACACCTGAAAAGCTTTGCAAAGCAGGTGGCTGGCCTCATCCTGTGCCTGATTCAGCTGGTCTTGGGTGGACCCAAGAGTTTGTGTCCCTAACAAGTTTGCAAGTGACACTGATGATGCTGACCCATACCATACCATACCTTGGATACACTGCTAGGGTTTCCAGGTATTAAATACTTTCAAATGCTTTGAAGTATATACCATTTGCCCCCCCAAAAACCCCCAAAACTTTGAAAAATCAAAAAAAAATCTCTTTTTCTACATTCTCCAATATTTTAGAATAAAGACCTCCTTGTCAGTCAGGTAATCACCATCATACCTCATGCTGGGCCTCTGGGAGCTACTTGTTTTATCAAGAAATCATGAATTGATTATTTTTTTTTACTATTTATTAAAAAGATAGCTATCAAATTTAGTAAATATTTAAGGCAAGAACTATCCAATATTAGCAAAAATGATTTTAGTTATATTAAAAAGCAAAATTCAACTGAGTAAATTTGAAGATCTAATTGGCATATAGACTCATGCATCAGGCGGCATTCCATCTTGGCATGTAGAAACTCCAAGGGGCTGTACGAAATGGAAGTCTTTTAAAAGCAGAAGGAAGTGGGACAAGGAAATTATTCTAGCAAAGAGCTGATCATTTCGGGCAAGGTCACCTTCCTCTGGAGGAAGCGGGTGGTCTATCAGGCAGATGACCTCACTAGCGCTGACTGGGTAATTCTACATAGATTGTTGAAAGGTCACATTTTTGGGAGAGGCTGAAACTGCATTTAGGTTAGGGAGTCAATTTTGATATGTTGTCATGGGATCTAAGACAATTGGGGCCTGCTATTTCTTTTTTTAACAGTAATGATCATGAACTTATTTCATCTATCAACATCATGAGTCATATTTATAGATATCCCCATGTTGAAAAGTCTCTGCTTTCCTGTGAGTAGCCCAGCTTCATTGTGGTGACAAGAGTTCCTGGCAGAGGCGCCATCTGAAGGGCCTCTGGAAGTATCTGTGTTCTGATTGGTTGGCATCCCTGTTTTATCCAATTAGAAAGCTGAACTGCTGATACTTATTTAAATGTTCTCTGTAGTCCAATCAGATGTTCAATGTACCATCCACCTTTTCAAGGACCTGTGTTGTCTCCACTGGAAGTACATTTCTGCACTTAGGGAGGCTTAGCAGTGAGATGTGACTGATGTGCAGAAGAAGGAACACACAGGACCCAGTGACTTTGCATCCCAAGATGCTCAGATCTCTTCCAGGTTTACCAGCTGCAAAGGGGCTCTTATTTCTAAAGCAAATTCCAAGAGCCTCTCTATTAATCCAAACTCTCCCAGCTTTCTTTAAAACAGACTTCATATTAGTTTTCTTTTGCTGCTGTAACAAATTACCTCCAATGTAGTGACTTAAAACCCATTTATTGCGAGCTTGTTTGGAGATTCCAGCAGGGGAGCGCAGCTACTTGTATACCCTTGACCGAGAACTATCACGGATGGTCGTCCTCTTCCACCGAGCGCGCAAATCTTCCCAAGGGATGCACACAGAGTGGTGAGGGAGGAAGAGGACACCCGCCTAGCCAGACAGATAAGACGAATCAACCGTGGCGATCAATGAGGTGACATATGTCACAGCCAGCTCGCCCTCACATCTTTAAAACCCATTTATTATTCTGAGGTTCTGCAGGTTAGAAGTCAGGCATAGCTGGATCCTCTGTTGAGTCTCACCAGCTCAGTTCAAGGTGTCTGCATGTTTCCCTTTGGGGGATAATTGCGCCCTCAGCCTCACTCAGAATGTTGGCAGTTCATTGTGACTGTAGGATGGGTTTTTTTTTTTTTTTTTTCCCAGCTGTGAGTGCTGGGGTGTATTTTCCCCTAAAACCTGCCCGCACTCCTCCTCATGCTCTTCAGGTGATCCCTTCCAACAAGGGCAGGCCACGTCCTCTCCAACTTCCAATCTTTCTGACTTCCTTCCTATATCTTTCTTTACTCCAGCTGGAGAAAGTTCTCTGCCTTTAAGGGCTCTTGCAGTTAAACTGAAAAGCCCAGAATAATCTTTTATCTTAAGGTCTATAACTTTAATGACAGCTGCAAAGTCCCATTGGCTATGTGACAGAACTTACTGACAGGTTCTGGGAACTAGGAAGTGGAGATCTTGGGAAGGCAGAAGCTGCAGTCTGCTACCCCAGACTTCAAATTTCCCCTTAGGACCTATTTAGTTGCCCATTATTCAAACCACTGAGGAAATGTAGTCAAAAATGAAGCTCATTCCTTTACAAGTGGTAGGGTTCACATTCTCATCAGGGACATTCACAGATGGCTTAACAAAAGAGGGTATAACAAAGCTGGAAGTTTCTTTTGGAAAAAAAAATCACATGTTGAAACTGGGGTATGCCAGAGAACCCTAATGCAGAAGCAGAGGATACTATTATTTCTCTGAGTTTTTTGAGGGTAGGGGATTTTTGCCTGTTTGCATGAATGAATATGGCCATCACTGGAGACCTGTGGGAAGCTGGAGTGAGCAAATAGTATGGTGATATATGGATACAAAATGTGTTCAACTCATCTCTCAGTGCAAAGAAATGAGGACAATAACAAAATCATACCCTCCTTTGTGGGAAAAAACGAACTCTCCTACACTCTTGGTGAGAATGTAATTGGTGCAGCCACTCTGAAGGACAGCATGGAGGTTCCTTAGAAAACTAAAAATAGAATTACCATGACCTAGCGATCCCACTCCTGGGCATATATCCATAGAAAACTGTAATTCAAAAAGACACATGCACCCCAATGTTCATAGCAGCACTATTTACAATAGCCAAGACATGGAAACAACCTAAATGTCCATTAACAGATGAATAGATAAAGAAGATATGATATACATATACAATGGAATATTACTCAGCCATAAAAAAGAATAAAATAATGCCATTTGCTGCAATATGGATGAACCTAGAGATTATTATCTCAAACGAAATAAGTACAATAGAGAAAGACAACTATCAAATGATGTAGCTTATATGTAGAATCTTAAAAAAAATACACATTTTATTTACCAGAAACCAGAAATAGACTCACAGACATAGAAAACAAACTGTGGTTACCAGGGGAGGGAAGGGGGGGTAACAGATTAGAAGTTTGGGATTTTATATACATTACTGTATATAAAACAGATAAACAACAAGGACTTACTGTATAACAGGGAACTATATTCAATTTCTTGTAATGAACTACAATGGAAAAGCAACTGAAAAAGAAATATATATATATATATATATATAAAACTAAATCATTTTGCTGTACACCTGAAACTAACATTGTAAATTGACTACACGTCAATAAAAATAAGAATAAAAAAACCCCCAAAATTACATCCTCCTAGAATGTATGCTAAACATATATATAAACCGTAACTTTGGTTATGACCATCTGATCAGGGTCAAGCCAAAAAAGTGACCTCAAAGTCTTTGTGGGTGAGAATCAAGGAGAACCAAAATAATGTATTAAATAACTGAGTTTTCTTTTTTTAAAAAAAGGGAAATTTGAAATATATACAAAAATAGACAAAATGGTAAAACGAACTAAACTTCAGCAATCAGCCTCAGACCAATTTTGACTCATTTATACCTCTACCCTTCTCTCACTCAGATTATTTTGAAAAAAAAAAAAAAAAAAAAAAACCTAAACTGTTGTATCATTTCACGTGTAAATATTTCTCTCAGTTCTTAGACCATCCCAGCTGACTGAAAGAATTTGGTTTAATATTTCAGGGATATAATCAATCACACTCATCAACAAATGACAACAAATGTCTTCCAGGTGTTTGTCACCAACAAAACTTCTCAAGAGTACCCTGCCCAGAGCTTATAAGCAATAGTAAAGCAATTTTATGAAACTGTTACCAGGAGCAGAGTGTTTATCCAGAGTCTTGGGATATTAATTTACTAGGGCCAGCAAAACAAAGTACCAGAGATTGGGTGGTTTAAACAATAAAAATTTATGGCCCCACAGTTCTGGAGACCAGAAGCCTGAGATCAAGGTGTGGGCAGGCCTGGTTTCTCCTGAGGCCTCTCTCCTTGGCATACAGACTCCATCTCCTCCCTGTGTCCTCCCATGGCCGCCTCTCTGTAAGGATCTGTGTTCTAATTTCCCCTTTTGAGTAAGGATATCAGTCATACTGGACTAGCCCACCTTGATGACCTCAGACTTCCTGGAGCCTGGACTGCAACACCAACTCTTCCCTGGTCTCCAGCCTGCCCTGCAGATTTCAGACTTGCCAGCCTCACAGTCGTGTAAGTCAATTCCTTCTAATAAATCTCTCTTTATATATGTCATTGGTTCTGTTTCTCTGGAGAATCCTGACTGATCACACCTGGAATCAGCCTTCTCTACTGTTTCACCCCTAGCTGTAAATGAGCCAAGTTCTTTTCTAAGCCTATCATTTTTTTTTTACTATTATTGGTAATACCTTATTGAATGCAGCTGCCAATTTCCACGTGTAGTAGCACAATCTATATGAAAACAGGCAATAATTATGCATTTGTCAAAGCTCATAGAATGTACAACATCCAGAGTGAACCCTAATGTAAACTATGGACTTTGGTTGATAATAATGCGTTCATGTTGGTTCATTGATTGTACCAAATGAGGGATGCCACTGATGAGGGATGCTGAGGGTAGGGGAGTATATATGTGCGGGTGGGGAGGGCTATGTGCGGACTCTGTATTTTCTGCTCAATTCTGCTGTGAACCTGAAACTGCTATTAAAAAGTCTATTAAAAACAAACAAACAAAAGAACAGGCAGTGGTCTCACTCCACAAGGACGAGGGCTGGTTTCTGGCCTCTGTGACGTTTCCTACCATATGACGTAGGGACCACTTTCCCTGCTCAGCATTTCTTCTATAATAATGCCGCGTAAACACAGCCTTGGTGACTTTCAGCAGCAAGCAAGCCCCAGGGCTGCTGGGCACCGTGGCTGCTGGCTCCAGGTTACAGCTCCCATTCATTTTCTCTCTGAGCTGAGCAAGTCTCAGGGCGCAGGAGAGATGTGCAAAGCTAGAGGTAACTTTACTGCACCAGAAGCTCTTGTTCTGGAAATGGGCACTGTCCCTTCTACCCACCTACCATCAGCCAGTGAGAGCCCCCGGTGTGTTAGCTTCCCAAGGCTAACAAATCACTACAAATGGGGGTCTTCCCACAGGAATTTATCCTCCCAGTTTTGAAGGCCAGAAGTCTGAGATCAAGATTTTGACAGAGCCTCACCTCCTCCAGAAACTTGAGGGGTGGATCCTTCCTGCCTCTTCCAGCTCCTGGTGGCTCCAGGTGTCCCTTGGGCTCGTGGCTGCATCATTTATGTCTCTGCCTCCAACGTCACCTTCTCCCCTGGGTGTGGCAAAGCTCCCTCGGCCTCTCTCCTATAGACACTTAGGGCCCACATGGAGAATCCAGGATAAGCTCTTGCTTTCAAGGCCCTTTATTTACTCACATCTTTCCATGCAAGATAATATTTACAGACTCTGGGATGAGAAAGAAAGTATTTCATTGAGTGGCCACTTTTTGAACCACATGCGGCCCCAAATAAGTTCATGGGGCAGAGGAATTTACCCCTGGGAGTGAGGAGAGGGGCGTATGATTGGGAAATATTCATTAAACTCAAATTAGCACAATCAGATTTAGTTCAGGGCAAATCTGCCTATTATGACTGGAAACTAAAAGAAGGAAACAGTACATTGGTGACTTTTCTTAAACATGTGTTGCTAAATGGAGTAATTTGGATGGAAAAAAAATATGCATGTAACCCAGCTGGCTATGCCAAAGACAACGGCCATATAAGACTTATGCGGAAGAAAGGAATGTTCTTATCCTCAGTGGTGACACCAAAACCCACAGTTTTCCCCAGCATCAGTTCATGTTGGGTAAAACCACATAAATAGCAGAAAAACTGCCAAAGTTGCAGTGGTTTTCATGAAATAACACTAACATATTATTTCCCTTGAATTTTTTTTGTTATTCACATGTGGAACCACTAGGCAGAGTCAAACCGGTGTTTTTAGAAGTATTTCTCCTTTGTTTCCACAATGTCCGCAGTGAGACAATCGAAGTCCTGGTAATTGTGCAGGACCACCAGTGATGACAACAGCTCTGAAGATCAAGCTGTCCCCACAGGATGGACACCTACCCACCACTGAAATAGAGAACAGTGAATAAGAGAAATAAGATGGCTGAGTCCCAGCTCTCCACGCAGACAAAACAGAAGCATTTGGTCCCCTTCCCCTGCAGCCTTCATGAGGTGTGCATCCAGCTCTTCAATTCTGTCTGTAATACTCATTTTCATAAAAAGCAAAGCAAATTATCCAAGGCTTGAGTGCAAACAAAACCAAAAACAAAATAGTTTTCTTAAGTCAAAAAAAAAATCCAATGTGTGTTTGCCAGAGTCACCAAACAGTTCTCCAGTTCTCAGGGGACACCGAGTGTCCCACAAATTAAACTCAATTCTGACATCACCTACCTGGTGATAGTGTCAGACCCCACAGGTTAGGGCTCAGTCCTACAAGACTGAAAATGAAAAAAAAAAAAATTTATCAATAGTCAATCTAAGAAAGAAATAGAGAATTTTATTTGAACCAGTCTGAGGATTATAACCTGGGGAGAGTCCCTCAGGAAGCCCCGAGGCCCATTCCACCTGTTAGAGATCAAAGCACAATTATGTAAGTTTTTGAGACAAAGTGTTACACCTCAAAGGGCTGTACGTCAAAGTAATATACTGACAGTTTATATGGTTCAACCAGGTGAGCAGTGGCTCCTCCTGACTCCTTATAGGATTAAGGAAGGAATGTTATCTCCTAAGGGACTACCATGCTGGCACTAGGAGGAAACTGGTCTTTTTTGTTTCTTTTGGGGTTTTGTTTTTCTTTTGGAGAGTAGGCATTCCTGTGTCTTCTCAGGGGATCTAGTTAGTGTATAATGCAGATGCACAATGCACACTAAAGGGGAGACAATCCTAGCTCAAACAGCAGAGAAGTTTTTGAGTTAAACTTCTCTTGTCCTGCCTTAAAATAATTTTGTTTCATCACTACCCTCACTTCAAAAGCCAATTGCAAGGCCAGGATGTCACCTGTGCTTCTGACTGACTGATCAGAGGTTCCAATGGTTAGAGCAGGCAGACAGCTAGGTATGAGCAGAGAAAAGGGGACACAAGCCAAATGGCAGGAATTGGGCACAAAGGAAGGGCATGGGGCCAAATACAGGAAACCCTACACTATGTAAGCACCAGGGGTCCCTGGGCAGAGAAAGAAAAGCAGGAACATTTGGGCTGATAAGTGGTCACACCTTAAAGGGTGATGGGCGGCCTGGAGGCTAACAAAGAAATGTGGGAAAAGGCAGGACTCTCCAGTGTCCAAATGTAATCTTTTGCTCATTATGCCTTCATCACAATAAAATTAGCCTTGCAGATCAGAAGAACCCATCGTGCACTGCTGCCATGACACTTGCGACCTGAACTAAATAGGGACAAAAATCCCTCCTCCCTTCAGGAAGGTGGAGTTGGGATGAAAATCAGGGAATATGACCCCAAGGAATATTCTGCCCATTCATTTTTATACTCTATGTAACCAACTTGCCAAAGAAATTTAGGGCAGCTGCTGACCTGAGTCTGCCCGCTCGCTCCTTGACAATATACTATCCACCCCTTAATAAACCTTCATTTTACTTTCTTAACCTCCGTGTCTTGTCTCTAAATTCTTTCTGGGATGAGACAAGAACCTGGACACTGGCTATATCTACCGGCAACACAACGACCCTCTCCTTGGGTTTGATTAATTTGCTAGAGTGGCTCGCAGAACTCAGAGAAACACTTGACTTACTAGATCACTGGTTTATTATTAAAGGATGTAACTCAGGAACAGCCAGATGGAAGAGATACACAGGGCAAGGCATGTAGGAAAAGGCACAGAGATTCCCATGCCCTCCCTGGGCATGCCACTCTCCAAACTTTCACGTATTCACCAACCTGGAAGATCTCAGAACTCATCCTTTTTTGTGGAGGCTCCATTCCTAGGCATGATTGATTAATTCATTGGCCATTGGCAACTGAGTCAACATCCAGCCTTTCTCCCCTCCTTGGAGGCTGGGGAGGGGGCTGAAGATTCCAACCTTCTCATCACTTGCTTGGTTCTACTGGCAACCAGCCCCCATTATCAATACTTTCCAAAAAGTCACCTTATTAACATAACTAAAGACATCTTTATGGCTCCCATCACAGGAAATTCTAACCATTTTAGGAGTTCCTGTGCCAGGAACAGGTATAAAGACCAAATAAATAAGTTCTTACTATAAGTCACAATTTTACACAACACAAAACAAAGCCCAAATCAAAATTCTGTGATGGAACCAAAATAACTTCTTGTCAGAAAGCAAACATGCTTTCAACAATGTCAGGGGCTAAGCTTAAAGAACAACATAGCCAATTTATTTTAAAGGGCCTCCCCGGGGCCACAGTTGAGAATTTGAGAATCACACAACAATAATAATGGTTAATTAGAATATGTTTAATTTATAAAAGAACAGAAGTTCACATATGCAGTTACAACCTTAGGACAATTAAAAGATGTAAATAATACTGTTGAATTTGTATAGATTTTGATAAATAAAGCCACTGACATATATACAAGTATTTGGTCTTAAGCATATGTCTGTAACATTTACATGTCGGCCTGTGTGTACATCTTTAAGAGGGGAATAAAGACCGACAAAAATGTGAGACAGCCCAGAACAGAGATCGCTTGGGCGCCAAGAGGAGGGGAGGCGGATGCACTTGGGATAGCAGGACGGGAGAGCGGCCTTTGCTGGCGGTACTTCCTGGGGGAACTTGGGGTGCTCCAACCGGGCGCGCACAGAACAACGTTGCCAAGTAAACTGCCACCAGACAAGGGAGAAAGGGCTTCCTTTTCAGGAAGAACACGCCGCCGTAGCCTTGATATTTCGGGACTGAGCAACCCCGTGAGAAATCGGTTACATCAGAGAGCGGCCGAGATTCTGAGCCCAGGGAAGGAGGAGGGGGGGGCGGGGGGGGAGGGGTCGCTGGGCGCAGGACAGCTGCCGCAGAAGGAGGCCAAGGGGGCGGATGCACGACCAACGCGGTCAGGCCGACAGCCTTTGAACTGAGCGACTAGGAAAAGCTCCCAAATGCAAACAAGGCAATAAAGGCTTCGGTGTTTCAAGCTTCGAGACCCCAGCACGGCGCGCAGGAATCAGATGCTGCAAATCCACCCCCCTCCCCACCTCGCGCGCCACATTGCGCCTGCGACCGTCCCCAGCACCCTCCGCTGCCTGCGCAGCGGTACCTCCACCACTCCCACCCCTACTCTTGCACTCCTGCATGCCCGCCCACTGTGACCCGCACACTAGCATGCCTGGGCCCACTATCCCCTTCTCGGTACCCCCGTACCCCTGCATTCCCCGCGTCTATATAATTCCGCCCCCTGTACCCACGCATCTCTGCACCCCCATGCTCCTGTATGCCGCACTCATTTGTCTCTGCACCTCTGCACTCCTGCGTCCATGCTCTCCTGTGGCCCCACCGCCGCTCCCCCCAGCCCCGCCTCCCCACGGAGTCAGCCGACCCTCCCTGTCACGCGCTGCCTCCCAGCGCCCTCAGCGTCCCACCGCCTAGAACCCAAAGGCCGAGCCCCGCTGCTGTGGCGCCGCAGGAGGGGCTTCTGCAGTCACCCGGTGTGTGCGCCACCCAGCCCGGCTTGTCCCCGTCACGCCCAAAGATCCCCAGCTTAGGCGCCGCATCCGTGGGGAGCCGGCCGGAAACGGCGACCCGAGCTCCCAATGACATCAAGCCCACGTCCCTTTTTACCTTTCAATAAAAACGGCTCTCTCCCGGGATGGTCTCTAAAGAGGCCGCGCCTTCAAAGTCCCTGCAGGAGAGTGGCCCTCATCCTTGGTGTCTAATTTCCTCCCAACTAACCCGGGAGTCGGCTCAATGGCAGTTGTGGAAAAGGATCCAGTGCGGCAGCGGGTGGCGCCCAGCGAGGGACCGGCGCGCCCCAACTCTTTGGCTGTGTGTCTTTTGGAGCTCAATTTCATTCTTTCTCTGCCTCCTCCCCCGCCTTCATCCATCACTTGGCACCTACTGTGTGCACACACCCCTTTATCCATCACTTAGCACCTACTGTGTGCCTGGCAGAGCTCTGAGCACGTGGGAGGAAGCTACCTTCCTGGAGCTTCCGTCTAGTTGGGAGAGGCGATGCTCAGTAAAGATGAGAGCGCGTCTAGAGGTTTACACGCTGAGCAGAAATAGCGCACCACTGGCTTGGGGCATTGTTGCCCAAGGCCGGGGAGACTTGAGTGGAGACTTGAGAGGCCGTCGGAGTGGGGAGCCTGCTGCTCTGGGGACGGTGGGACGCCTGGGTTTGGAGGGACAGAGACTAGCAGAGGGTGGCGGGAGCTGGCGCAGGGAAGGAGGCGTCCTCGGAGGTAAATGGCTTCTACTGCGCGCTGCAAGATTGGGGCTTTCACGTTGAGGGCACCAAGCAGCCCTTGCAGGGCCTGCCAGAATAATTGCCTTCAAGGGCTTTGCGACCCTGTAGCTAAGGCTTCTCAGGCCACACGTGTGATGTTTAAAGGTGGAATTTTACAGATAGGAAGGTGGTGAGTGTATCACACGCAGCGTTCATTAGTCATCAGGCTCGAGGAGCTAGGTGCCCAACACAGTATGGACACTGGCTGGGCTGCGCCATTCCAAGTGTGCAGGTGTCCTTGGGAGTCAGGCCACCCACGGTTTCTCCTGTCCTGTGGGAGCTTGGCTTGAGTGTCACTACCAATATGCAGCGGTAAGGGGAAGAAACGGAGCTGTTCCATGGAAAGTACTGTGGCCAGCTCACCTGCTTGGGGTAGCCTTCCATGTCCCTAAGACACTAGAGACAAACATACCCTCCAAATTCACTACCGATCATGGTGCAGAAGGGCTCACAGGCTACATTAGAAAGTTCAAACTATGTAGTTAATATATTAAATTGATCTAAAACAGGTAGCAAGAAATAAGGGGGAAGAGATGGGGTGAGCTGACAAACTTAGGGCACACGTGGTCATGTGTGTCCTGTGGCTCTCTGCCGCCTGGCCTCCCTGCTGATGGTAAGATTATGAGGAACAGGGCCCAGGTGATGCCAGGGCTCCTGGACCAGTGTGTACAGGTGCAGCCACACAGGGACAGCCAGCAGAGGCTGATTAAGATCTATGAAAACTGCCTCAGGGGTTCTGATGCTTTGTACCTATTGTATACTTAGTGAATATTTAAAGCTTCTTGTATACTTAACGATCACAAATATTTAGCGTTCAGAGGCCTCACATTTACTTAGCCTGTGTCTCAGCCCTCCCATTCCATTGATCAATTTCAGGAGAATTGGCATCTCTGCTTCATTGAGTCTTCCATGAACACGGTATGTTTCTCCATTTATTTAGATCATCTTTGATTTCTTTCATCACCATTTTTAATGATCAGCAGCATGCCCTGTACCCAGATTTATACCTGGGTTTCATTTTCTTTAGAGTAATTTTACACAGCATTGTGCCTCTAATTTCAGTTTTCACATGCTCATTGTCTGTATATAGAAATGCAATTGATTTTTGTGTTGATCTTGTATCCTGAGGCTGAACTCAGTGATCAGCTTTAGAGAGTCCTTGGGATGTTCTGTGTAGACAATCATGTCATTTGCAATTAGTTGTCTTTTTTCTGTTCTAATCTGTATGCCTCTTCCTTCCTTCCCCTCTCTCCCTCTCCCTCCTCTCTTTCTTTTCTTTTTCTTTCTTTTCTCTTTTTCTTCCTTCCTTCCTCCCTCCTTCCCTCCGTCTCTCCTCTCTCTTCTTTCCTTCCCCCCACCCCTTTTGTTCTTTCTCTCCTGCTTTCTGTTTCTTTCTGGCTTTATTGCACCAGCTAGAACTTCCAACACTACACTGAATGAGTGGTTAGGCAGACATCCTTTCCTTATTCCAATCTTAGAGGGAAAGCATTCAGTCTTTCAACCATTAATGATACTGTTATCTGTCAAATGCTTTTTCTATGCTTTTTCTGCATCATTGGAGATGATCACATGATTTTTCTCCTCCTATTCCTTCTTTTGTTTCCCCTGCCTGTCGATATGGTGGATTCCATTGAGTAGCTTTTGGTAGATTTTAGCCTCAAGGAAAGAAACTGAAGTTTTGGGCCTCCCACTTATGTTGTAGCTTGGGTAGTGGGAGATTAATTAGTATGGAGGCCACTGAAGTAGTTCAGGTGAGGAATGATGGTTCCTGTAGCTGCAGTTGACAAATTAGCACAAGCTGGGGGATGGGGTGTGCTGTAACAACAGAAGTGATTTTTCCTCCCAGTTCTGGAGGCCAAAGGTCCAAGGTCCAGGTGTCAGCAGGGCTGTGCTCCCTCTGGAAGAGGCAGGAAGGGGAGGGTCCTTCCCGCTTCTTCTAGCTCCTGGTGCCCCAGGTATCCCTCAGCTTGGGGCCACTTAACCCCAACCTCTGCCTCTGTTGTCACATGGCTATCTCCCTGTGTCTCCGTGTTTTTTCTTCTGTTTCTTATAAGAACAGTTGTCATGGAAATTAAAGCCCACCCCAATCCAGGAGACCCCATCTCAAGATCCTAAGTTACATCTGCAAAGACCTTTTCCAAGTAAGGTAAGGTCATGGTCATAGGTTCTAGTTCTGAGGATGTGGACATACCTTTTTTCACATTTTTGGGTGGGGGAAGTACCCTTCAACGCACTACAGGTGGAATCCAGGACTAGGAAGGTAGCAGCTGATATGGAGAGAAAGATCTGCCTCCCTGACGTTTACCAACTTGCTTCTTCATGTGGGTAACCATGGAAACGAATGAATCAAAGGTAGCCTTTATCTGTCTATTAATTTTACTTGAGTCACCAGAGGATGGTGGGACCATCTACCAACTGGAGAATAATGGGGAAGGTGGGAGTCTGTCTGTGTGGGGGGGTGTCAGGTGCAGAATGCAGTCCAACCACCACGAGTGGGTGGAAATCTCAAGCCGGAGTGTGGGAGCCTCTGGGAAGACATCTGCCATTGATGGTGTGTGCACCTCACTGAAGCCTGACCTAGATGAGATGGTGAGCCAAGAGGAAACCTCTGGGTGAACCATGGAACCTGTAGTCGTGGGCAATGTGGCCACTGCCACTCCTGGCCTGGAGAGTGGAGGCTGTTGGTCCACACATGGGGTCCAGCAGGCCTTGTGATTTGCTTTAATCATCAGACTGGGGCATGAGTGATAGTGTCCAGGCCTCAGGGGTTCTGAGCACTTTTGTCTTCTTGGGACTGCGTAAGGTAGCTTGAATTAGCCACGAAGACAGACTGAGAAGAACCAAAGTGCCCAGACATGCGAGAGAGGCTGCCAGACCAGCGCCTTCCCAGGCACCTCCCCCCAACACTGACCCATGACTTGTCCACCAGCTGGCTCCCCAGAGGGCCCCAAATGTCTATGAGCCAACCTTTGGCATGTCCACTAACCACCAGCTTTCTTGGGGAGCCCAACTCAAACTGCTGATCCACAGACCCACTAGAACTTTGGGGCTGCTGCCATCCTGCAGGAGAGAACTGAATGTGACCCCCAAAGGGCTGCGTGTGGCTAGCAGTGAGCTGAGGACAGGGCAGAGGGAGACAGAGGTGGCCTGGAGGCACAAGGGCAGTGCTCAGAGAGGGGGCTGCCAGGTCCTAAGTTGACAGAGGGAAGCCCTAGGACCTGATGCTCCCAGAGACCTGTGTCGGAGGCAGTAGGACCCAGCTAACCAGGAGAGAGGGAGGGGAGTGGGCAGAGAAAAGGACATGGTTTTAGAGCTTTTACTGGGCATGCACTGGAGAAAAGGAAAGCCTTCGTGAGACTGTGAGCAATGCATGGAAACAGGACCCTGGTACAGGTCGGGGGAGCATTAGGCAGATTCTGATGACCAGGACTGGGGCACCCATGTAACAGGGTGACATATGGGGAGAACAGCTCAGCTCAGCTCAGCCCAGATCCGATAGCACTGGGAGCCATGTGACCTGGTCCTCCAAAAGATGGGTCACCTAACGTTCGAATCCAGAGTCTGAGGGAGCACAGAAACTCAGGCAGGGTTTGTGTGTGTGTGAGGGGTCCATTTTCTTGTTCACTTAGATGATTCTCGAATATGTTGGTGAGTGTATGGAAACTGATGCAGCAGATTGGAGTGACCAGATGTGCAGCAGGGGCCGAGAACAGGCCACCCACCCAGGAGAGGGGTGAGGAGGGCTGTGGGACTAAGCTGAGAGTTCCGGAAACTGGCGACACTACCTGCAGTGGGCATGGAGGCTTCTGAGGCTGCCCAGGGTGCATTCTTCCTCTGGGACCTCCCACCTCCTTCCCCATCTTTCTCAATAAAGTACCCACTGAGGCAGGCAGAGGGAGAGGCTGTGGCCACCCAAAGGGACTCCAGACCCCTCTTCGCACATGGTCTCCAAGGGATGTTACTGTGCAGCCAGGCCAGCCCCTGTCCACCCCATCCTCCACGTACTGGATAAAAGTGTGGAGACACCCAGTCTCCTCCTCTTCTTTTTGGTGCATATCCATGTATTAGGGTCACATTTCTTTTTAAATAAAGATGAAATTCACATGAACATAAAACCATCCTAAGGTGAACAATTCAGTGACATTTAGTGCATTCACCATCATCTCTTTCTAACTTTGAAATGTTTTCATCTCGCCAATAGGAAACTGTCACTCCGCATTCCTCCCTCTACCCCAGGCCACTAATCTGCTTTCTGTCTCTATGGATCTGCCTGTTCTGGATGTTTCATATAAATGGGATCATACAATACATGACCGTTTGTGTTTGGCTTCTTCAGTCAGCACAACATTTTCCAGGTTCATCCATGGTGTGGATGTCAGTACTTCATTCCTTTTATGGCTGAAAAGTATTCCACTATATAGATAGACCACATTTTTGTTTATCTATTCGTCTGTTATGGACATTTGGGCTGTGTCCCACCTTTGGGATGTTATGAATAATGCTGTTGTGAATGTGATGTGGGTGCACGGGTATCTGAGTCCTCGCATATACCTGGGGGTGGAACTGATGGGCCATGAGGACTTCCTTCTTTAAGCATGAGTTTGACAAGCTTTCTCTTGCAGAGAGCAGGCAGCTCTGAATATCTTCTCAAGTTTTTAAACCTGATAAGCCCGACAGATGATCAAACTTTAAACTAGAGCTGCCCAACAGAACTTTCTGTAATAATGGAGACGTTCTATATCTGTTCTGTTCAACGTGGTGGCCATCGGCTACGAGTGTCTTGAGTGACTGAGAAACTGCATCTTTGTATTTAACTTCAATTAATTGCAAGTTAAATAGGTCCTGCAGCGTATAAGCTCATTAGAGATGACAAATGAAGGGCTGCCTCTTGGAGCACCTCCCACCTCATGCCTCGGCTTGTAACACACCCGTTGAAGAATTAAGTCTGGAGCTCCGTGGTGATCCTTGGAACACTCAAGCCTCCTGCTCCTGAAAAACCTTTTTTCTTGAATACCACTTAAGGGGTTGAAGATACACAGTGAATAGCAACACTTAAGTCAAATCTAAGCTAGAATTAATGTGTCCCGCTTGGCAATGTGGGTCTCCTACCTTAACTGCAGGGGAGTCAGGTGTTCCCATCCACACTGATAGAGCAGTTCCTATCAATTTTTGGTGTGAACAGTCTCATAGTGCTAGGATATTTTCTGAAGACTAGCAGATCATGATTAGCTCCAGATGGTGTCCAGTAGCCCTGGTTTGAGCACACCTAACTTTAGTCAGATAAATGTTTATTATATATGTATAATAATCCTGAATCATCTTACCAGCCTGTGTTTATGGCTATAATAAAACAAATTAATGAAACCAGTAAGGATAATGATAGCAGACATAACCAAAATTCACTGAGTGCTTATATTGTGCTATGGATTTTTTTAAAAAAGGGATTATCATGAACTCATTTAATCCCTTCACTCCATGAAGTAGGTACTATTAACATTCTCATTTCTCAGTTGAGTTTGCAGAAGAATCTCTGGGCCACTCCAACCCCCATTCATAATAGAACGTGGAATTCATGAACAGTCATCTTCTGAAATATCCACGTATGTATTACTTAATCTGGTCCTAACAGTGGTCATTTTAAATTTACTAAATTCACAAAAGTAGTTTTCCTTGTCAACAAATTCACAAATTACCCTAATTTTAGCTATCAACTTAAGGGGATCTCTGATTAATGTTTGACCAACCCAAACTTAACCATTTAAATTGCTTTAAATAATTATTCTATTTACAAGGAAATTTCCTCTAAGTTTACACGTACTTTCAAAGTATAATACTTTCATACTTTTCAAATCGGGAAAATGCCTCTAGCAAAACAAACCCTTCCCAAGACCTGAGAATTTCCAATCCAATAAATTAGACAATTCCAGTGGATCGCAGGCGCTCTAAAAACATTTCAATTTCAAATCATGCATTCATACATTTTAAAATGGAAGCCATGTTTACGTATCAGAACCTCAAATGGCAAATTCTCACTTAAGATTACATAC
Organism: Camelus bactrianus; assembly: GCF_048773025.1. Lineage (NCBI taxonomy): Eukaryota > Metazoa > Chordata > Mammalia > Artiodactyla > Camelidae > Camelus > Camelus bactrianus. The sequence continues at coordinate 118,020,435 of NC_133541.1, forward strand.
TTGTAATACCAGATGAATCTACCAGACTTCCTGGGATAAAAACTGCTCGTACTTGGCATCTAAATGTCACCAAGTGACACTTTGCAGAGCCCGAAGTAGTTTGCCATGGGCAATAATATACACACCTCCAATGGGTGGGATTGAAACCCCAGAAGCCTATGGGCGAAATTCAACAACAAGGATTGCCTGTCGGGCAACATTCCCCACAGCTAACGAACACGCAGCCCACTGTGTCCCTCTGCGCACCCCAATCATGTCTCGGGTTCGGTTTCCCGTGTGCCCTGCCTTGCACAGGAACGCACTCAGGAGGACGCAGACCTCCACCAGTACGGCTCTTTTCTCGAGGCTGTGGGTGGCTCTGAAAAGAGCCTTTGGTGTCACGGGGCCCCCCCCCCGGGGGGCGCACGGCCGTTTCCGGCCCGCCTCCGCGGCCTCACTTGCCCTTGGCCTTGTGGTGGCTCTCCGTCTTCTTGGGCAGTAGTACCGCCTGGATGTTGGGCAGGACACCGCCCTGCGCGATGGTCACGCGACCCAGCAGCTTGTTGAGCTCCTCGTCGTTCCGGATAGCCAACTGTAGGTGGCGCGGGATGATGCGCGTTTTCTTGTTGTCGCGGGCGGCGTTGCCCGCCAGCTCCAGGATTTCAGCTGTCAGGTACTCCAGCACGGCTGCCAAATACACAGGCGCGCCGGCACCCACACGTTCAGAATAATTACCTTTGCGAAGCAACCGGTGCACTCGGCCCACGGGAAATTGCAGGCCAGCGCGCGACGAGCGAGATTTTGCTTTGGCGCGCGCCTTACCGCCCTGCTTGCCGCGACCAGACATCTTCTGCGTGAAGAGGGAAGAAAATCGGAAAACAAGACCCCGATAAACGAAGCTTCGATACTCTGTGAGCCCTTATATATGGTCTGGAGGTAGGCGAGCCGGTGCCACCCGATTGGGTAGCTATAGCGGCCAATCAGAAAAGGACACTGCCACTCCCTAATTTGCATGTGCCTTTTCTAGTGATGACGTTATGAGACGTCTCATCCTATCAGAAACTAGGAGCTCTTGATCCTTTATTTGAATACAGTACGTATAAGTTGAGTCGCTGGGAAGACAGGATATTTCGGTTTGGAGAGATCCGCCATCATGCCAGATCCGTCCAAATCGGCTCCTGCACCCAAGAAGGGTTCTAAGAAGGCTGTCACCAAGGCGCAGAAGAAGGACGGCAAGAAGCGTAAGCGTAGCCGTAAGGAGAGCTATTCCATCTACGTGTATAAGGTGCTGAAGCAGGTGCATCCCGACACCGGCATCTCTTCCAAGGCCATGGGTATCATGAACTCCTTCGTCAACGACATCTTCGAGCGCATCGCCAGCGAGGCTTCCCGCTTGGCGCACTATAACAAGCGCTCTACCATCACGTCCCGGGAGGTGCAGACAGCCGTGCGCCTGCTGTTGCCTGGCGAGCTAGCCAAACACGCCGTGTCCGAAGGTACCAAGGCCGTCACCAAATACACCAGCTCCAAGTGAGGCACGCCGCAGCGCCCGGGAACCCAAAGGCTCTTTTCAGAGCCACCCACAAGATCGAGAAAGGGTTTCGAACACGTGAACGATTGTTAACTGCAAACGTATCGCATCTCTGTTCTTGGTTCCTCGGTTACTGGGAAGCCGCCCACATTTCCCCTTCCCCCTAGACGTGTGCGCGCATGTGTATGTGAAAAGAATGCGAGAATGTGCACCTGCTTGTTAGACCAGGTATGGGGACGCGGAGACCTGAATAATGAGGATAGCTGAATAATGTGGGAGGTGATCAACGGACCGGTATCCACCCTCCCCTCCGCCCATGGCTATTAACGCTTCGCTAAGTAGAGTGGGAACCTTGAGCTCAAATGCCCTTTGATGTCCGGGCAGCGCCATTTCCGAGACTTGGGTGCACGGTCTCCAGGTCCGTTCCTGTGTGCGAGTGGCGTTTGCCTGTCGGGGAATGAGGAGAGGAGGGAGGTCGGGGGGGGTCATCTACCCGGAGGGACCTCGTGCCGGTCCCACACCCCCGTGTTTCTGATGGGTGAGCCCGAAGGTGTACGAAAGGGCGCGGCTTGGTGAGGCCCGGAGTGTTGTCGCGCAGCTCTGGCGGTGGTTTCCTGGCGTTGCATCCCTGCCTAGACCAGCCATCTTTATCCCAAAGCAATGAACATTTACAGGAAGATGTTTGTGTGGCTGGATCCTGCAATAGCAGGATGTTTTATACCGAAAGGGAAGTAGAAGCGTGGTGGAACTCAGCCCTCCGTGCGTAGGAACCTAATGTAATAAGCCGACCCCCGCTGCAGGTAGTTAACCCTTGCGGGGGAGGGGGAGCAATTTAAGAGGAAAATAACCCTTTTCTCAATAAATGTGGCTTACTCCTACTTCAGCCCCATTGTTATTTTTTGTGACGCAGGATTTCCCCTTTTTCTTGAATTCATAGCATTTATTTGGAAAGTGTCAGGGAGAGCGCTTTGTCCTGAAGAGTCTTAACTCTGGAGAGGACATTGCCTACCTTTTTTCTTAGTTTTTCTTTTTTGTAAGGAGATTGCTAATAATCTCCTCCTTGAGCCGTTTTGAGAGTTATATGTATTGAAAGTCGTGTCATTGTCTCAGGCAAGGAATAGACGTTCAGTTAAACGACAACACTCATGTTTTTGTAAATCGTCTCCAAAGGAAGCCAGTTGCATGCCTGGGCGGGCTGGGCTGCCAGGACCGGGGAGGAAACGTTGCCGCTAAGTGTCCTCAGCCACAGCGGCCAGAACCAGCACCCGCTCCCCCCCGCCCCCGCCCCCATTCCTTTTTCTACATGGGACCACTCTAAAAGAATTTCTAAAACCCCATACATTTTAAAGCTGGCACCAAAAATATTTTTATTGTTAGTTCGAATCGTCGTAAGGATGCAGATCCCAACATAGGACGTTTTTCAAAACAAAATTGATCTCATCAATCTTTTAAATATATCTATTGAAATAGTAATTCGATACCATAATTAATCCATAAATACAGGATTAAATTTTTTGTTAACACTGAGCTACTTTAGACCATTTCTTTTTCACCCTGAACTCATATTTCCATTCCACTTCTGCCTCAGAATTTCATCCTGATGCAAAAATATATATATATTATATATATATATATATATTTCAGTGTTTTATCTACCTTCTTTCTGTATAAAAATGTAAATGTAAGTTTAAAAACACTTGTAAGGAACCAAAGTTAGTGTTTAAAAATCATCTGGATAGTACACAATTGTTTAAAACATAAATAAGTTTTTATAGGTAATTTTCAAACAAAAAATAAACCTTTAGTGAAACCTGTCTCATTTAATGAGATGAACAGTTGTCTCTCCCTCTTTCCCCCTTGTTACCTTTCTGCCCCAGTTACTTCATGCATCCATGGGCATACGGAGTGTTGTCATGGTTACAGTGATAGCACTGTGCAGCATCATTTCTTTTCCTTTGATCTCTTTAATAGATACGAGCTCTGAGACAGTATTTACAAAAATTAATACATAGAAATGGGAATTTTGTCATAGCAGTTTTACTCAATTTTTTGCCTTTCTAGTAAAAATAAAAAAATTAAATGATCTATCATCAAAAGTCCACACCTTATCTAAAAAAAAAAAAGACAAATGAACTTATATATAAAACAGAAACAGACTCACAGACATAGAATACAGACTTGTGGTTGCCAGGGGGTAGGGAGGTGAGAAGGGATAAACTGGGAGTTCAAAATTTGCAGATACTGACAGGTACATATAAAATAGATAAACAAGTTTATACTGTATAGCACTACAAGATATTCAATATCTTGTAGTAGCTCATGGTAAGAAAGAATGTGAAAATGAATATATGTATATTCATATATGACTAAAGTATTGTGCTGTACACCAGAAATTGACACAACATTGTAAACTGATTATAACTCAAAAAAAAAGAAAATCCACACCTTGAATCTCAATAGCTATCTGATTCATGTGAGATTTATTTGTTTACTTTTAGAGGAGGTGCTGGGGATTAGAACCCAGGACCTTGTGCATGGTAAGCACGCACTCTACCACTGAGCTATACCCTGCCCCTAATTCATGTTAAACACTACAAAATCTAGTCTTCCACTTTGAAGTAGGGGCCTGCTGACAGAGTCCAAACCCTCAGCTACCTACCAAAGTGGATTGGGAGTCAGTATTTTAATGAACACTTGTAGTCATCTGAAACCAGTCTCACAGATCCACATGAATTTTTTAAGCGCTTAAAACATATGTGTAATGAATGAAAATTGTCTCCAGCAGAGAATGTGATAGATTGGGCTAGGAGTAGGCAACAGCGCTGTTTAATACTAAAAATAAACTCAAGAAGCCAAATGAACATTTTATTCTACTCTGCAAATACAATTCTATAAAAAATAAAGTTTTCTGCGAATAATGCAAGACATTAATTTCTCAGTACTTTTTGACTCCTCTAGCACATGGAATTAGCTTGAAGAGAAAAAAAAAAAAAGTCTTTTTGCTGAACAGTCCACTGGAGGCTGTACAGGCAGCCCCAGGTGCAGAGTGGACCCCTTTTGGCCCTCTCCTAGGAGGGGAATCTGCTAAGGAAGAGGCAAGGTGATAGAGAGTCTCTGCTATTGAGATTTTATGATTAAGAAAATTGAGGGAAGTTGTATACAGAAAGTATGTCTATAATATTGTTACAACAGAGAAAGATATACATTATGTTGCATTAAGTAGAAAGTTTAGGGCAGTTAACCAAATATTTGAGAATACATAGAGGTGCAGAGAACTAAGACTCAACACATTGGAATCATTCTATAGATTTGAAATAACCAAGGTAAATGCCTAAATTAAGAATCTGGAAGGAGTGGAGGGATTTTGCAGGAATACAATCTGAAATGCCTTTAGGAGTCTCCTTTCTCATCTCAGAAATTTCAAGTCAAATTTGCTAATTATTGTAAAAAAAAATATTTTGGAGGGAGGGGACTGTCCTTTTTATAAGAAATTACAAATGCAAGACAATTTACTGTGGAAGAATTTGAATATTGACTAGTGAGTGGCAGTCACTGGAAATGATGTGTGTGAGTCCCCGAGGGAGGTGTCAAATGGCCATTGGCCACTTGAGGAAACACAGCCATGAATCCAAATCTCACAGAGCATTTTGGCTCTTGAAGACTGGGTTGTTTTCACAAGGTGTTCTTTGTGGTTTGGGAGTCACCAGCACTGTGGGATATTTTTTTAGAGTAAGAATACCATGGGCCCAGTCAGGCCTCGCATGCCCTAGTTGTTTCTTAATGTGTCATACAAGCAACATTATACTTATTCTGCATTGGTTTGCTGGTTTTTTTTAAATAAAAGTGCTACATTTGTTTTACTGAAAAGCTTCTTAAAGGAGCATAAAGGAGAAGTTACAGCTGCATCACAGAAATACAAAGGATCATAAGAGATTACTATGAACAATTAACACCAATAAAATGGACAAACTAAAAGAAATGGACAAATTCCTAGAAATGTACAATCTTCCAAGACTGAATCAGAAAGACATAGAAAATCAGGAATGAAATTAAATCAGTAATAAAAAAACACCCTCCAACAAACAGAAGCCCAGGACCAGAAGGCTTCACAGGTGAATTCTACCAAATATTTAGAGAAGAGTTAACACTACTCTTCTCAAACTACTCCAAAAAATTGCAGAGGAAGAAATGCTTCTGAACTTATTCTATGAGGCATCCATTACCCTGACACTAAAACCAGACAGAGATATCACAACAAAGGAAAATTACAGGCCAATATAACACAGATTTGATCATAGATGCAAAAATTCTCAACAAAATATTAACAAATTGAATTCAACAATACATTGAAAGGATCATACACCATGATCAAGTGAGATTTATCCCAGAAATGGCATATCTGCAAATCATTCAATGTGATGCACCATATTAACATATTGAAGAATAAAAATCATGTGATCATCTCAAACACAGAAAAGGCTTTAACAAATTCAGTAAAGTTGCAGGGTACAAAATTAATATACAGAAATCTGTTGCATTTCTATACCCTAACAAGGAAAATAAAATAAGAAAACAATCCCATTCACAACTGCATCAAAAAGAATAAAATATCTGGGAATAAATCTAACTAAGGAGGTAAAAGATCTGTACTCAGAAAACTATCAGACACTGGTAAAAGAAATTGAAGATGACACAAACAAATGGAAAGATATATGTGCTCATGGATGGGAAGAATTCATAATGTTACCATGATCAGACTATCCACGGTAATCTATGGATTCAGTGCAATTCCTATCAAAATATCAATGACATTTTTCAAAGAACTAGAAAAAAATAATTCTAAAATTAGTACAGAAACTCAAAAGACCGAGAATGTGCAAAGCCATATTGAGAGAAAAGAGCAAAGCTGGAGGTATCACACTCTGGACTTCAGATTATAATACAAAGCTACAGTAATCAAAACAGCATGGTACTGGTACAAAAAAAAGACACATAGATCAATGCAACTGAATGACTAGAGAGCCCAGAAATGAATCTATGTTTATATGGGCAATTAATCCACAACAAAGGAGGCAAGAATATACATTGAGGAAAAGACAGTCTCTTCACTAAATAGTGTTGAGAAAACTGCACAGCTACATGCAAAATAATCAGACAGGATTGCTTCCTCACACCTTATACAAAAGTAAACTCAAAATGGATTAAAAACTTAAAGGTAAGACCTGAAACCATAAGATTTCTATAAGAAAACATAGGTAGCATACTCTTTGACATTAGTCTTAGCAATATTTTTTGGAATATGTCTCTTCAGGCAAGGGCAAGAAAAGCAAAAATAAACAAATGGGACTACATCAAACTAGAAAACGTTTGCACAGAGAAGGAAACTATCAACAAAATGAAAAGCATGGCTCCTAAATGGGAGAAGATGTTTACAAATGATATATCTGCAAGGGGTTAATATCCAAAGTATACAAAGAACTCATACAACTCAACGTTAAGGAAAAAAAAAAAAAAAAAAAAAACCTAAACAACCCAAATAAAAAATGGGCAAAAAACCTGAATAGATATTTTCCCAAAGAGGATGTACAGATGTCCAACAGGTACATGAAAAGATGATCAATATCACCAGTCAGGGATATGCAAGTCAAAATCATAATGAGATATCCATCTCACACTTCTCATAATTGCTGTTATCACAAAGAAAACAAATAATAAGTTTTGGTGAGGATGTGGAGATAAGGGAACCCTCCTACACTGTTGGTGGGAATGTAAACTGGTGTAGCCACTATGGAAAAAAGTATGGAGGGTCCTCAAATTTAAAATAGAACTACCATGCGATTCAGAAATTCCACTCCTGGGTATTTATCCAAAGAAAATGAAAACAGTAATTTGAAAACATCCATATGTTCATTGTAGCATTATTTACAATGGCCAAGATATGGAAGCAACCTAAATGTCCATCAACAGATGAATGGATAAAGAAGTGGGGTGTGTGTATGTGTAGATATACACATATATATAATGGAATATTATTCAGCCATAAAAAAGAAATCTTGCATTTTGTGACAATATGGATGGACCTAGAGGGTCATTCATTATTCTAAATGAAATAAAGTGTGATTAGTAGTGCAGTATGATCAGTAATAAGATTAAAGTAGTGAAATAAAGTGAAATCTGTATAATATCACTTATATGTGGAATCTAAAAAATAAACCAAATGAACAAACATAACCAAAGAGAAACAGTCATAGATACAGAGAACAAACAGGTGGTTGCCAGAGAGGAGGAGGGTTGGAGGAAGTAGAGAAATAGGTGAGGGACATTAAGAGGTACAAAATTTTAGTTACACAATAAGTGAGTCACAGATATGAAAAGTACAGTATGGGGAATATAGTCAAAAATTATGTAATATTTTTGTATGCTGAGAGATGACAGCTAGATTATGATGATGACTTTCAAATGTATAGACATAATGAATCACCATGCTGTATACTAGGAATTAAAATAGTATTGCAGGCCAATCAGACTTCAGATAACAAGCAAACAAACTCATAGGAAGAGAGACCAGTGTTATGGCTACCAGAGTCGGGGATAAGGAGGGAATGGGGAATTGGATGAAGGTATTCAAAAGGCACAAACTTCCAGTTATAAGATAAACAAGTACTAGGGATGCAATTTACAACATGATGACGATAACACTGCTGTGCTTTATAAGTGAAAGGTATTGAGTAAATTCTAAGAGTTCTCATCATAGACTTTTTTTCTATATCTTTAATGTATGGTAATCATTTCATGAAATATATGTCAAGTCATTATGTTGTACACCTGTATACAGTGCGTATGTCAATTATATCTCAATAAACTGGGGAGGAAAAATCTAGGCTTATGTTTTAAAAGTACACATTTTTTTTGGATGAAAGAATACTAATCTCCTAGTTGGACGGGCTTTAACTGAGTATGAGGGTCTTGACTGGTACCTGTGCTCCCGTTTTGATACTACAAACAGGAACAGCCTAGTGTTCGTAATAAGAGCTGCTCAAACTCAATGCTGCTTAAACGTTTTGGGCAAGAAGCTCATGATGCTTTGCTGTGGCGAAGGAAGAATAGCCTCCAAAGTCACCTCCTGGGCTGTGTTGCAACACCCAGATCTGATCAAGTGTCATGACCAGCACATCCCGGCCTGAGCTACGATAAGGTATGGGAGAGGGCGTTGGCATTAAGCCTTCCTGGAGGTGACTTGCGCCTCTCACCCGCAGGGCGTTTGCCACGCGCAGACGGGTGTCCCAGACAGGGTTCACGCCCGCAAGCATCAGGGTTGCGCCCTCTCAGGCTTCCGGCTGGGGCGGTCTAACTGAGCAGGTCTTTTTGTTGACTAGGCTATTAAGAAAAGCAGTTTAGCTTTATTTCAGGATTTATTCTCCCACCCGCACACTCTAGCTTCTCCATAACCCTCACTGAACAGCCACGCGAGGTGGCATGCTTCTTTATGAGCACAGACGTGGCTCTGAAAAGAGCCTTTGGGTTTGGGGCACAGCGGCCTCGCTTGAAGCTGGTGTACTTGATGATGATACTCGTACCTGCGGGCACGGCAAACTACTTGCAGGGCAACAGCAGTCGCGCAGCCATCTGCATCGCCTGGGAGGTGATGGCAGAGCACTTGCAGTACTGTGCCAGGCGGAAGGCCTCGCTGGCGCGTGAGCTGGAAAGTGCCCTTGAACGACTTCATGATACTTACGACTTTGTAATAGATGCTGGTGTCCGGGTGACCCTGCTTAAACATCTTATACTTGTAGATGGATTAGCTCTCCTCGTGGCCTCTCTCATGCTTTCTGCCGTCCTAAGCCTCGGTGACAGCCTTCTTGGACCGCTCTTGGGCTGAGCCTCTGGAGTAGAAGTGGGGCTGACCGGAAGGCGGGAACCAGTATTTAGCATCGCAATATTCAAATAAAGGCTCCAAATCCCTAGAATCGGATTGGACGGCCGGCGCCTGTACCGCAAAGAATTTATGTAAATAGCAGATGAGGGCTCTTCTTTCCTTTTGGACGATCGCCCAACCAATCCAAAGGCGCGTGTGCCAAGACCCTGGAGTCAGGTTGAGCATTTTCATTCAAACCCTTTGTTGTAAAGGGGCGGGGGCGGGGGCGGGGGCGGGGTGGGGTGGCAGGGAGGTGGGAAATGGTCTTTGTCTATGTCTGGACCGGGGCAAAAAAATGAATAAGGTAATAAAAACTTGTTTTAATCCCGCATATTCATCTTTTCTGGATAGGAGACAAACACAAGAGGACATTCCTTCCTTAGCTAAAGAGCTAGGATGGGAAACGTGTTTATTCAGCACAGGGGAATGGCAATTTCGAACTGCCTTAATAACTTATTTTCTATCATTTTTCCCTCACCAAAGGCCAAGGAGATAATTCCTTTCAGAATTCAAGAGGAGATGCATATGGTTCTTAGGAAGTATAGAAAATCCTACTGAAACTATATTTAGGTACTTACATTGGAAGCAACGGGGCAGATTTTTAACTGGAGGGAGGAAATGAAAGGCTTTCAAAGGAAACGCTATTCCCTCATAGTGGTGTTGTTATTAATCCTGGCTAAACATACCACTTTGAAGTGACAGCTATACACAAAGTGTTTGATATATATGACCTCGAGTAATCTCCTAGTAACTCCAAGGGTTAGATACTCTTATTGGTCTCTAATTGCCCATCAGAACACAGGTTATGGAACCGTTAGAGGATAACCTGACGTATATTAACATTTTTAAGAGTTTGAGCAAAAATCTATTCGAGTCGGGCAGCGTCCAATCTAGCTGAATAGAAAGGAGCTCCAAGGGACTGTACAAAATGGAAGACTTTTAGAGTCAGAAGGAGCAGGAGGAAGACATACTAGGCAGAAAAGAAGGTTGGTTACTCCAAGGTTACCTCCCTTTAGGGGATAGCAGAGAAGTATCAGGCAGATTACCTAACTAGTGCTGATCGGGTGATTGCTGATTAACTGATTTAAGATTCTATTTCTAAGAGAGCTGAAACTGTAACTAAGTTCAGTCTTGGTTTGGTGATGTGGGGCTTAGCATAAGAGACTCCATTTGGGGCCTGTTGTCTTGTTTTTAACTGAGTTCACCGTCCCCAAATTGAATCCCTATTAAATTAATTTCTATACACACAAGGTCAAGTTCCCCTATTACAAGAACTTCCAAGATAGAAACAGAAGGACTTATAAATTCGCATTTCTCACTTGTTTCAGCACAGCAATACCTGGGGAGTCCATTAGAAATGCAGACTCTTGGGCCTCACTCCAAATGTATTGAGACCGAATCTGCATTTTTAAACAGATTCCTAGGCACATCACGCTTTTCGAAGCTCTGATCTGGTGGCCATTTACCTGGCAACTTTAATCATCCAGAGCATTATCGAAATAGTCCAGGAAACTTAATGGCACCCAGTAAAGACGAAGTGGCTCACTGCATTCGGAGCAGTTAGCAAGATGCTTTTAAGTTACACAAGCACAGGTTAGAAGAAGCTCAAACAGGATATTTTCTGCCCTAAAAGTTTTGGGAATGAAAAAAGTGGAGGAGGAGAGATGTTGGGGTGTGTGAGGGGGAGGGGCGGCGGGCTGCGACTCCTCAGATAGCCTGTGCTTGGACCCCTACCTGGGACTAATAATTTACCTTCTCTGCCCCTCTACTTCCTCATCTGTAAAGTGAGGATATCAGTGCCTCCCTAATGACATTGATGCGAGTGAATATGTGTCAGGCAGATGGTATGGTGTGGGTATATATATATATATATATATATATATATATATATATATATATAGTGCTCAAGTCCTGTTGGCTCCATTTCATCCTTTCCTTCTCAGAACAGACCTAGCCACAGCCAGAGCTGCCTCAGCTGAGCTCCCTCTGTGCCGTGGGGAGCTCCGTCACATAAACATGGAGCAGGAGACTCTTTCTTGCCCACTAGGACACAGACAAAGCTGTAACCTCCAGGGAAAGGAATGTGTCTTTCACTACGAAAACCTCCAGGATGAAACATAGAGCTTGGCACATAGCAGAGGTCCAACCAGTGTTTGTTGAATGAATAAGCCTGTGAGCCAAGACAGCGCCCTCTACTTGCAAGTCTGTCTTCTGAGGTCCATCGGGCCATCTTGAGACTGTGGGTCCCCTGAGCTGCTTTGGACATGCTCAGCATTAACCATTTTCTCTGTTTCCTTAAAATATATGTAGTTGATTTAACACACATTTCCAGAGAGCTCATTACGAGCTAGGTAACCACTTAATAAATATTTAATTCAATTTAGTGCTCATAACTTCCCTTCCACATATGCACTATTATTAACTCCTTTTTGCAGATGGTAGCAAAAGGCAGAGAAAAAAAAACCGCGTGAGACAGCTCACATGGTAGAGTGTTGGCCCTGGAAGTCAGGCCAATGGTGCCAAGCTCTGCACTAACCACAACCTAGACTTTTTTTTAGTTTTTGGATATTAAATTTCATTTTGAAGAGGGAATAATACTTATGATGTGATGTGCAGAAAAAAATATTATCAAAATCAAAATGCATTGCTCTGTGTTTAAATTTAAGTTTCCAGGGGGGAAAAAAAAACAAATATTTTAAATTTTCTACTGCAGGAGAATGCTGAAGTTAGTGCAGATGAAATTTCACTCAATTCCACAATCTCCAATTCAGTTTTTAAAAAATAATCTTTGAATACAAAGCACTTTGATAAAATAGATGAATGCTTGCTCCTGGATCATTTATTCAAACTGTTTTTGTAACCATCATTATTTTTTTATGCCAGAGACTAAATGACCACTGTATACACATGACTGGTCTCACCACCCACTCTGCACTCTGAAATAATCAATATACCAAATGCAGCATATTTTGGGGGTGGTATGTCCCAAACTCCTTCAGTAGCAAAAGAATTTTCCAACACATCTGGCATTGAAAATCTGTGACTGAGGCCCTTGAGGTCTGGGTAGGATATGATTTGATTATGTTACAGGACCAGTGACATGATTTCCAGGGCCCAGAGCCAAATGAAAATGTGGGTGCCTTGCCAAAAAACGATTAAGAATTTCAAGATGGTTGCAGCAAAGCACAGAGTACTTCTCAGGGCTGCCCTTGGACCATGAAGCTGTCCCTGGGTGGCCCTCGGCCTGCAGGCTGTGCAGAAGGAGGGGTTCCCAGTTGTTTGTACTGTCCACAGTTTCCTCCCCTTGCCCAGTTCCTGCCAGCCCCTGGTGCTCCCATCAGGTCCTGGTGAGGTTTCTTGGCTTCCTTGTGGCATGAGAAAGCTTGGGAAAAAACGGAGTAGAATGGAAGTGAACATTTCTAGGAAGGGGCTTGGGTAAGGACTTTTCCATGTAGGAGCTAAGATTTGGGAACTGCTCTGCCCCCACATACAGGCTGGTCAATGCCAGGAAATCAAAACCAGAATCTCATGGGCTGAATGTTTGTGTCCCCCTCAAATTCATATGTTGAAAACTCTAATCCCCAATGTGACAGTATTTAGAAAGAACCCACCGTTCTCCCACTGTTCTTTGAAAGGTAATTAAGGCATGAGAGTGGAGCCCCTGTGAATGGGATTAGTGTGCTTATAAAAGAGACAGGAAAGAGCTTTCTTCCCCTCTTCCTCCTTCTCTTCTTCTTTTCCTCCTCCTCCTCCTCCTCCTCCTCACCCCTCTCCTCTCCTCCTTGTCTTACTACCCACCCCCTCTTCTTTCTCTGTTCCAGGACAAGATACAGAGAGAAGGCTGCCATCTGCAATCTAGACGAGGGCACTCACCAGAATCTACCCATGCTGGCACCCTGATCTCAAACTTCCTAGCCTCCAGAACTATGAGAAATAAATGTCTGTCATTTAAGCTCCCCAGTCTGTCATAGCAGTCTGAATGGACAAGGACAGTCCTTGGGATCAAGAGTAACATTTTGTATTGGCTGATGGGACACTGTAGGGCAAGTTTGAGGGTTTCCAGATAGAAGGAAAGAAAGAAAGAAGGAAAGAAAGAAAGAAGGAAAGAAAGAATAAAGAAAGAAAGAAAGAAAGAAAGAAAGAAAGAAAGAAAGAAAGAAAGAAAGAAAGAAAGAAAGAAAGAAAGAAAGAAAGAAAGAAAGGAAGGAAGGAAGAAAGAAAGAGAGGAAGGAAGGGAGAGGGAGGGAGGGAGGAAGGAAGGAAGAGAAAGAGAAAGAAAGAAAAGAAAAGATAAAAGAAGAAAGGAAAGAGAGGGAAGGAGTATGGGTTGGGGGTGAAGAGAAAGGCAAAGAAAGAACAGAAAAATAAAGAAAAACACAGAAACAGTGTCTCCAGCTTAGCCACCACGGACAGACCATGCTTAGGAATAATAGCCTGGATGGGTAATTTTTAAAGGGGTTTGGATGACTAAAAAAACAAAAACAAATACCTTTTCTCCCCCTTACTGTCATTTCTAGAGCAGAGAGCCTAGATTCCATAAATACATTGAATAAATGGTTGCATGCATGAAATGAGCTCATTTTATCATCCTGGATCTTTGTGCAGCAGGGATGAAGCCATTCTTTCCTCCTGGGAATGTGCAGTAAGCTCTCTTCTCACTCAGCCAAGAAGCCAAATCCCTTTAAAATACTCACAGACAAGCATTTCATATAACTGAAACATTGCAATGGCAAACACATAGATTTTGCTTTTCTGTTTCTTTTTTTTCCCCCTTCCGTCAATAGAATGTTGGTTCCCTCCATATCGGAATTGCTAAAGCAACACTTGTTACCCACACAGCCTGCTGGGAGGGAGGCAGGGATCTGCTTGGAGGCAGATACAGAAAAGACGCCACAAGGGCTCACTGGAGGAGATGTTTAATTCTTTGGGGTTGAGCGCTGCAGGAAGGTGGGTAGTTGAAATTACAGGGCGTGCTGTGCAGCTCTGCGGAGAAAAGATAAACCTCAGAATGCTGCAGGATTGTGAAGGGAAAGACGGCTTAGGCAGCCTTTGTCCTTCAACACAGCTTCCAGTGGACACATTGCAGATAAAAGCCATCCTCCCGCCACCAGCGAGAGATGCCCCTGGTGGCAAGAGGCTGGGGATCCCAGTCTCCAATACCACCCTCCGCTGCGCTGACATCCGAGGTCCTGCCCACGCGAGATAGGCAGATGACTGGGTCGCTTCCCGGGGTCGTCTTTTCCAAATGCCCGTGTTGGCCAAAGCTACTTCTGTGCCCATTTTGTTTCAGCAAATTAGAAAAGAGTAGGGCTGCAATCTAATCCCAGAGCCAGGTGTGAGTGAAGGACAGGAGACCACAGCTGCCTAAGTGAGACAGGACTGCGAAACGGAATCTGAGAAGCAGGGCGTACAGTGATGGACACACAACTTGTGAAATGTGCGTTCCCATCTCAGCGCCCACGCAGACACACAGACGCACAGAGGCAGGGCACATCGGCTCCTGAGCTGGACAGTCACTGCCAGACTGTGAGGGCGCAGAAGGCTTCAGAGGCCAGGCTGACAAAACCCCCAACAGATCAACAAGAAAAAAACAGTTTTTATTAATGTATGTGCTGCACATCACATGGGAGAAATCTCAGTGATGAGTAACTCCCGTAAGTACTCATCAGAATAAAACTTAACTTTTACACTGTGTGTTTTTCTTCAAGTCAATACCGGATTAAAAAAAAAAAAAACCCACAAAACCAAAAAGCAATTCCTAGGAAGATTTTGCACTTACATGGAATAATAGAGTCACTTCTAAATAACTAAAAATTACATAGCTTTTTTTTTAAACCATTAAAAAAAAAATTTTTAACACTACCACCAGATTGCTCCTCCCCAAAACTTTTGTCTTTTCTAAAGAAATGCTAACAAATTTCCTGGTACCAGGCCAGGAGATTAGCAGCTCTGCATCTTATCAGATGTCTTCACTCTGAATCAATGAATTTCCCTGCCTCCGCATTCCTCCGCGCCTGGGATTGCGCCAGGAACAGCGGATTTGAGGCCCGGGCCCCAGGAAGGACGCAGGCTGCTCATGCGGGTGGCCCACACAGAACGGGTGCCCCCGCACGCCACGCCGGACATGTGCACGCGGGGAGGCCCACGCGACCCCAGGCGTGCAGAACGACTCCACTCCCGAAGGTGCAGGCGAGAGGGCGCGCACAGCTGGTTTGCCAGCCCCGTCCCCACCCCCAACCCCGCGTGGGCGTTGCGCCACAAGGAGGTGCTTGTAACTCAGGTCCTGGCAGCTTACAAAAAATAAAAGGCTTTTAAAATAGACATTTCAAATAAATCTGTTTCCCTCTCGCACACGAGTCGTTTATGGGAGGAGTGACAATCCCTGTAAGATTTCAGCGTGCGAAGACGTGGGTCGGCCGGCTGGCACACCACGGCTAGCTGGGCCGGGCTGGGGCTCGTCCAGCGCTGCCAGCAGCCAGGCGGAGGGGAGCGCTCCGCTGCCAGGACACGGGAAGGTGGAGTACACCGCAGCCAGGACCCTGCGCGGTGGAGCGTACCTCTGCCAGGACCTTGCGCCGGGCGCCCCGCCATCCCGGTCGCCATTCTTGTCCTCTGTCCCTGCTCTGCGTTCCCGTCCGCGCGTTCCCATCCCCGCCTCTCCGCGGTGTCTCCGGCCTCGCCCGCCCGCCCAGCCACCCGTGCGCCCCTTGTCCGCGCCCTCCTCGAGGGCCCCGCCGCCGCCGCCGCCCTGGCGCTTCCCGGGGGCCCCGCGGAGGCCGCCTGCGCCCTGTGCCAGCGTGCTCCCCGCGAGCCGGTGCGCGCCGACTGCGGCCATCGCTTCTGCCGGGCGTGCGTGGTGCGCTTCTGGGCCGAGGAGGACGGGCCCTTCCCGTGTCCCGAGTGCGCCGACGACTGCTGGCAGCGCGCCGTGGAACCCGGCCGCCCGCCGCTCAGCCGCCGCCTGCTGGCGCTTGAGGAGGCGGCCGCGGCGCCCGCTCGCGACGGCCCGGCCTCGGAGGCGGCGCTGCAGCTGCTGTGCCGCGCGGACGGGGGCCCGCTCTGCGCCGCTTGCCGCATGGCCGCGGGGCCCGAGCCGCCCGAGTGGGAGCCCCGCTGGAGGAAGGCGCTGCGCGGCAAGGTGCGCGCGGGCGGCGCCCCGTTAGCTGCCCTTCCCCCGGGGGGTGTCCTGTCCCCCTCCCC
This sequence comes from Camelus bactrianus, assembly GCF_048773025.1. NCBI lineage: Eukaryota > Metazoa > Chordata > Mammalia > Artiodactyla > Camelidae > Camelus > Camelus bactrianus. The sequence goes on from NC_133541.1 coordinate 118,037,060, forward strand.
ATTTTCCGAAGGGCGCCCTGAGCCTCTTTCCATCTTCTGGACGGTTCTCCGTCCCCGTCCCTCCCCCCATACCCTGCTTGGTGTCCTGTCCCCTTTCCATCCTCTGTATGGTGCCCACTGCCCTTTTTCCCAACCCTGGATGGTGCCCTGTTCCCCCATCCCCTATTCCCGGATGTTGCCCTCTCCCCACTCCCCCACCCCCGGAAGGCTTTGCCCTTGGGGGTGGGGCTGCCACAGGGTGACGTCGTGCAGGGAGCATGGCAGTGACGCACAGGGGGCTAGATATGCGGGCGGGGCCCACAGCAGGACTCCGTCTGCAAGTGGCCGGTAGGATAGGGCTGTACGAAACTGGGACCTCAGAACTGGGACCTGGGACCGCGGCGTGGGCATCGGGCATCATGGGGGGGGATGGGGAAAAAGGACACTGTCCAGGAATGGGGGCCTGTGTCAGGGGTCGGGTGCTGGGGTCCCCTTGGTGGGCAGTGGGTTGTGATGTCCAGGAGCTGTGTTGGGGTTATAGCATGTATCCAGGGGACTGGAGTTGGACCCTCCTCCTCCTGAAGGGCCCAACCCACCCAGTCAGCTGGGCAGTTCCTGGATATGGTCATTCTCACCCCAAAAGGGCCATCCTCCGTCCCTGTGCTGGGGACAGTAACACAAGAGACCCCAGGGGACGGCCTTGTGTACAGTTACCCGCTTAGATTCTTAGCATGAGTACTTCTATCAGACTTCCTCCTGGAGAGAACTTAGTGGATCACTCAGATCCAATCTGGAGCCTGCAAGGTTCTAAGGTGTCTAGTGGGCCAAGACCACGGGCTGAGGCCTTCTGGACAGTTAGACGGTCAGGGGACTCTGATGGTGTAATGTCCCCCTGGTTGGCCCCAGACCTTCAAACGTGGCCGCACACCCTGTAACGAGCGTGTTTTTCCAGGAGAACAAGGGGTCTGTGGAGATCATGAGGAAAGATCTGAACGATGCTCGGGACCTGCATGGCCAGGCTGAGTCTGCCGCTGCTGTGTGGAAGGCAAGTGGGGTGGGAGTGGAGTCCACGTGAATGAGGGAACATGGATATGTACCCTGACCCTGTCTGGCAGGGTCTTGGGACTCAGCTGAGCGTTGTACAGCAAACCCTTCTCTCCTCCTTGAGATGGACACTGGTGGGTTGGAGGGTCTCAGGGTGTAGCCCGAGGACACGGGTGTTCCTCCCTGCTGTCCACCTGCCCTTTAGGGACACGTGATGGACCGGAGGAAGAAGGCTCTGACTGACTACAAGAAGCTTCGGGCCTTCTTTGCTGAGGAAGAGGGGCGCTTCCTGCAGGAGGCAGAGAAAGAGGAAGGGTCCCCTGAGGATGAGGACGAGGACCCGGCAGAGAGGTTCAGGTCCCTGCTGCAGGCTGTGTCAGAGCTGGAGAGGAGGCATCGCAACCTGGGCCTCAGCATGCTGCTCCAGGTGGGCCCCCTGTCCTGTGCCAGAGGAGGGAGGGCAGATGGGGCGCGGATTCCAGAATTGGCAGAGTGGTTATTTACCAACAGGGGAGCCTTAAGCCAGCTGCCTGGTTTGTTTGGTGCTGAATTTCAGGAATGAGTAATCCAGGAGACTCTCCAGTGGCCATGAGGTCAGGAGAGGCAGGGGCCCTGAGGAGAGTCGCGGTTGCCATGCCCTCCTTAGACTCTCTGCCCAAAGGCCTTGCCTAAACCTGGAGATTCAGGGCTCTTTGCACCTCCATGTCTGATTCCGGAGCAGGCAACCTCCATCTTTCCTTCCTCTGGGCTGAGAGGTGTCATTTACCTCTGCCAATACTGGCTAATCAGCTCCAAGTTGGGGGTGATTGTAGGTGATGAGGCTTTGGCCTTGGGGAGATGTGTGGGTCTGGTGGAGCTGGGGTCCCTAGTCACCTGGGTTCCAGGATAGAAGCTCCCTGTCTCCCTCTCTCCTTCTCTCTCTCCCCATGCAGTGATGTGCTGTCTGCCCAGGCACCAGGCAGAGGAAGCTTGCTTCACCCCTGGCCTGAAGCAGCTCCTCCATCCGCCTCCTTCTGGACCCCCTTGTCATCTTTCAAGACACCCCCTCGCCCTGAGTGTCTTCACTTAGGTGTAGATGTGGCCTGTGAACTGTAGATGCCCGCCTAGGGTTGTTCAAGACAGTGCTCCTGAGAAGAGTGTTTGTGTTCCCTTCTCCTCTGGGTGTTCATGTTTTGAGGATGTAAACATTTCACTGTAGAGGTCTGTACTGAGGGTAAGTTAACCCGAGTATGTCCTGCCTCCATAAAGCTCTTTTCACTGCCCCAAGTCTTGTCGGATTTGCTGGGGTCTCCGTGGGCCGTGGTCGTCGTCATCTCCAGGCAGTCTAGGTTGTCCAGACCAGGTACCTGCCCTGTTTAAGTGCAGCCGGTGACAGAGCTGCTCTACCGGACATGCACACCTGAGCCCGCAGACCCCCCCACCCCACCCATGCACTGGGCCTGCCAGTTAAGGTTACATTTCAGATGAGCGTCACGGAAAGGAATGTCCAGGGTGCCTGGGTCGGGTGGGCTGGCTGGTCAGAACCTGTCGCCTCTGCTTACGGTCCTCAGGCTCTGTGTGTCTGCTCCTAGTGTGTCTCCTTGTCCTGCTCTCATTTCTCCTTCTGTCCCTTGGTTGCCGGCAGTCTCCCAGGAATCGGCCTTACCATCACTGTCCTTCCCTGTCTGCCTGGTTGTCCCTCACTGACCCGAGATTTCCCCCTGGGGCAGGAGGAGCCGTGCCAGGCTCAGGCCATCCCCAGGCCGCTCCGTGGTGTTTCATCTCCTGCTACCTCTGGCTTCCCCTCATATTTCTTCTGCTAGGCAGATTTAACAAACCCCCTGATTTAGTAGTAGTGTCATTGTGCAGGCCAGTCCAGGTGACAAAAACGCAGCACAAAGTGACAAGGTCACAGGGTTCAAGAATTGATGCAGACAGACATTTAGGATGGTGGCTAGGGCTGTGAGTCATTCCGGAAAGTACAGCTTTGTGACCAATGGCCCGTTTCTGGATGAAGCCTCTCAGACTTGGGAGTCACTGGCCCTTGGCACTGCTGGCCTCTTATGTTTCTGTGAGCTTGGGGGTGGCCTGTCTGCCTGGTAGCCAGCGCTCACAGAGCCCAGGAAAGAGGACCTGCTCCAGTCAGTTTGCTTGCCATCCCTCCTCCCATCTAGCTCCTCCCCATAGTCCGGCTGGTCGCAGAGGAGGCACTGTGCACTGCCCCATGTCGGGGGCTTCTGTGGGTGGGCTCAGATCAGGGGTTAGCCCTAGGAGTGCCTCTGGCCCCCTCCCTGGCTCCCGTTCCAGAAGCAGTGGGGACATGGGAGGGAGCTGCCTGGCCTGTGTCCAGTAGGCCGGGAATGTCCCCAGCACGGGTGACCTTTGATTCCAGCGAGCTTTGGCGTCCCACTTAGCAGCTCTGAATGTCCAGTGGTGAAAACTCCACACTGGCCTGCCCTCACTCAGGTCAGCTCCCACCTTTTGCTCCCCACTGACCAGTCACAGTGGCCTTTCCAACCTTGGGCCTCTGTTCTCCGTGGAAAAGTGTTCCTCTACCAGATGTCTGTCTGCATGGCTGCTCTCAGTCTCCTTCAAATCTGTGCTGAAATATTTCCAGAAACGTCATGCAGTGAAGGATCTTTACGAGCTCCTGCCCTCAACCTGGATGAGCAGTGTCTGAGTGAATGTGTGCCTTCCCCACAGCCCAGGTTCTTTTGGCTGTCCATGTCTGAGGTCCGCACAGAGGGACGAGTGAAGGGAAACCTAGGCTGGGCTTTTTGTGGGCAGACAACAAGCAGTTCTGTCTGCCAGAAGGCAGGGAGCACGTTTTAAAGAAATCGATTTATTTATTCAATACTGAGATACATTTCCAATTCTTATTATTAGAAATTAGTGAGAAAAGTCATGAATAGTTGGGACCTGTGGCCTGTTTTCTTTCTTTTTTTTTTTTTAACGAAAGCACATATTTTGCTTGTGTTGTTTGTATTTGACGGGGAGGTAATTGGGTTTCTTCATGAATTTCCTCTTGGAGCAGGTACTGGGGATTGAACCCGGGACCTCTTGCGTGCTGAGCATGTGCTCTACCACTTGAGCTATACCCTCCCCGCTTGCTTTCTTGTTTTCAACAGTAGGTTATTTGTAGTTAAGTTTTGGGGGATTCAGTAGTTACATGTGAAATTTCAAGCATACAGAGGGTTAATGCACCTTAACCCCTTGTCTTTTTTAATTATTTTATTTTTAAAAATTTTTCTATCGAAGTGTAGTCAGTTTACAACATCTTATCAATTTCTGGTGTACAGCATAATGTTTTAGCCACTGTAGCCTGTTTTCAGTGTCAGGATCCTTTGTCCAAGGGGAGTAGGGACAAATGCTGAGGGTTGTGTTCACACTCCTAGTTGAGAAATTCATTGCATTTTGATGACAACAAAATACGGAAGAAGATACTTGCATTCGTTGATGGTCTGAGACTTGCACATGGAAATGCCAGTGAGGTACTGCGCCAGCTGAGGCCTAGGTGATGTCAAGCTTGAGTCAAGACGCCCTGAGCGGGTATGGGCTAGCACTGCTCTTTGGGAGACCAGCCTGAGAGGGTCAAACTAAGTAAACTTAAGAGAGTCAGGCCAGCTGGGAGGTTAGAGGGAATTAATGCCCAAGACCTGCCTCCTCAGGCTGGAAACTTTGCTAGAAAAGCTGCCAGAGCTCACTGAAGGCTCTGGTGCTCACGGTGAAGGTTTATCACTGGGAGAGGAGACAGGTTAACATAAGCCAAGGGGAGAGGCACATCAGGAAAAGTCCTGATTCTGTTGTCCTCTCCCCGTGGAGTCAGGGCAGCGTCGCTTTCCCGCATCTGTGTGTGACCAATCCAGTGAAGCATGCAGAGCTCGGTGGTGGTGGTGGGGTTCCCTGAGTCTCGGTGTCCACAGCCTCCGTCTGTGTGGTCCGTTGCATTTGCGTGCTGACTCCCCACATGGCTGGCCTTAGCCTGCAGCCCCTCAGGAGGTGGAGCTGTAGGACCCAAAGCCCCTGCCCCACCCCAAAAGGTCAGACCACCCAGTGTGGCCCATGGCCCCAGGCACACAGACAGGCAGGGCACCCTGAGGGCTCGGAGGTCACCTCCCGGTAGTCACCTAGACAGTACACCATGTGCTGCCCTACAGTGTGGCAATTCCAGCCCTGGTTTGCTGTGCTAAAGAGATGCCAGCGTGGTTTGATGAGGTGGAGGGCACAGGACCGTTAATGAATCTTGTTGGAGGAGATCCCACATCCCTGTGACTGCGGAAGCAGGCAGGTGGCTACGGGGGATGCCAGCGTGGGGAGCTGTGCAGTGGACCTGGTTCTGCCACAGGGCGTGCGCGTGGTGGGGCCCTGACGTGACTTGCATGCCCAAGAGGTACGGAGAACTCCAGGGGAGCGAGTCTGCTGGCAATGTCCTTGGTGCAGGTGCCGCTTTGTCCCCGGGTGTGACCTGCCAGGGAGGGCAGGCCTCAGGGCTATTGCCAGTCCCGAGGATGGGGCTGAGCTCTGCGCAGACCTGCGGACTGCTGCCCATCCTCTCGCTGTGGTTGGCAGGATTTCCCCTAGCTCTGCCCTGCCATGGGGGGAGCGGGCTCATGAACACAAGAACCACCCAGTGGTTGACGAGAACACTGCCATTGCCTTTTTGCCACCATCTGACAAGCTGGGGTCCATCTGGGGCTGGGAATGGTTTCCTCAGGTGAGATGATTGGGCTTATAAAAAAAATGCTTCTTCTGCTCAACTAAGTGCCCCATGACCGGAGTCAATTCAGACAGAGCAGTAGAAGGTGTTTACAGTGTCCAGACCTGTGTGGCTCGTACCGAGACTTGCAAAGAGCTCCTGCAAATCATGAAGAGCCAAAAGTGACTGGAGTGAAAATAACATGGCAGAGGTGTGGACAAGCAAGTGCGTAAGAGGAGCCAGAGGGCTCAGAAACCCAGGAGAAGATGCTCAAACTCCTTAGTTTTGGGAGCAGAGAAATCACATGCCCTGCAAGAGCAATGACTCACACTGTTGGGTTGATGGAGATGGGAAAGCTGCCACCCTCTGTCCCCTGCACCACTGCTGCCGGATGTCATCAGATTTAGGGCGTGACCCTGGGCCCAGTGACCCCACTTCCAGGTGTTCCTTCTTTAGTCCTCCCCAGGCCCCCAGAGGGATGCACACTCGGGCATCTGCTGCACTGTAATCTTGGGCATTGGGCAAGGAGAGTGCCAATGCCCCTCACTGGGGGAGGTGGAAGGGATGGAGGCTGCAGAGTATGCTGAAGCCCCGGGGAGATAACAGAGGAGCTGGACACATGGAGTCACAGTAGCGCTTAGAGCACTGAGCTGTGGCAGCATGCTGCAGAGAAGACGGTGAAGTGTAAAACAGCACTGTTTACCTAAACTTAATGTACGCCCTGGAACACTTCATTGTTGGAAGAGTATTTCAAACTGGATAAATGAAACCCATTAGGGTATAGTTGCCTATGGAGTGGGGACTAGCAACAAACAAAAGGAAAAGAACCAAGGTGACACACAGGACCATGGGGTGGAAAATGGGAAGGGGAGACACTGGTCGTTCTTGGACCACCCTAGCTTAGGACTTCACATCAGGGAAGAAAGTTAGGTTCCAGGGTACTTTAAGTCACTTTGGGATTTCTGTAGTAGCTCTTTATCAGATCTGGGTGTCTGTGTGTGTGCAAGGAGCCTTAGAAGTTTTGGGATATTAAAGTGGTATGCAGCCTGGAAGAAGTTGGGGGCCCCTGCAATAAATGAACAAAGAATACTTTCCTTATTTTAATGCGTGAGCACACTGGTTCGACCTTAGGGACTCACTGGATCTCTCTGACCGTGCTACATCATTCAGATTTCAGGCGACTATCTTCCTGACTCTTATCTTGAAACTAGGAGGCTGTGCCCTACCACTTTGGAGTGTCTTCATTCCTTTTTACTTTCTCCGTGGAGTCCCAGCAATGGTAACTTTGAAGCCCTCTGGGTATCGGTGCTCCATCCTCCCTCCCTCAGGTGTCGGAGGGGTGGTGGCAACTGTTCTCACTTCGGGTCCAAAGGTAGCCTCAGGGCACACCTAGTGTTTTTCTCAAGGGAAGACTGGTGCCTGGGAGGGGATGGAAAGCCACAAACTAGGTAACAACTGAAGTTACTCAGAAAGTGAGGTCCCCACGGGTTCATGCTGGGCAGCAGGAAGCAGTAAGGTACCCCCTCTCCTCCCCCAAGTCCAGTGGTACAAAGTTGAAGTGCTTCATTTCTTAATGGAATCTTAACTCAATTTGGAGACGTAATTTAAATAAGACAAAGATCCTGAATTTTTTAGGGATGTGTTCATGAGCCACTTCTACTTGACAAATCTTTCAAGTATTTATAGAGCTATTTAGAAATGAAGAAATGTCAGTTAAACACTGTCATCAGTACAAATAATGATCGAGTAAGTCAACTGGTCAGAATTAAACTTTCACAGGACACGGCAGTAATTATGGATGAAAGGAGTCTGCCACAAAGGCAACCGGGAGACGTTGCTCATGTTTTGCGAAAAACAAGAGGAGGCACACAGAATTATGAAGCAGACATCCCACTTTGGGGTATATATACAAAAGAATTGAAAGCAAGATCTCAAAGAGATAACTGTACAACCATGTTCCTAGCAGCATTATTTGTAATAGCGGAAAGGTGGAAGCAGAGGAATTAAGTGGTGTATACATGCCAAAAAAAAAAAAAAAAAGTAGGCAGATGTGAAAAGAAGTCAGCAGAAAACCGGAACACATTGGTCACAGATACAAGAACTCCTCACGTCTCTTTTTGTCTGGAGTATATGACTGTCGTAAAATTTCTCAATGCCGCATCTTCGATCAGCCACGGAATTCGTTTAGGGACAGAGAACGATGTCTCTTCCTCTGCACGAGCAACCTCTGCTGGTTGACTTTGTTGCAGACTCCTTCGTTAATTGTAAAGATTTTATTCTCACGGTGAGGCTCCCGGTGACCACTCCCTCCACTTCCCAAGACCAGGCTGGTCTGCGGGGGCTTCCCCGACACCTCGACTCGGGGTTAGGCTGCGTTCAGAGCTGACCGCGCCTCTGCGGAGAGCTGGCCACCGGCGCGTCCTGCCACCTCCTGGGGTCTGGCGCCCATCAGTAAGGCGACACTCTTGGGCAAGTCTTGGGCTCGGTGTTTCGCGGCTTCTGGAGGGCCCCCCTCGGCCACAGCCTGGCAGGGACATCTTTGCTCTCTGTCTATCCGCTTGGGACCAGCAACATCGGAGAGAACCCGAGCCTGAACGGGGACTTGAGGAGTGTGGCCGAGCTAAAACGTCCATTCCCCTGCCTTCCAGCCGGCAGAGGCAACTGGGCAGCCCTCGGATTCCCAAGGACGCGACCATCGGTAAGGACGCGCACACCAGACCGCTGAGCACGGCGCTGCACTCCGCAGCCTGGGTCCCGGACCGTATGCAAATGAAGCGGCTTTCCAGGTCTCGTCTGATTGGAGAGCCTGCAAAGCTCGTAGCAAAGCAGCCAATTGGGCTACGAGGCTGCAGAGCGCCCTTATCCCATTGGCGGCTGCAACATGCAACAGGGCGCCCCCCCACCTAGTATAAAGTCCACCGGTCGGCGCTGGACTCGAAGTCCGGGTGCCAAAGCAGTGTGGTGAGTCACGCGCCATCTGCTGTTGGCCTTCCGCAGCGATGAGGAGCTCAACAAGCTGGTAGGCCATGTGGCCACCGCGAAATGATAGTGTCCTGTTCAATATCCAGCCCGTGCTGCTGCTACGCCACAGGGCCTTGCAACACCGAAGGCTTTTTTCAGGGCCACCCCCTTGGCCAGGAGAAGGGCTGTGATATATCACTTCCTCATTCCTCTGTCTTTATCCTTACTTGTCTCTGTGCAGATGAAGACCCAGAGCCAAGATTGGTGTAAGAGCTGGCAATGGCCCTAGCCTTCATGCAGAAAAGGTGATGTATCATTGCTGGCCACAGCAGGCGACCTGGGCCATGGCAGGGACTCTGCAAGAATGTTGTATGGGATCGGAGACACATATGGGCATGTTGTAGCAGTGTTATGGAACAGGTTTCCTGGGGCGGCGCCAAAGGATACTTTCTGTGGCCTGGACCCGTCTAATCTGTAGCAGGCCCTGAGCCTCAGAGCAGAAGTCATCCCTGTGGCATTTAGTCTACTATTCATTGTTTATAGATTGTTTTTTTAATCACAGCAATTTAATTGTCTCACTCAATATTGGTCACTCAATATTTCTTAATTAAAAAGAGTAAGAAGAAAAATAGGACAGACATGAGAGCCATCAGATTGAATCAGAGATGTAGAGAAAAGAGAACCCTCATACACAGTTGCTTGGAGTGTAAATGGTGTAGCCGCTATGGAAAACAGTTTGGAGGTTCCTTAAAAAACTAAAAATAGAACTACCATATAACCCAGCAATTCTACTTCTAGGTACATATATGGAAAAAATAAAAACACTAATTTGAAAAAATACATGCACCCCAGTGTTTATAACAACATTTGCAATAGCCAAGACATGGAAGCAACCCAACTGCAAAACAAAAAGACAACCTATGGAATGGGAGAAAATATTTGCAGATGATGTGACTGACAAAGTCTTAATTTCCAGAATATATAAACAGCTCATACAATTTAATAACCAAAAAAGCAAACAACCCAATCCAAAAATGAGAAGACCTAAACAAGCAAGTCTCCAATGAAGACATACAAATGGCCAATAGGCATATGAAAAAATGCTCAATATCACTAATTATCAGAGAAATGTGAATCAAAACTACAATGAGGTATCACCTCTCACCAGTCAGAATGATTATCATTAAAAAGTCTATAAGTGATGAAAGCTGGAGAGAGTGTGGAGAAAAGGGAACCCTCTTACACTGTTGGTGGGAATGTAGTTTGGTGCAGCCATTGTGGAAAACAGTGTGGAGATTCCTCAAAAAACTAAAAATAGACTTACTATATGATCCAGCAATCTCACTCTTGGGCATATATCTGGAGGGAACTCTAATTCAAAAAGATACATGCACCCCAGTTCATAGCATCACTATATACAATAGCCAAGACATGGAAACAACCTAAGTGTCCATCGACAGATGACTGGATAAAGAAGCTGCGGTATATTAATACAATTTATACTACTCAGTCATAAAAATTAATAAAATAATGTCATTTGCTGCAACATGGATGGACCTGGAGATCGTCATTCTAAATGAAGCAGAGAAAGAGAAAGAAAAATACCATATGATATCACTCATAGGTGGAATCTAAAAAAGAGAAAGAAATAGGACTCTAATGAACTCATTCACAAAACAGAAACAGACTCGCAGACGTAGTAAACAATCTTATGGTTACCAGGGGAAAGAGGGTGGGAAGAGATAAATTTGGGAGTTTGAGATTTGAAAATGTTAATCACTGTATATAAAAATGAATTAAAAAAACAAATTTCTTCTGTATAGCACAGGGAACTACATCCAATATCTTTAATAACCTTTAATGATAAAGAATATGAAAATGAATATAGGTATATATGTGCATGACTGGTACATTATGTTGTACACCAGAAATTGACACATTGTAACTGACTATACTTCAATAAAAAAAATTAAAGTAACAGGAGCAACAAATAGAAAACAATGATAGATGTGACAGATATTAATCCAGTATATTAACAATCACTTTAAGCATTAATGGTCTAGATTCTGGTTCCAGATTGCAATGTAGCAAGATCCTAAATTCACCTCCTCTCACAAGACATAGCAAATCTACATCTGTCTATTGAACAATTTCCTCTGAAAAAAGCTAAAAACTAGTGGAATGACTTCTTCACATCAGACATACGAGAGGAAAGCCACACTGAATCAGGTGGGAAAGTCTGAGACAGTCTTGCCATGCACCCCACCCCCAGTGCAGCAACCCACAATGTGAAGACCTAAACTCAAAACTCAGAGCTAGTCTGAAGGGTTCATCTTTCACCCCAACTTTTAAGACAGGCATCTGAGGGATGAGTCCCAGAAAAACATCTGACCTTGAAGGCCAATGGGGCTCACGCCCACAAGACTTGCTGGGCTGTGGTGAACTGAAAAATGGCTCTTAAAGGACTTATGACAGACTCCTCCATCCCAGGGCCCAGAGTAAAAGCAGTTCTTTGAAAAGTGCTCATAGTTCGAATGAAAGACTCATTTGCTGATTTTAAAATGTTGGCCCTCTGGTTAGCACTAGATCCCAGGGCAGCTGGCTGAGGAACCCAAGGTATCTTGCAGCTGGTGTTCTGCAAGTGTATTGGCTGTCCTTACAAGGCAGGCCAGGGGCCTCAGTGGTCCTGGGGTTTATGTATGCCTGTTTGTGTTTGGGGTCAAGGCTTAGGGGATGCTGGGGCTGGTGCCTGCCCACAGGTAAGCGAAGCTGAGTCCTGGGGCTAGTTCTGGCTTTCTGATGGGCAGAGCTGGGTCTTGGGTTCTCTGGCTGCAGGGCCCTGGGGATCCCAGAGATGGTGTTGATCTACTGATGGTTGGTCCATGGTGTACTGAAGCTGGTGTTCACCCATGGTTGGTGTGACCAGATCCCACGCAGCTGACTGAGGCATCCAAATTGATTCAGAGCTGGTGTCAGCCTTCCAGTGAATCAGATGTGTCCTGCCGTGGCAGGCTGCCTGGCTGTGGTGGTCCTGGGGCTGCTGTCCATCCACTGGTGGGTGTGGCCAAGGCCCAGGGTGTCCTAGGACTGGTGCCTGCCCACTGGTGTGTGAGGCTGGTCCCAGAGCTAGTGCTGGCCATTGGGTGCATGAGATTGAGACCCAGAAGATTCCAGGGTTAGAGCTGGCTCACTTGTCGGCATCACTGGGTCTCTGGATCTCTGACTGTAGGGTCCAGGTTGTCTCAGAGTTGGTGTGTCAGGCCACTGGTGGGCAGGGTTGGGGCCCAGGGACTCCTGGAGCTGGTGCTTGCCCACGGTGGATGAGGCTGGTCCTAAGGCTAAAGCCAGCTCTCTGGTTAGTGAAGCTGGGGCCCGTTTGTTCCTGGGGCTAGTGTTTGCCTATTTGTTGGTGGAACTGGGTCCAAAATCCTCTAGCAGGGCACTTAGAGACCAGGGGCTAGTGCCTGTACACTGTTGTGTATGGTTAGGTGGACAGGGCTGTGTCCTGGGTGGTCGTGGGATCGGGTGGTCTTAAGGCAACCTGCCTGCTGGTGGGTGGGGCTATGTCCCTGCTCTGCTAATTGCCTGGCCTGAGGTGTCCGAGTGCTGGTGCTGAAACTCTGGTGGGTGGGGCTGGGTTTCAGTGATACGATAGATGAAGGATTCCAAAATGGCCCTTGCCAGCACCAGCGTCCATATGGTAGGATGAGCTCCCCAAAATGGCGGCCTCTTGTCCCCCGACTATTGAATTCTGATGCTTTAAGCCAGGTGTGAGTGGAGCTTCTGCCCTTCTGCTGGACCACAGGTGGCCATGGCCTGGGGTTGACTAATGACCTCTTAACCTAGACCTTTGCCTTGCTGCCTGCAAGGGGCTTGGTTCTCACCACTCACTCTATTGACCTCTGTTTTCAGAAGTGTGTTTAAGTCATTCAATGCTAACTAAGAATCATTGTCTTCACCTCTGTAAGTGTTTGTTCAGGAAAGAAAAACACATTCTCAGCAGTTAAAGGTTCTCCACCATCCAGCCAGAGCAAAACACTATCTCCATAGCCCTGGCCTGTAGGATGTGCATGTTCCGTTGCATTTCCAGATCCTCTCATGTGGTAATTGTTTTAGGATAACAGAGAGCATCTCTGAAAATTTTCCTTTGTTTTTCCCTTCATAATTTTCTAAAATAAAGCATTTATTAGTGTCTGGATATAAGAATGTAAAATGAGTCTGTATCAATGTAAATAAATAAGATAATCAACTGCAAAAAGTTTAAAAGAAGAAGAAAAAGAAACACTTCTTAACTGGCTACTACCACAGGGCTCGATGCAGAGTGATCAGAAAGGAAATTTTATCTTGCAGTCTTTCCCTGAAAGAGGTGTATTTGCACGCTTTTAAAGCTCCAGCCGGAGGGTCTGGATTCCAATTACTAGGAGTCTAGGTGCTGACTGAGCTCCTCCTCTCTGGGGCATCAATGGGCCTTGGCACAGCCTCGGTTACTGGGAGCCACTGAGAATAAAGAAATCTGCTTGGACAATCACAAAGGTCTGAGAAACAACCAAGAATGAGAGCAAGGTTAAAATGATAAGATTCATCTCATACATGAAGCCACTCCTTTAAGACTGGAAGAGGTGGTTATTTCTCCTAATGCACAGAAATCAACACAGAGAGTCAAGGAAAATGAAGAAACAGAGGAATATATTCTAAACCAAAGAATAAGATAGAACTTCAGAGAAAGAACTTAATAAAATGGAGGTAAGTGATTTAGTTGGTAAAGAGTTCAAAATAATGGTCATAGAGATTCTCACTGAGGCCAGCAGAACACTGCATGAAGAAAGAGAGAATTTCGACAAAGACGTAAAAAATAATGAGAAAGTACCCAATAGAAGTCACAGAGAGGACAAATACAATAATAGAACTGAAAAACACAGCAGAGGGGTTCCACAGCAGAATAGTTAAAGTGGAAGAAAGGATCCGTGAACTTGAAAACCAGGCAGAGGAGCTCATCCAATCAGAGCAGAAGAAAGGAAAAAAATGAAAAGTAGCGAAGACAGCTTAAAGAACTTATAGCACAATATCCTGTGGACAAAGTTTTGCATTTTAGTGCTTTCAGAAGGAGAAGAGATAAAGGGACAGAGAACTTATTTGAAAAAAAAAATAATAATGGCATAAAACTTCCCTAACCTGGGGAAGGAAACACATCCAGATCCAGGAATCCCAGAGAGTTTTCTAAATAAGATGAAGGGCTGAAAGTTTCTCCAAGATCAGGAACAATACAAGGATGCCCATCCTTGCCATTTTTATTCAACATAATATTGGAAATCCTACTCAGAGCAATTAGGTAAGAAGACGATACAGCAGGCAACCAAATCAGCAAGGGAAAAGTCAAACTGTCACTATTTGCAAAAGACATAATACTATATAGGGAAAACTCTAAAGACACTACCAAAAAACTATTAAACTAATCAACTAATTCAGTAATGTTGCAAGTTACGAAATCAAGTGCTTAGAACAGATAGGTGGTTACCAGAGGCAGCAGCTGAGGGATGGGCAAAATGGGTGAAGTGGTCAAGAGAAACACACTTCCAGTTACCAGACAAGTAAGTCATTGGCATGTAATGGACAGCAGGATGATGAGAGCTAACAGTACTGTAACATATATTTGAAAGTTGCTAAGAGAGTAAATCTTAAAAGTTCTCATCACAAGAAAAAAATCCTATGTGTGGTAATAAATAATAACTAGGCATATTGTGGTGATCATTTCATAGTATGTACATATAAGAAATCATTACCTTATACACCTGGAACTAACATACTGTTACATGTTAATTATACCTCAATTTAAAATGCTTAAAAAGAAAATAAAAAAAGAAAATTCTTGGCACGTTACTGTGTCCTGGTAGAGATGGGACGCGTGACTGTGGGGCGCCAAGTGACATTGTATCTGGAACTGCCCATTAGAACTGGGTTCTGTCAGACCCACCAAGTCAAACAGGTCTAGCCGCAGTTGGAAGATGGAAATGGTGATCGGGGATCAGGCCACACAGGACCAGAGGGTCCAGCCCGCAGGCACAGGTTGCCCAGGGAAAGGAGGAGAATGAAGCTGTTTTCCTTCCCGCACTCCATCAATTCCACTGGCTTAATACCTAATCTTGAGTAAGGAAAGTCATATATGTATATAGCCATAAGAGGCAAGAAAATTTGTTGAAGTTCTTCAATTGAGACGATTTTTATAGCTAAAATGAACGGGGAGTTTTTACTGTCTAAGGGCGAGCAAACCATCCGTGGAGACTTCCTGAGGTTTCATTCCGGGGCAGCAGAGAAATGTGGGAGAGAGAAGAGGGGTAAGAGTTGCATCATGTAGTTTTCTGACTGAATACACCAAACCCACACGGTTCAGTAGACTAGTGATGTAGGTCTTATCTTCCCTTTTAAGTTAGAGTATGGGATTTGTATATATTTAATTATGGTGTCTGTAATAACTAATTATAGGCGCCAAGTACACAATAAAATGATACTTGCCCTGAAGAGTGTGTGCTTATAACATCTAACAGATACTTAAATAAGTTTTACCTCAACATCTGGTAGTTTGACATACCCCTTTCCTTAATATCTCGCATTACAAAAGGTACCAAACTTATTTAAATGTTAGACTTTGGAATTCACTCAGCCCTGGTTCACTTTAAATAATTTTTATTTATTGGATTTCAAATAATCTTGCTACTTTTAATACTAAGCCAACACAAAGAAGCTGAATTCATTTTGAGATCCACAAATGGATTCTTATTTTATTTATAGAAAATTTCTAATAACCTCAGAGATTTCAGACTAAATTTAATTAAAAGTACAAAATAATTTTATTAATTTTGCTGACTTAGTCATGCCCCAATGAAAAGTAAAGGAATCTCCACTGGATGCTTAGAAAATCACATATTTACATAGACCCGCAATCTTCTGGGCTTTCTGAAAATACACAACACCATTCTGGCATTTAAATTTTGACCCGTAGCTTTGCCCGTGGTCACAAGCATGTCCTTTTCACAGCTGGGAAGTACTGCTCGTCTACTAAGACGCCCCACATCTCCCCATCAGCTTCATAAGAGCGGCCACCACCTCCTTGTTCCTCAGGCTGTAGATGAGGGGGTTCAGCAAGGGGGTGAGGATGTTGCTGAAAACCCAGAGAGCCTGGTCCTGCTCTGGACTATGGGAGGAAGTGAAAGTCATGTAGATGAATATGTTGGGGCCAAAGGAGAGACTCACCGCAGTCAGGTGGGAGGAGCAGGTGGCCAGGGCTTTTTTCCTGCCCTTCACAGAGTTCATACGGAGGACAGCGAGGAAGATGAGCGTGTAGGAGGCTGTGATGAGGCTGAAAGGCACGACAAGCAGGACAATGCTTGTAACCACCACCACTAACTGATACGCCGAGGTGTCTTCACAGGAAAGCCTAATGAGGACCGGGACCTCACAGAAGAAGTGGTGGATCTCCCTTGACCCACAGATGGGAAAATGCATGGGGTAGACCGTATGGATAAACGAACCTACAGAGCCTCCAATCCAACATGCAGCAACCATGTGCAGACAGACCCTGGGGCTCACGATGGTGGGATAACGCAGTGGGCTGCAGACAGCCACGTAGCGGTCATAAGCCATGAGAGTTAAGATGAGACATTCTGACATTCCCAACATCAGGAAGAAGAAACTCTGGGTTCCACAGCCAACCCATGATATGGTCTTTCTCCCAGTGAAGAAGTTAGAGGCCATCTTGGGGACGATGGTAGACGTTAATGTCAAGTCAATGAGGGAGAGTTGACTGAGGAGAATGTACATGGGCGTGTGGAGCCGAGAGTCTCCCCAAATCAAGACAATCAGAAGTACGTTTCCCAGGAAAACAAGGATGTAGATGAAGATGATCATGGAGTTGAGGAGAATGGCGTGCTGAAACCCAGGAAAGAGCCCCACAAGGATGAAATCAGTTGCTGATGACCCATTCCTACCCAGCATGCCTCTGAAAGAAACATGACAGGGCTGGGAGGAGGCAAATCAGGTGGGTTAGAGCCGCTGACAGTCAGCACAGGTCTCATATCCACATGTGGGTCTAAAGTTTTATACCTTTCCCTCCAAGTTTGGACTCATGTTTGCCATCCACTCATCAGCGGTACTTTGCTACCTATTGTTGAGCAATTACCTAAATGTTTGTTAAATATAGAGTATTGAAAAGAATGATCAACTCTAGTGCCTCTTAGCTTCTGTTGAGTTTATCTTTCTCTTTCTTTCTTCCTTCTCTTTTTTTGCATTTTTCTTTTCTTTCTTCTCCCTCTTTGTTTTTAGTTAAAGAATCTTGTACTAAGGGTGGATCTACTTTCTACAAAGATGAACCTCAGAATGTACATACCGTTTCTGACAGTCATGGACCCTAATTGTGAATTCCTGTATATTTGGGCAAAAGAAGAAAGAAATATCAAATTAATTCACTCAATTTAGTTTTAAAAATTACAAATCAATTATTTAACACAATTTTAATGAAATATACTCTGGGTTTCGTTTTGGCTCAGTGCCTTGACGTCATTACTACTGTAGTAGACATTGGCAGACTGACTTAATTGCCCTGCTTGGAGACCATCAATATTGCCTACTGTTGACCAAATAAAGCTCATATTTTTAGTCTAGAATTTTAGATATTCCATGACTTGGACTCAGGATACCTTTTAAAACTTAAGTTCCATGATTTTAAAACACATAACTCAAACCCTTAGTCGAATGTATACCCTCATAGTTTCTCTACATGACTTGCATATTCACATATCTGCACTCTTGCTTTTATTTCTGCTCAGGTTATCCCTCTCCCCTGCATTGTTGGAGCCTCTTTAAAGAAGATTTAAGGCTTATTCAAATACAACCTCCTGAAAGCTGAGGACTGAGACAATTTCCCTATCCAGTCATCTACAGTCATCACACATGCAATTCACTCGTCATCAGAGCTGAGAGACAGCACAGCTTGGAGTCTAAGGCTAGGCTACCAGAATTCAAGGCTTAGCTGCATCACTTCTTATCTGTGCCTCCCTTTCCTCATCTTTAACATCAGGAAGCTAATCAAGCGACCTCAAGGGGGCAGTCATGAGGCTTAGATGAGTCACTACTCTATACGTTTAGTAGCTTTCCATGTATATATATTTCTCCTCAAATGAATTTTAAGATTTTAAGTGCTAGAATTATATTTTACATATCTAATATCAATCAAATCACCATAATAACTTCAGAAGTGTATGTAGCCAATGAATATTTATTAACCAGAAGGCTGAACAAACTCCATGGCGCTCAGCAGTACACATTTTCAAGCAGAATGTAGGACAAACACCTTCACTGGACTTGCATCGCTGGTGAGAGCTAAAGCCCTTTTCAGCCGGATGACTCTCATGTCATCTTCCTGAAAGCTGGAGTCCCCACGCCTGGATAAAACAATTGCTGTCCTTGCTGAAGTTTCCACATGCATTGCTTTTCCCAGCAGACTGGCATTGATAGAACACAGATTTCAAAAACACCTGGAAACTCTGCTCTGTATTATTGGAACAGGAATTTCATAATATGTATCAATGACATTCTTTGGTTTAGGTGATGGTTTGTTTCTGGATGCCAGGTTAACTATTGTTCCTTTAGACACAAGTCTGCTACAATACAAAATAGGAAGCTAATTATTAATCTTGTTCTGTTTCTAATGAGCAGGAAGTGTGGATCTTGCTAAACTTATATTCATATTATTTGAGGGAAACTGACAAATCAGTTCTTGAATAACTTTTCCATTCATTTATTTTTCATTCTACACTCACTGAATGCTCACTCTATTTCACACACATTCTACTCGGTGCTGAAGAGAAGACAACAGTGAGTTAGAACACGGTCTATATCTTCAATGAACTGAGTTTAGATATGAAATCATTTATATCAACGAAACACAAATCAGTGAAATAAATGCTAAAGCTAAGGCTCCTATCAGGTGATATGTCAACACAGAAAAGAGAGCTCAAGTCTGAATAAGATACGAGTGGACAATTAGGTAAGGTTTAATTTGAGCTGTGTCTACCTTAGGACACAGCAACTCATGTAAATTCAAAGATTGAGGCAACAGTTTGTTGTGGTTAAGAACATTGACTGATTGCTGGTGAAAGTCACATTGCATAAGTAAGTGAGAAACAAATTGGAATTTATATGCAAATTTCAATTCAATTATTTTGAACTACATTATAACTCTGAATGTATGCAGTTTTCTCATTCCTGAATAACCTCATGGAATTCTTACCTGGATATTTGTAGCCTGCCACATAGCTTGCCTGCCATCTGCTTCACTGAGCTGAGAAATCCAATTATCTGTTAGTATTTTATGGTGAGCTCATCTGTCTGCTAAACATACTTGACCTCTTTTGCTAGAATGAGGATAATCAAAGGACGTTCACAGTAAATGTGAGGCATGGCACACTTAAACGTTCAGTATCATCATAGCCACCCTGTTCCACAATTTCTTCTGGGTCTACACTTCCAACTTTCAATTCTACAAGTCAAAATATTCATCAAGATTATGAGTGTTTAACTTCATAACTTTGAGAATACAACTAGCAAAGATTTTAGTGAATTTGACAGAGTAACAAAGGCAGCATTTTAAAATTTTGGAGCCATACATTAAAGAAAATGCATCCCACATGCGTTGAATTATTTCTACTTACAGTTTTAATTAAGTTTTTGTAAATACTTATTAAATATTAATCAACTGCTTGAAAACAAACTGTGGGTTGGAGTTTTGGAAGTAAAAAACATGACCATAGCACAGCCACACTATAGATAATATCCTTTAAATAGAAAAACCAATGATCATTTATGAATTTTTTTTTTTTGCTTTTCCCCCACAAATATAAAGCTATATTTTTCTAGTCAATTTCACACAATGGAATAAGGATTTATTGAGAGTCAACTCTTAACATATTCCCATGATTTCTTTAATATAGAAGATAAATCTAATGAAAAAGAGAGGTGCAATTTTTTATTAACCTAAAAAATTTATTCATCTTTGGAAAAATTTTCCAAATTGTGACTATTATGTCATTTTAGGAACAGATTGTGCCCTTATTTTTAGCATAATTTGAGGTTGTGTCTAGGTGAGCAGATAGAAATGAAATAACTCAGTTAGTACACATCTTTTCTAAAGCAACAGGATAAATTCAAGAAATTATTAAGAGATTAACTTTTTTTTTTTACTAAGTTTAGGCATATTCTTTGATATATCACTTTTGAGTCAAAAACTATAGTAATTCTTATTCTCAGATGTTTCACTGAGCATCATATGTGGCACCTGTTCCATATTATGCTGGGTTTAATTAGAGAAGAGTATGACCCATTATTTAACTGATAAGATTCATGCAGGTGGTCAAACAGAAATATAATTCTATGTAGCTTTCCGTTAGACCTGAATCCTGGGAAACCTACAAATGACACTGTCTCACCATGCAGCATTAGACTTTTTCCTTTCCACAAAGTAAAATAAATACAGTTGGCTTGATGTTACTGGAGAGTCATACATTCTGGAAATGAGCCCAGTGACCATGATTCCATAATACTATGTGTGTTAAAGCCTGGTGGGTATATAAGCTAAGATCTAACTTGATAGATTCCTTAGAAATTTTCCACCAAGGGTCTGGAGACTTTTGCAGTGAATGACCTAAGGGAGCACAGTCCCCAGACTTTAATTAATGTTGATCTCTGATCATAATAGCAAACCTCAGGAATTAATTAGAAAAAATGAGAATTGTATGAAAAAGGATTTCTCTTTATGGAAACTACTCAGATATTTTCAAACGTTTTCAGATGAAAAACCACAGTGTAAATGACCAAGTGCCATCAGGGACATGCAATCTGCCCTATACTGGACTTCAAAAACAGAAGGATAGTCAATGTGCAATATTTTCACGTTTAACTCCTCCCCCACCAAAAAAATTCCCCCAAATAAGCATGATCCTTTTTTGCAAATATCTTATAAAGACTTTTTTTTATAGCAGCTTGATCATTACATAGCTTCATCTTAACATACTGACACAATATAAATGAAATTAACTTTGCAATCAGACAGACCTAAATTAAAAGGCCATCTTGCCAACATTTTAACTGTAAGTTTTATTCAAATAACTTAAATCTCTGAATTTTTGTGTGTTGTCTCTCAATCTGGGCATAGTAATATCTGTCTCAGTAGATTATGTTTTATATAACGCATTTGAATTACAAAGAAATATGGAGTCTTTTGTAATTCCTCAGCAAGTCAATGTGATGTGCTGGTTCTGGGGTATGTTTCCTTTTGTATACAATTTAGACCAACACATGGGATCTGAAGAACCAATGTTTCCTTTCTCAAAAAGCAATCTGATTGACCATGACTGAATATTTGCCCACAAACACTCATAATCTGTTTGCAAAATAATTACATGAAAACCCAATTGTTTTGAAAATAAAAATATTCAATCAAATTCCTTCAAAAAACAACAAAAAATTGTCGAAGAAAATTTTTAAAAATCAAGCAAATATATTTCAGAAAAAAAGTTGGAGAAATAAAATATCTTACTAGAAAAAGTAACCTTGGTTCTAAACATTTTTAGCTCCTTCATCACTCATGTGAACTAAAAAGACTTGGAAGTAATAGCATAATGTTTTGTTTTATTAATAAATATGCAATAAGAAAGAAATATGTAGTATTCTGGCACTGTCAACTATTTGTAGATATAAATGTGTACATTCACGTGTTTAATTTGTTCAAGCTGTGGGAACAGACATACCATATTCTATTCATTGGATTTTTGAG
Organism: Camelus bactrianus; assembly: GCF_048773025.1. Classification (NCBI taxonomy): domain Eukaryota; kingdom Metazoa; phylum Chordata; class Mammalia; order Artiodactyla; family Camelidae; genus Camelus; species Camelus bactrianus. The sequence continues at coordinate 118,058,542 of NC_133541.1, forward strand.
CAAAATCTCTGCCGTTACATTGTCTTACTTACTTGTATATGTGCTTACACTCTCCTGTTACGATGCAGCTTTTTAAGGAAAGACAACTCTAATTTATCTTTATAACGTCTGGAATTGGAGTCGCAAACTCAGACAAAATCCTGCCTGATGCCTGTTATTTGTATGGCCCACGAGCTAAGACAATTTAATGAAATTCAAATTTCAGTGTCCATAAGTAAGGTTTTAAATACAGCCATTGTTATTAATTTACATATTAGCTACAGCTGTTTACTTTTTTTATTGAAGTATAGTCAGTTTACAATGTTGTGTCAATTTCTGGTTTACAGCACAATGTCATCCATGGATGTACATATATTCATTTTCATATTCTTTTTCACCGTGAGCTACTACAAGATATCGAATACAGTTCCCTGTGCTATACAGTATAAACTTGTTTATCTATTTTATATATACCAGTCAGTATCTGCAAAAATACTTCCTTACCTGCACAGCTGATTAGTTGTGACAGAGACCATATGGTCCACAAAGCCTAAAATATTAAATGTTTGGCCCTTTAAAAAACATTTGCCAATTTCTACTCTTTGTTATCTTGGACTTTGTAAGTTTCAAATAACTGTTCTGTGACTATAAACGGTGAGACAATATTATATTTAACTTTATTCTCCCTTTCAGTGTTAAAGGGTAAGTAAGCTATTTCCCTGGCATGCTGTCACTCAAATGTGGTGCCTTTGATGACAGATATAACCACCATCTTTAGTATTGGTATGTGAGTATTAATCTTGCAAACGTGTTCTTTTTAATCTCCACCAATAAAGAGGGTCAAAACCTATTCAGTTCTCATGTGGGAAGTATACAGTAGTCCGTATTCACAGTCTTGCTGTAGGGCAGCGTGGTAACACACCAGATCACACGGTGCTAGAGGTGAGAGGTGAATATTGTATATTCATCCATAGCAGATAGGCTATATATCAAAATGGAACTCTTACCCACAACCTTCAGCAACCATCCCAGGAGGTCAATTTACTCTAACCAGTCCAAGAGATCAAATCATAACCCCATAGCAAACAGCCCAAACCAGTCCAGACTTGATCAATGATTGTCAGTCTTCTTAGATTTTGTCCTCATTTCCAACTTAAGACCAGTTGAAAGAAGTCAAATCTCATCTCCTGATCAATCACATAGGACACCCTGTTTTCAGTTCGCCTGCTTACAGCTTCCTCAAGTCAACAACCTCCAGTACGGCATGCCTGACATTTTCCTTTTTATCCACTGGAAAGTTCCCACTCCTCTGCCTGCCCTTTATTCTCTGACAAACACAGAAACACAAGTGATGGTGACCGATTCCCTTGCTGTAAAAGCTCTGAATAAATATCCCATGCTTTCTCTCATTTGTGGTATCTTCATTTATTTCCACAGAGGTCAATAGAAATATTGTCAGGACTCGACTGGAGGAGAGTCACAATTCAGAACCCTAGGATTTTAAAGTGGCCCACATCTACTATAGAAGAGAATGTCTTATCATTTGAAACATAACCTGATGTCAGAAACTGAACACCTGTCCATGGGACAAGTGACTTTGCAACGGGAGTGGCCCATCCTGAGCTGTTATTTTCAGGTGGAGCAAATCATGAGGTCGACCAGGTGCAGCAGCAACCTAACGTATGATGGAAATGATAGATTCAGAAATTGACTTAATCTGATTCCAGTGTCATAAGTAACATCACGAACAGTGGCCCAGTCAGTCTTCAAAGGCATCTACTCTTTTTTTTTTTTTTTTGAATCAATGTCTCATCCTAAGCTCAAACCTATCCCTTCATATAAGATCAAAGTATAGAAGAGGTAAAAATGTGAACCTAGTTTACTGATGCATTGCTTCAGTACATGGGTTTAAGCCCAAAAAAGCGTGTTTTTCTGGACTATTATCCCATTCTTAAGAGACCCAGAAAAACAGTAATGTGAGGATATCTTTTCTCAGGGCAGAGGTTTACTTACTTACTCCACACAGAGGGAGAAGTGGACAGAGATAAGGACTCATAAGCAGTGGCTGATGGCTTGGCTAGTTGTTTAGTGGCCTGGAGAAGCATAACTGGGTAACCAGGAACAAAGAAGTCTATGGAAGGGGCAGGAGGCACGGATGGACCCATAAGATAGAAATAAATTGAGCTGAACTTTATTCCTCATATCAGTGCCACCACAGATCACTGATCATTGAATGGACATTGAACAAAAAGGTAGACAGAATGACATCCCATAGAGGTCAGATAGTCTTTGTCACTGGACAACCTAGTGCTTGTAGAATAGGACCATGACTGGAGTGTTAGGAATACAAAAAGCAGGATATGCATGAGTTCAGTAGCATGGGTACCCTTGAGCCAGAGCCAATCCAATGCTGATTATTTATGCTGTCAACAGTAGAAGTCAACACTGAATCCTCAGGATGACCAATCAGCCACTTTGTTGCAAATTGATACATCACACTGTACTACCCCAGAGGAGGCAATGATGCTTCTTTTATGGAATCAGCATCTATGGTTATGTGTTTGATTTTTATTTTCTGCAGTATCTCTTCCACTACCTCTTTAAGAGTTTGCACAGTACTTTGTTGAGAAATACCAAATCTTACATTAACTTTGCCTCAAGCAAAGGTGCCTATTTCATGGTGATGGACGTGTGGCAGTAGGTGCATGACCAACCACATGATCCACTCATCCTACCATATGCGATTTCATCTGGAAGCTGCTGACCTGATAGAACAATGAAATGCCTTTTAAAGCTTCATCTAAGATTCTAGCTGAATGGCAACCAGATGGGGTGTTGTCCTCCAAGATGTGGTACATATACTGAATCAAGGGTTATTCCATGGTGCTCTAACACAACACCTGGAATGTATCAGTGCAGGAGCCAAAGAGGTGATTGCTCCCTCCTGCCATCATTCCATCACTTGTGGAATTTATGCTTCCCATTCCCTCAAACTGAGGTTCTGTTAAGTTGTAGGTCCTAGACTTGGGGTGCGACTTCAGAAGTTACTCCTGGGAGCAACCATTGGCCAAAGGGGACTGGGACTAGTGGGGAAATTCTTCTTTCTACTGATCTTCATTTAGATAATTCTGGGAGGTAATTTCTATGCTTCTTAGGAATCCCAGCAAAATTGTCCTCCAGTGACACACATCAACAGCCTTGATATGAAAACCCTGTATTCCCCCCTGCTTCTCTATGCCGTTCTCCTTACTCTGACACTCTTGCTTCCTGAGGCAATCTCCCAAGTCCCTGTATCAGGCTCTTTTCAGGAGAACTCAAGGGGAGAGATTCTTCAAATCTATTTGCCACCACTCTCTCCCTCTCCTATTAGTGATGATCACATAGGCCTTTATGGCAGACTTTAATCCTCTAAATCCTTTCCAATGCCTAGAATCCCCTGCATTCTATTTATTATCATGACATACATTTTCCGTCTACTTGATTTGGTTGCTCCCTATCTTTCAGATTTCAGCTTAAATAGAACTTCCTCAGAGAAGTCTTCCCTGACTCCCTAATATATATTAAACTTGTAAGTTTGCCCATCCCAATATTAAAATAAAACCCAGATTTATATGCACTTTATGGGACTTTTATTCACAAACATCTAACAGTTCCTGCATATGATATTCACAGAATATATAATATTCAATTTGATAAACATGAGTGGTAAATCTTCAAGAATTAACAATATCTCTGGAAAGAAATTTGTCTTAGTTCTCATTTCCTTTACTTAACATAGTATTGTAAGTCCAAGCCACAGCAATAAGACAAGAAAAAGAAATAAAAGGTAAACAAATTGGAAAGGAAGAGGTAAATCTATTACTATTTGCATTTGGCACTCTACGTAAAGAACCTTAAAGTCTCCACACAGAAACTATTAGAACTAATAAATAAATTCAGTAAATTTTCAAGATACAAAATTAATACCCAGAAATCTGTTGAATTCCTTTACCCTGATAATGAAATATCAGAAAGAGAAAGAAGTAACAATCCTGCTTAAAACTGAATCAAAAAATATAAAAAGATACCTTAGAATAAACCTAACCAAGGAGGTGAAATATCATATGCTGAAAACTATAAACCATTGATAAAGGAAATTGAAGATGATTTCAAGACTTGGAAAGATATTTTAGGATCTTGAATTGGAAGAATTAATATAGTTAAAATGGCCGTAATACCCAAACCAATCTACAGAGTTAATGCAATTGCTATCAAAATACCCATGATAGTTTTCACAGAACTAGAACAAATAATCCTAAATTTTATGCAGCACCAAAAAAGGCCCACAAACGCGAAAGCAATCCTGAGGGAACAAGGCTGGAGGATTACCCTTTCCAGACTTCAGACTATACTACAAAGCTACAGTAATCAAAACAGCATGGTATTAGCCAAAACCAAAACCAAAACCAAACAAAGACAAAACAGACATATTGATCAATGGACACAAGAGAGTCCAGAAATAAATCCAGGCACCTACATTCAATTGTTCTATGACAAAGGAGGCAAGAATAGACAATGGAGAAAAGACAGTCTCATCAACAAGGTGTGTTGGGAGAGCTGGACAGCTACGTGCAAATCAACGATATTAGAACATTCCCTCACACCATACACAAAAATAAAGTAAAAATATTTTAAAGACCTAAATATAAGACACGACACCATACAACTCCTTGAAGAGTGCATAGGCAAACCTTTCTGTGATATAACTCGTAGCCATATTTTCTTATATCAGTCTCCCAAGGCAAAAGAAAGAACATTAAAAATGAACAAATAGGATGTAATCAAACTTAAAAGCTTTTGCACAATAAAATGAAAAGACAACTTACAGAATAAGAGAAAATATTTGCAAATGACACAACAGACAAGTGGTTAAAAATCAAAATATACAAAAAGCTCATATAAATTCATATTAAAAAACTCGATCAGAATTGAATAGAAGACATAAATAGACATTTTCCCAAAGAAGACATACAGATGGTCATTAGGCTCATGAAAACATGCTGGACGTTGCTAATTATTAATGAAATGCAAATTAAAGCTACACAGGTCAAAGGGGCTATCATCAAAAAGTCTACAAATAATAAATGCTGGAGAAGGTGTAGAGGAAAGGGAACCCTCCTACACTGTTGGCAGGTATGTAAATTAGTGCAGCCAGTATGGAGAGCACTGCAGAGGTTCCTTAAAAAACTACAAATAGAGCTACTTTTTGATCCAGCAATACCACTCCTGGGTATATAATCTGGAGAAAACAGAAAGTTTAATTTGAAAAGATGCATGCACATCCATGTTCATAGCAGCACCATTTACAATAGCCAAGATACGCAAGTTAATCAAGGTGCCCATCAACAAATGATTGATTTAATAAAAAGTAAACATGTACAGTAGAATATTACTTAGCCATTAAAAATGAAATATCACTGGAGTTTGACACAACATTGTAAAATGATTATAAATCAATATAAGATGTTAAAAAACCGAAATATTACCACTTGCAGCAACATAGATAGACCTAGAGAATATTATACTTAGTGAAGTAAGTCAGGCCAATAAAAACAAATACTATAGCATATCATTCATCTGTGGAATCTAAAAATAATAGAAACGAATCTATATACAAAATATAAACAGACAAATGGACATAGAAAACAATCTTATGCTTACCAAAGTGGGGAAGGAGTGAGTGAGGGACAAACTCGGATTACGGGATTAAGAGATACAAACTACTATACATAAAACATATAAGCAACAAGCATTTACTGCATAGCACAAGGAACTATACTCACCATCTTTTAATAAGCTATCATGGAAAATAGTCTGAAAAATAACTGAATCCCTTTGCTGTACACCTAAACTAACTCAATATTGTAAATCAAGTACACTTCAATAAAAAAGCATGAAATCCCTTACATGTGGAATCTAAAACAATGATACAAATGAACTTATTTACAAAACAGAAATAGACACACAGACATAGAAAACAAACTTATGGTTACCAAAGGGAAAGTGAGAGGAGGGAAAATTAGAAGTTTGGGATTACCAGAGACACACTATTATGTATAATATAGATAAACAACAGCAATGTACTCCATAGCACAGGGAACTATATTCAATATTTTGTAATAACCTATAATAGAAAAGAATATTTGAAAGGTATGTGTGTGTGTATATATATGGGTTAAAATCTTTAATGTGAACTTGAAACCATAAATCTCCTAGAAGAAAACACAGGCTGTAGCACATTGATATCGGTGACTGGTTTTGGGATTTAACAACCAAAGCAAAAGCAACCAAAGCAAAAATAAATAAGTGGGACTACATTAAACTTTTCAGTTTCTGGACAGCTAAGGAAATGATCATCAAACGAAAATGTAATCTATGAATGGAAGAAAATATTTGTAAGTTATATATCTGATAAGGAGTTAATATCCAAATATATAAAGAACTCACACAATTCAATAGCAATGAAAGAAACAATCTGATTAAGAAATGGGCAGAAGATGTGAATAGATACTTTTCTGGCCAACAGGTAGATGAAGATACATAGAGATAGATATAGTTACAAATATAAATATAGATGCCCACATTAATTATGTATGATATGTTAATAATATTGAATACTAATATTGTTATTCCATATATTATTCCATAAATAATAAGGTGAAATACTTTTCAGCCAAAAAAAGAAAAAAAGGAATGAAATCTTGCCACTTGAGACAACATAAATGGGTCTTGAGGGCAACATGCTTAGTGAAATAATTCAGACAGGGGAAGACAAATATCATATGATATCACTCACACGTGGAATCTAAAAACAACAACAACAGATAGCTCCTCATAGAGACTGAGAACAGACTGGTGGTTGTCACAGGTGGGAGTTTCGGGGTAGGCAAAATGGGTGACGGGAGTCAAAAAGCAGAAACTTCTAGTTATAAAATAAATAAGTCACAGAGATGTAATGTACAGCATGGACACTATGGTTGATAATAGTGTATTGTATACTTGAAAGCTGCCAAGAGATTATTTCTTAAAAGCTCTCATTATGAGAAAGTATTCTGTAAACATGTCTGGTGATGAACATTGACTAGAATTACTGTGGTGATCATTTTGCCATATAAACAAATATTGAATAATTACATTATATTATGTTGTATGTATGTCACTTATCCCTCAATAATGAAAAAGAGCTACTGTCCCAAATCCAGGAGACAAAGTCAAATTTTAATCCATTGCTTTGTGAGGCAGAAAAAAATAAATCACCCCTTATCTATTTATCTCTAAAAATACGAACACTGTATTTTACATGAAGTATTTGAAATGTTTTAAAAATAATCCACTGGATCCAAAAAATTCTGTATAATTTTTTTTTAAAAAAAACTATGAAATGAAAAATATAGATATATATATATTTTTTTACTGACAGTTATTGGAAGGTCCCCAGCCAAAATCAACCTAATTTCCCAGAAAGGAAGAAAAGTGTCATTTGATCCAATCACATATGCAAAGTGCCTGGCACACAGTGGCCTTTCAATAAAGCTAAGTCAGTGCTATCACCTAAAAAAAAAAGTTGAATAGATAAGGAAAATGTAGTATATATGTGGAATACTCTTCAGCCTTAAGAAAGAAGGGAATTCTGACACATGCTTACAACATGGATAAACCGTGAAAGCATTATGCTATGTGAAATGAGTAAGACACAAAAAAGTAAATATTATGATTCCACTTATATGAAAAATACCTGGAATAGGTACATTCACAGAGATAGAAAATAAATTAGGCATTACAGTGGACTGGGGAACACAGGAAATTATTGCTTAACAGGTACAGAGTTTCTGTTTGGAGTGATAGAAATTTTTGGAAATAGTGGTGATGGTTGCACAGCAGTGTGAATGTCATTCATGCCAGTGAGTTGGACAATTAAAATTGCTAAAATGCAACTTTTAATATATTTTACCTCAATAACTTTTAAGTTGTATTCAAAATTTATGTAATGAATTGCCTTCATAAATCCATGGAGTTTAAGTCTCCCAAAATTTCTAACATGAGGGATGACCCTTTTTAAGTTGACTTCCAGTTACAAATTCTGCAGCTACCAAGGGAGTTTGGTATGACTCATGGTTGTAATTCCAGAGGAATAAATGGTTCCTCATTATGTCCAGTGAGGAATTCTTAATTATTATCTAGGGGGGAGGTGGCTGTGCCAATTACAGAAATTCAACATAATTAATGTCTAGAGATGAAATTCTCTGAAGGCATCCCCCATGAGTATGCCAAGCCTGCTACACATTCTGTGATTTTAGTCCATGATGCTCTACCAGTCACTGTGGATAACAGTGTGTGCAGAAGCCGTGGGCTGAGAAACACTGAGAGTTGTCAGTGTAGACAAACACTTATAAATCTTTCTTGGAAAATGTTTAATTTCTCCCATTGAGAAGAACCATGATTTTAACAGGGGTTTCCAGATGATACTGGTTTTCAAAGAGGGAGAGCAAATCCAGAATACAGTCATATTTGCTTGACCTGAATATTGCATTTATAAATCTCTTGCTTGTATCAGTTGTATGAAAAATGTTAATCAAGTTCATTATTCCACAGACAAAACGACTTGGAACAAACATCACAGTCACTTAGAAACAATAAATGACAGTGTGTGGATTTACTAATTCAATAAATACTTCTTAAATTCACACTAATGACTTTTTTAAGCTCTTTATTAAGTTCATACTTTATATAGCAACTAATAAGCATTACGAAGACAAAGTAAACAAGGGAAAGGGTCAGGGAGTACTGGTAGACTCCCATTAAAATAAGAAGTTCCAAAGAAGCTTAAATCTTCAGGTAAGATTTGAGCAGAACAATGAAAGAGATAAGAAGATGAGTACTGAGGGTACCTAGAGAATGAGAACACTAGAAAGAACAGAGCAAGTGCAAAGGCCCTGCGGTGGAATTATGCCTAGTGTAGCCGAGTAAATTGAAGAGGCTGGTTTGGCTCTAGTAGACTGAGCAAATGGCAGGGTAGTAAAGAACTAAGTCAGAGAGATGATTGAGACTAGATACTTTGGGGCTTAGTTAGTCATTAACAAGCATTACTTTTACTCTGGGTAAGATGGAGTTCCAACGAAGTTTCTGACAGATGGGTGATGTAATATTTATCATGTATTAAATCATCTATTCAATGAAAAATGTGTTGAGAACTTGCTCTCCATTCCTGGCTTATCTAGGACCCTGGAAGTATAGACTTAACAAACCTAAAACATTCTGTGTCTTTATAGACCTAACATGCTGGTGTAGAAGACAGCAATTAAAGATAGAACTTAAGACAAAAAAATCTGAGGTATATGTATTTTAGATAATGAATGGGCAGTGCTGAGGGGAAATTACCTCAGAAAATTTTAACAACAAAGGAGATAACTTGATTTTTTAAGGTCTACAATTTAATATATGTGTACATTGTAAAATGATTACCAGTCAATTTAACTATTACAGCCATCACCTCACGTAAGTATCTTTTTCTCTGGTGAGGTCACTTAAAGCCTAATTTCTTACCAAATTTCTTATGCTCTATACTATTAACTATAATCATCACACTGTATATTTGATCTCCAGAATTGATGCATCTCATAACTAAAGGGTAAGATTGTTAATCTGTGCAAATAATTCTAGTAAGTAAAGTGAGATGAGGGATAAAAATCTATTATTAATTTCAATTATATTATTAGTTTCTGTCGAAGGATACTTTGGTTGTTTCCATGTCCTGGCTGTTGTAAATAGTGCTGCTACGAATACTGGGGTGCAGGTGTCTTTTTGAATTAAGGTCCCCTCTGGATACATGCCCAGGAGTGGGATTGCTGGATCATAAGGTAAGTGTATTTTTAGTCTTTTGAGGGATCTCCATACTGTTTTCCATAAGTGCTTCTGGACACTTTTGTTAAGTGCCATTTGGGTGAGCTTTGGGGCACAGGATCCAATTCACATGTTAAGAGGGTCACTCTGCTACTATATCGAGATCTGATTGTGGAAGAAATGAGCAACAGAAGTAGAGGCACGATTTAGGAGACTTTTTCAATAACAAGATAATAGCAGAGTAGTCGAAGAATGACAAGTAGTCATGTATTAGATGTGTTTTAAAGCACAACCTACAGGTTTGCTGATCGGTTTTATATCAAGTAATAGGGAAAGAGAAAAGTCAAAGTAGACTCCAAAGTTTTTACCCAAACGATCTAAATGATTCAATTCCCATGTAACACCATGGGAAGGCTACACTAGGGCAGGTTTGTGGAGGAGATCCAGAACTCAATTTAGAACATTTTAGCTTTGATATACTTACTATTCATTTAAGTAAATGTAGGGTAGGCCATTGGATATAAGAGTTTGGAGTTCTGGAGGATCGTCCAGACTGCATGAATAAATTTGAGAGTCATATCCTACAGACGAATAATTTTGATGAATGTTTTGAGAGCACCATCATATAGGTGGTATGTTAAAGTATGAACTTTGATGAGATAAAGGAATTTAGGGTAGACAGTGAAGCAAAGTGATCCAAGAACAGATCTCTGGAACACTCCAAAGTTTAGCCACCAAGTTATTAAGGATGAGTGCGGTAGTGTGGCTAAACATCATTTGGACTTCTAGATATTAATGAAAGATGCTTTATGATTACTACCAACGTAGATTCAGTGATCATCTATATGAGCAGTAATCTGGAGAGAACAATGGTTAACAAAATAAAATACCTTCTTAGGTCAGAGAATAAATTCTTAAAGTAATACAATTATATATGTAGAATTATTTAGTCTTACTAGAGAGGAAATTGTGAAATACTGTTTTTTATATATATATATATAAAATTAGTTTTTATGTCCAGATTTGAGATGGGGTAAGGATGAGTGCAGGTGGAATGAAAAAATATGATCAAGGATAAAATAGTGATATTGAACCATAGGCTAAAATTTCTCCTCTCATGCTCTGACTGGTTTTCAACTCTCTTATTACCAAAAGAATCTTATAAAGCATAAATATAAGAGAAGGAAATGAATCTTTAAAAATATATATATATATATATATTTATGAAAGTATAGTCAGTTTACAATGCTGTGTCAATTTCTGGTGTACAGCATAATGCTTCAGTCACATAAGAACATACATATACTCATTTTCATATTCTCTTTCACCAGAAGTTACTATAAGATATTGAATATGGTTCCCTGTGCTCTACAGTATAAACCTGTTATTTATTTTTATACATTATTTAGTATATGCAAATATCAAACTCCCAATTTAGCCCTTCCCACCACCTTCCCATAAGGTGGGAAAACCATAAGTTTGTTTTCAATGTCTGGGTTTGTTTCTGTTTTGTAAATAAGTTCATTTGTCTTTTTTTTTTTTTTTTTAGATTCCACTTATAAGTGATTTCATATGGTATTTTTCTTTCTCCTTATGGCTTACTTCACTTAGAATGACATTCTCCAGGTCCATCCATGTTGCTGCAAATGCCATTATTTTATTATTTTTTATAGCTGAGTAGTATTCCATTGTGTAAATATACCACAACTTCTTTATCCAGTCCTCTGTCAGTGGACACTTTGGTTGTTTCCATATCTTGGCTATTGTAAATAGTGCTGCTATGAACACTGGGGTGCATGTATATTTTTGAATTAAGGTCCCCTCTGGATATATGCTCAGGAGTGGGATTCCTGGGTCATAAAGTAAGTGTCTTTTGAGGAATCTCCATACTGTTTTCACAGTGGCTGCACCAAACTGCATTCCCACCAGCAGTGTAGGAGGGTTCCCTTTTCTCCACAGCCTCTCCAGCATTTATTGTTTGTGGACTTTTGAATGATGGCCATTCTGACTAGTGTGAGGTGATACCTCACTGTAGTTTTGATTTGCAGGAAACCAATCTTTCACAACAGATTTCATTTCTCTTGGACTGTATTTTGATATGAGAGGTAATCAGCTTCTCTATCTACAGCATTCTCCTGCGTTGTACCATTGCTATTTCTGGAAATACCATCTTCATCTCATCAATTCAGCTGGACCACTGACTCCACACCCCACGTGTCTGTTCTTCTGCCAACTATCCATCTTAGACTTAATTCCCGTCTTCACCACCATCTCCAGAATGGTCTGAGAGGAGAAACATCTTCTGGCTTGAGAGGAGAAACAGCTCACAAGTTTCCTGTCGAATCCAGATTCTCTTTTACGTGACTATCACTTTTTCTGAATGTGCCCGCCTGACTCTGATTTTCTTTGTGGGAGATCACAGTCAGATACTTCCACTAAACTATATTAACTCTTGAAATATTAAAAACTGTAGTCACTGAACCCACAATGGGTTACTCCGGCCTTGGAGACAGGCTGTGTACTGTCAGCACTGTGAAACTAATCTTCACTGGGTGTTATTTTTCATGGGAAACATGGAGTTGTGATGCTGCAGTGTCTGAAGCCCTAAGAAAAATTACAGACACTTCAGATGACATCACGAACTACAAAGAGCCAATGTGAGCTTGCATGCTTAACTCGGTCTAATGAAAACTCACTAGTGATGCCCACAGAGTTAAAATGTACAACGTGTCTTTCTGATTTATCGTGTCATTTTATTTCAGGCACATATTGAGGCAGACAAGAGATTGTTGCAACCCTCTTTCTATTTAGAAAAAGGAAAAATAACTCTTAAAGTCTGTGGCGTGTTCAGGGATCGACACAATTTTCTCATGGGAACCCCACACTCTGCTAACTCATCTACGAAGGTCTTATGTCTTACAGAGATATTTGGTTGAAATAATTTATAATATTGTAATTGTGTTATGTAACATAGAAAGTTGTTGGGCTTGCATTATCATTTAAAAAAAAAAAAACCTATACAGGTCTTCATACTATAATCATTTGTGAGATCTTTCTTTCATCCTTGAATCCATTATTTGAATTCAAACTTCTTCTAAATGCGAGAAGGGGTTATAACAGAGTGAGCTTGCTTTGACCTCATTATGAAAAGTATTAGATGGAGGCTTCGTAGTCATTATCACTAAGAAAACAGCAATGCAATGTGCTTTGAATTTGGAGTATTTGGAGAAGAACCCAGTGTTGGCAGTGAGACTGGTTTTAAGCATCAGTGAGCAGTTATGATCACCAAGTGCCTGGTGTGATCAGCCTCCATGAAAGAAGGCTGCTGAATGGAGACTAGAAGCCAGCTTCTCACCTCTCCGCTGAGCAGGTAGCCCAGCCTCGTGAGGCATCACTTGCCTAAAGAGCAAGAATCAATATTCTCAGACATCCCACGAAGCCCGCAGCACCAGCAGTAACCTCCTGTGAAGGTGCTGTGTTTGGACACATTTGCATCCACCCTTGTCTGTATCCTCACACTCCCCTGGTAAGCAGGAGAGGCTTGATGAAATGCAATTCCATGGCGAAGTGGAAAGTCAGGAAAAATAATTTAACTGTAACTTCAGAAAAACACTTAATGGCATTCATTTCAGTGTGCCTTATGATAGGAGTGAGCATTAGGGAGACATTAGAGTCTAGCAAAAATAAATAACAATATTATAAATGTATTAAATTATATTTCAACAAAATGTGTAAATTTTTAGCTCCCATTTCAAAATGGCCCATGGTATTTTAATAATTGCATGTGAAGAGGCAGATTAGAGAAGTCTAATTTTGTCATACAGTTACATACATATAGATATATGTATATATCTATACACACAAATATACACACAAAAATGATGCAACTGCAATGAGGGCAACGGTGCTAAACTTAGTATTTTTTTTATTGCAGTCAAATATATGTAACATAAAACTTAACCATTTTACCAATTTTAAAGTGTATACATCAGTGTCAGATTTTACATTCCGAGTGTTGTGCAACCATCCCTGCTACCCAGCTCCAGAAGCTTTTAGATTACCTTTCCCTTGGCGTTTTCCAGTATATACAAAATATTGTGTTTTTACATGGTTATAAATAAAAATGAGAAATGTGTTGTAAGTTTTATGGGATACTGCGCATAGGAATAAAGATAAAAAGGTAAATAGCTGTTACATTAAAATGTGCAATAAATACAGTGAATTCTAGGTAAGCTAGTCGCCCGTCCTGGTTTCTTTCTTAAATTTTATTTTATTGAGTTATAGTCAGTTAACAATGTTGTGTCAATTTCCAGCCTAGAGCACAATTTTTCAGTTATACATGAACATACATATATTCATTGCCGCATTCTTTTTCACCATGAGCTACCACAAGATCTTGTATTTCCCTGTGCTACACAGTGTAATCTTGTTTTCTAATTTGAAAGTCTCCCTCTTTCTCATGCATCTCTAGGATGCCAAGATAAAGGTTTTACTTCTGTCCGTGTTCATAAATGCGAGCCAAGTTCCTGCAGGGCCAACTTAGCCACTTCATGTGTAAATGTTCTCCACATTTTTGCATATATTCAACTCATGTCGCTTTGAGAGCCCCACCTGCACAGGCAGAGGTGGAGGCATCAGTCAGGGATCTTCTGGCGATACATTTTAGGCCAGTGACTGTCTCAAAGAAGAGCTACCAGGTACCTCACAGCCAAGCAGGCAGGGAATGCCTGGAACGTGGGGGGCAGATTCATGATTAGTATGACTAATGATACATTTGAGATAGAGGATGCATTTCTGATCACAAGTGAAGGATGCAGCCCACCTATTTACATTTTAAGTTAAAAATACAGACATATAGAGTGGGATTTCAAAATCGTAGAACAGATAAACAAGATTATACTGTAGAGCACAGGGAAATATACACAAGATCTTGTGGTAGCTCACAGAGAAAAAAATGTGACAATGAATATATATATGTTCATGTATAACTGAAAAATTGTGCTCTACACTGGAATTTGACACAACATTGTAAAAATTATAAACTTTATATTGATTTATAAATCAATAAAAAATGTTAAAAAAAAAAAGACAACAGAAAAAAAAAATACAGACATAAACCTGCATACTTTTTCACATATGTTTATCTATGTATAATGTGATTTTGGCTTTCTCTAGAAGGTAGCAAACAAAACAAAAGGAAACAAAAACACCCTACATTTAGTGGCTTAATCTATGTCAACAAAATTTAATTCATGCTCAAGAAACAGCCTAATGTGGGGCTTTGCCTTGCCAGTGAGTTGTCCTCTACATGCTGAGTTAGGTACCCACACACTTTCCCAAATTTTCTTATCCTGAGAGAGTAAAGCTTCCCCTCACACTGCTTTCTGTAGGGCTAAATAAATGACCACATTCAAAGAAGACTGAAGAATGCAGTATGTGTCTTTGTGTCAAAAGAAAAAAAGAAGTGGGTTAGTGAATAAAAATTCAATCTGTTTCAAAGTATAGTCAGGAATGAATTTAGAATAATTGTTTGAGTGCCTGAGATGTGTCAGTAATATTTATAATAAATCAAGAATAATAACTAGTTTATAGTAATGGCTTTTAACACTTGCATGTTCTTTGCAGCTTCCATCCTGTAATAAGATGCAACGCATCTGGTACAGTCTAGTTTGCATCACTAGCTTTGAGAACAACTCAATGATACACTGAAATGACGGTTTAATACAGAGGTTCTGAAGCTTATACAAACAAAAATATTTAATACATCATATTATAATTCATTATTTTTAATGTTATTACTCTTCAGTTAAAACAGTTGAATTGGATTCAGGAAGGGAAGGAGTGAGACAACAGGAATGGACTTTAGTCACCTGGGACGCTTTCCTGACACAAAGCAGTCGGACGTCACGATCTCCCCTGGGCTACGTCGTTGCCTTCATGGGAAACTCTACCCCGATTTTCCTTATCCTGGTGGATTCCCAGCTCTCCAGGTCCAAGTACTTCCTTCTCAGCCAGCTGTCCCTCATCGACTTGCTCTTTATCTTCACCGCTGTCCCCAAGTTGTTGGCCACTGCCTTTTTCTCAGGGCATAAGAACACCTCAAACATAGCCTGTGGGACCCAGATCTTTTCCTACCTCATGCTGGGGGAAGCAGAGCGCATTCTTCTGACTCTCAAGGCTTGTGATCCCTACCTGGCCATCTCTCAGCCTCTGAGATACCCAGCCATCATGAACAAGATGATGATTAGTGGGTCCTGGGTTGGGGGTGCCCTATATTCTATCAGCCAGACTGTCACACCATGCATTTACCTGCATGTAGTGACAAGAAGATAGAACATTTCTTCTGTGACTTATGGCCGGTTTGAGGATCTCCTGTGAAGATACCTCTTCATGTAGGTCTGCACCAGTTGTGTCAGACATGGTGCTGCTCTGTACTCACTTCATCATCACCCTTACCTCCTACACCACCGTCTTCCTCACTGTCCTCTGCATGAATTCCCCCAAGGGGAGGAACACAGCACTGGCCACCTGCTCCCCCCACCTGATAGTAGTGAACATTTTTTATAGCCCAGTCATCTTCACCTGCATGACTCCAGGTGGTCCTGGGGCTTGTGTCTACCTGCTTGTGTTGTGGTCAGGGCCCTGGGCATCTCAGAGCTGGTACCCATCCACCGGTAGGTAAAGCTCAGTCCTGTAGCTACTGCTAACCTTCTGGTGGGCAGAGCTGGGTCCCGGAGTCTCGGGCCATGGGGCCCTGGGGGTCCTGGAGCTGAGGTTGGCCTGCTGGTGGTTGGGTTCTGGTTCCTGACACAACCAGCTGCAGAGTGCATGGTGTACTGAAGCTTGTGGCAGCCCACAGGTTGGTGGAACCGGATCCCAGGTCAGCTGGCTGAGGGGCTCAAGGTGATTCAGAGCTGGTGGCGGCCTGCTGGTTGGCTGCTGTGTCCTGTCATGGCAGGCTGCCTGACTGTGGTTGTCCTGGGGCTGGTCTCCATCACTGTGTGTGAGGCTGTCCTAGGGCTAGTGCAGGCCCTCGATAGCAGAGGGCTGAGACTCAGGGGATTCCTGGGTTCGTGCTGGTTCATTGGTGGGCATCACTGGATCCTGGAGTCTCTGGTTGCAGGGCGCAGGGGTCTCATAGTTGCGGGGGGAGGGTCATGCCACCGGTGGGCAGGGCTGGGACCGGAGCTCCTGGGGCTGGTGTCTGCTTATCGGTTGGTAGGAATGGGTTGCATGATCTCTGGCTACCCGGCCCTGAGTCCAGGGGCTAGGGTATGTACACGTGTGTGCAGCTGGGCCCTGGGTCCCCTAGTGGACAGGGCTATGTCACAGGGTGGCAGTGGGCTCAGGAATTATTAAGGCAACCTGCCTGCTGATAGGTGAGGCTGTGTCCCCATCCTGCTAGGTGCCTGACCTGAGGTGTTCCAGTACTGGTCCTCACAGGCTAGTGGGTGAGTCTGGATCCTGGTGCTAATAAGGCAGATGGAGGATTCCAAAATAGCCCTTACCAGCACCAATGTCTACGTGGTAAATTAAGCTCCCCAAAATGACTGCCTCTTGTCCCATGACAGTGACAGTTGAGTTGTGTTGTTCAAAGCCTGGTGTGAGGGGGAGTGCCTGTCCTTCTGCTGGACCACAGGTGGCCATGGCCTGGGGCAGACTAATGGCCTCTTAACCCAGGCTCCTGCCCTGCTGCCTGCCAGGGGCTTGGTTCTCACCACTCACACTGTTGACCTCTGTTTTGAAAAGTGCATTTAAATTATTCGGTGCCATGAATCATTGTCTTTTCCTGTGTAAATGTTCATTCATGAAAGAAAAGCATCCTCAGAAGTTGAAGGTTCTGGACCGTCTACCCAGAGCAAAATACTGCTTCCCCAACCTTCACTTGTAAGATGTGCGGATTCCTCTGTGTTTCCAGATACTCCTGTTGTAGTAAGACAGGATAACGAAGAACATTTCTGAATAGCTTCTTTTTTGTTTCCCTTCATAACTGAATAAAATAAAGCATCTATTACTGTCTGATCAAATAATGTAAAATGATTCCATGTCAAAGTAAATAAGATTATTGACTTCAAAAAGATATTAAAATCTAAAAAAAAAAAAAAAAAAAAAAAAAGGAAACAGTCCTTAACTCACTATCGCTCCAGGGCTCAGTGCAGAGTGAGTAGAAAGAATCATCTCCCCTGTCTTCCCCTGCAAGAGGCATATTTGCCTATTTTAAAGCTCCAGCTGAGGGTCTGGATTCTAACCACCGGAAATCTAGGTGCTGACTGAGCTCCTTCTCCCTGGGGCACTGACGGGCCTTGGCACAGCCTCGGTTACTGGGAGCCACTGAGAATAAAGAAATCTGCTTGGACAATCGCAAAGGTCTGAGAAACAACCAAGAATGAGAGCAAGGTTAAAATGATAAGATTCATCTCATACATGAAGCCACTCCTTTAAGACTGGAAGAGGTGGTTATTTCTCCTAATGAACAGGAATGAATACAGAGTCAAGGAAAATAATGAAACAGAGGAATACATTCTAAATTAGAGAACAAGACAAAACTTCAGAAAGGACTTAATAAAATGGAGATAAATGATTTATCTGATAAAGAGTTCGAAATAATGGTCATAGAGATTTTCACTGAGCTCAGGAGAACAACGCGTGAAAAAAGAGACAGAAAATATGAGAAAGTACCCAACAGAAGTCACAGATCTGACAAATGCAGTAATGGAACTGAACACCACAAAGGTGAGCAGACCAGAAGAAGTGAAAGAAAGGACCAGCAGACTTGAAAACCAGGCAGTGGAACTCATCCAATCAGAGCAGAAGAAAGGAAAAAGAATGAAAAGCAGCAAAGAGAGCTTAAGTAACTCATAGGACAATGTCAAGTACATGAACTTTTGCATTTTAGGGCTTTGTATGGCAGAAGTTTTTCCTTACCTGGGGAAGGAAGCTCATATCCAGATCCAAGAATTCCAGAAAGGCTAAATAAGGTGAAAAGTTTACAGTCATTTCTTCTAAGATCAGGAACAGTATGGAGCTTCTCACTCTAGCCACTTTTACTCAACATATTATTGGAAGTCCTAGCGAGAGCAATTCGGCAAGAAAATAATACAAAAGGCAACCAAATAGAGGAATAACTACAACTTTCACTATTGCATATGGCATAATATTATATGTAGAAAGCTCTACAGACATCAACAAAAAGAGAGAGGGTCCAAATCATTAAAATCAGAAATGAATCTAAGTAGAAGTTAAAATGATAGCACAGAAGTACAAAAGATTATTAAGACACTACTACAAACAACTATATGCCAATAAAATAGACAAACTGCAATAAATGAGCAAATTCTTAGAAATGTAAAATCTCCCAAGACTGAACTAGGAAGAATTAGAAAATATGAACAGCCCAATTACCAGTAATGAAATTAAATCAGTTAGAAAACAAATCTGATCAAACAGAAGTTGGACCAGATGGCTTCACAGGTGAAGTCTACCAAATATGTAGAGAAGAGTTAACACCGCCTCTTCTCAAACGATTCCAAAAAGTTACAGAGGAAGGAATGCTTCTGAATTCATTCTATGAGGCCACCATCACCTTGATACCAAAACCAAAGATATCACAGTAAAAGAAAATTATAGGCCAATATCACAGATAAACATAGATGGAAAAATCCTACACAAAATACTAGTGAACCAATTCCAACAACACATTAAAAGGATCATACAACATGATCAAGTGAGATTTACCCTGGGATGCAAGGATTTTTCGGTATCCACAAATCAATCAATATGAAACATTCATTAACAAACTGAACAATAAAAACCATATGATTATCTCAATGGATGGAGAAAAAGCTTTGGACCAATTTCAAAATCCATTTATGATAAAAAAATATCTCCAAGCAGTCAGTTTAGAGGGAACATATTTCAATGTAAGAAAGGACACATATGACAAACCCATAGTTGGCATCATACTCAATGGTGGTAAGTTGAAAGCCTTCCCACTAAAATCTGGAACAAGACAACTATATCCACTCTTACCACTTCTATTCAACATAATACTGGAAGTCCTAGCCATAGCAATCAGACAAGAAAAGAGATAAAAGGGATCCCAACTGAAAGAGAAGAGGTAAAATTATAACTATATGCAGATGACATCATACTATATAAAGAAACCCCTAAAGACTCCACACAAAAACTACTAAAGCGGATGAATGAATTCCGCAAGTTAGCAAGATACAAGGTTAACATACAGAAATCTGCTGCATTTCTTTACACTAACAATGGAATATCAGAAAAGGAAAGTAAAAAAAAAAAAATCTCTTTTAAAATTACTTTTAAAAAAACACACCACATGTTCGTGGGGAACCTGGTGCTAAACCATTCATAGACGACCTGCTTCTGGGTTGGGGTTTCGTACATAGCAGGGCAGCTCCATCGCTGTGATCTATTGAAAGTCAGCCCTCGACACAAGTGTTTGTAAAAAACAAAAAAGTAAATTAAATAAAATAAATACATATATGCATAAAAAATAAAATCACTTTAAAAAACAGAATACTTAGGAATAAACCTAACCAAGGAGGTGAAAAACTTATATGTGGACAACTATAAAACACTATTGAGGGAAATTAAGTATGATTTAGAGAAATGGAAAGAATCCATGTTCTTGGATTGGAAGAATTAATACTGTTAAAATAGCCATGCTATCCAAAGCAATCTACGGATTTAATATGATCCCTATAAAATTACCCAGGATATTTTTCACAGAACAAGAAAAATAATCCTAAAATTTATATGGAATCACAAATGACCCAGAATTGCCAAAGCAATACTAAAGAAAAAGAACAAAACTGGAGGCATAACCCTTCCAGACTTCAGACAATACTACAGAGCTACAGGAATCAAAACAGCACTGTATTTGTACAAAAACAGACATATAGATCAATGGAACAGAATAAAGAGCCCAGAAATAAAGCCACAGACTTCTGGCCAAGCAATCTTTGGCAAAGGACACAAGAACATACAGAGGAGTAAAGACAGTGTCTTCAGCAAATGGTGTTGGGAAAACTGGACAGAGGCATGTAAATCAGTGATGTTAGAGCAATCTCTTACCCCATATACAAAATAAATTCTAAATGGCTTAAAGACTTAAACATCAGACAAGACACTATAAACCTCCTAGAAAAGAACATAGGCAAAATGTTCTCTGACGTAAATCTTAGCAATGTTCTCCTAGGGCAGTCTATCAAAGCAATAGAAATAAAAGCAAAAGTAAACAAACGGGACCTAATGAAACTTATAAGCTTTTGCATGGCAATTAAACTTACAAGCTTCTGTTAAGCAAAACAAAAAGATAATCTATAGAAATGGAGAAAATATTTACACAAGATGCAACTGACAGGGGTTTAATTTCCAGAATATATAAACTGCTCCATACAACTTAGTAATAATGAAAAAGAAACAGCCCAATCATAAAATGGGCAGAAGACCTAAACACACATTTATCCAATGAAGACATACAAATGGCCAATAGGCACATGAAAAAATGCTCATTATCACTAACTATCAGAGAAGTGCACATCAAATGTACAATGAGGTATCACCTCACATGAGTCAGAATGGCTACCATTAAAATATCCACAAACGATAAATGTTGGAGAAGGTATAGAGGAAAGGGAACCCTTCTACACTGCTGGTGGAAGCGTAGTTTGATGTAGCCACTATGGAAAACAGTATGAAGATTCCTTAAAAAACTGAAAATAGAATTACTCTATGACCCAGCGATCCCACTCCTGGGCATATATCCAGAGAAAACTCTAATTCAAGAAGATACATGCACCTTTATATTCGTAGCAGTAGTTTTTACAATAGCCAAGACATGGAAACAACTTAAATGTTCATTAACAGATGGCTGGATAAAAGGGGCGTGGTGTATATATATACAGGTGTGTATGTGTGTGTGTATATACACACACACACACACATATATATAATGGAATACTACTCAGCAATAAAAATAATAAAATTATACCATTTGTTACAACGTGGATAGATCTGGAGACTGTCATACTAAGTCATACTGAGCCAGAAAGAGAAAGACAAATACCATAGGATATCACTTACGTGGAATCTAAAAAAAATGCCACAAATGAACTTATTTACAAAATAGGAACAGAGTCACAGGCATAGAAAATGCACTCATGATTACCAGAGGTGGTGAGGGGAGGCATAAATTGGGAATTTGGGATTTGGAGATACTAATTACTCTAGATAAAATAGATAAACAACAAGGTCCTCATGTATAACACAGGGAACTACATTCAGTATCTTGTAACAGCCCATAATGAGACAGAATATGAAAAAGAATATATATATATATGTAACTGAATCACTGTGCTGTACACCAGAAATTAACACAACATTGTAAATTGACTATACGTCAATTGAAAAAATCAGTTGTGTTTCTACACATAATCAGAAAGAGAAATTAAGGAAACAATCCCATTTATAATTATGTCAATGAGAATAAAATACCCAGGAATAAATTTAACTAAGTTGGTGAAAGATCTGTATGCTGAAAACTACAAGACATTAATGATAGAAACTGAAGACACAAATAAATGGAAAGATATTCCATGCTCACGGATTGGAAGAATTAATGTTATTAAAATGTTCAGACTATCCAAAGAAATTCTAAGGATTCCATGCAATCCTTATCAAAATTCCAACGGCATTTTCTAAAGAAATAAATAATGCTAAATTTTGATAGAACTAAAAAAGACCCAAATAGCCAAAGCAACCTCAGAAATAAGAACAAAGCTGGAAGCATCATGCTTCCTGGCTTCAAACTCTATTACAGAAGTATACCAGTCAACATCATGCTATTGGCATTAAAAACAGGCACACAGAGGTTTCTGCACGCTTCCCTTGCAGCAGCATTGGCAGCTGGAATGATGCGGGGCCGGAGTTGCCTCACCTTCGTTCTCCTGAATGTGGCCATCACCAGTGCTGTGATGCAGCATGCACTGCCATGGACAGAATATTGAAAAAAAAAAAAAAGACACACAGATAAATGGAACAAAATACAGATCCAAGGAACAAATCCATGCGTATATGGTCAGTGAATATACTACATTGGAGCCAAGGCTATTCAGTGGGGAAAGGACACTGTCTTCAATAAATGGCGTTGGGAACACTGTGCAAGCACATGCACGAGAATGAAACTGGACAAATATCTTTCTGTGTGTGGGCATCACATGGTTTTGTTTTGGTTTTTTTTGAAGTGGACCAATATCTTAAGACCATTCGGAACACTTAACTCTAAAAGATTAAACACTTGAACATAAAAGGTAAAACCATAAGACTCCTAGAAGAAAACATAGGCAGTTAGTCACCAAAAGCAAAGACAACAAAAGCAAAAATAAAAAAGTGAGACTACTTAAAACCACAAAGTTTCTGCACCACAAAGGAAATCACCAACAATTTGCAAAGCCAGTCTACCAAATGAGAGAGAATATTTGCAAATCTTATATTTGATAAGGGGTAATATCTCAAATATTTTATTAAAAACTCACATGATTCAATAGCAGAAAACAAATAACCTTATTTTGAAATGTGCAGAGGATCTGAATGGACGTTTTCCAGGGAATACATGCAGATAGCCAACAGGTGCACAGAAAGATGCTCAACATCACTAATTATCCAAGATACACAAATCAGACATGTCACCTGACACCTGTTAGGATGGCTGTCATCAAAGATAAGAAATAACAAGTGAAGGTGAGGAACAGGAGAAAAGGGGACCCTTGTGGTCTACTGCAAATGTAAATTGGTGCATCCACTCCGGAAAACAGTACGGCATTTCCTCAAAAAATTAAAAATAGAACTACGCTATGACCCAGCAATTTCATTTCTGGGTATTATCTGACAGAAATAAAAAAACACTAACTCATAAAGATACCTGCACTCCCATTTTCACTGCAGCATTATTTATAATAACTAAGACTTGGAAACTACTTGGATGTCCATTGATAGGTGAATATATATAGTGAAATATTATTCAGCCATAACAAGGAGAAAAGCATGACGTTTGCATCAGCATGGGTGGACTGTGAGGGCATTTTGGTAAGTGAACTAAGTGAGACAGAGAAAGACAAGTACTGTATGGTCTCACTTACGTGTGAAGTCTAAAAAAGAAAAAAGAAAACAAATGTCGAGAACAGATAGGTGGTTATCGGAGGCAGCAGCCGAGGGATGGGCGAAATGGGTCAAGAAGAACACACTTCCAGTTACCTAACAAGTAAATCATGAGCGTGCAATGGACAGCAGGATGATGAGAGTTAACAGTACTGTAATATATATTTAAAAGTTGCTAAGAGAGTAAATCTTAAAAGTTCTCATCCCAAGAAAAAAATTCTATGTGTGGTAATAAGTATTAACTGGACATATTGTGGTGATCATTTCATAATATGTACATATGTGAAGTCATTACCTTGTACACTTGGAACTGGTATACGGTTATATGTCAATTAAATCTAAATTTTAAAATTCGAAAAAATAAAATTAAAGACAAAATTCTTGGCATGTTGCTGGACACATCACCAAGTGATATTGTATCTGGAACCACCCATTAAAATCTGGGTTCTGTCACCCCACCAAGTCAAAAAGGTCCAGCAGGAGTCTCTCACAAGATGGAAATGGTCATTTGGGATCAGGCCAAAGCAGGACCAGAGGGTCCAGCCTGCAGGCACAGGTAGCCGAGGGAAAGGAGGAGAATGAAGGTGTTTTCTTCCCGCACTACATCAATTCCACTGGCTTAATAACTAATTACATCTTGAGTGAGGAGAGTTGTGTAATTACATATAGCTATAAGATGCAAGAAGATTTACTAAAATTATTAAATTGAGACTATTCTTATAACTTAGAATGAGCAGGGTCTTTTCACTGGCTAAGGGGGACAAATCAGCTGTAATGATTTCCTGAGATTTCGTCCAAGGGCAGGAGAGAAATTTGGGGGACAGAACAGGTGTAAGAGGAGTACCTTACATTTTCCTGATGAATCCACCAAACCGCAGATGTTCAGCATACCAGTAGGATAAGGTTTCATTCTTTCCTTTTAAGGTAGCGTATGGGATTTGTATATATTTATAGTTATTATCGTAACTAATTATAGGAGCCAAATACACAATAAAACGAATTTATACTGAAGAGTATGAGCTTATAACACCTAACAAATATTTAAATAAGTTTTACCTCATCATCTGGTAGTTTAACATGCCCCTTTCCTTAACATTACAAAAGGTACCAGTTAATATTAATTTTAGACTTTGGAATTCATCTAACCCTGGTTCATAAAGTAATTTTTATTTATTGCATTTCAAATAATCTTGCTGCTTTTAATACTAAGCCAACTCAAGGAAGCTGAGTTCATTTTGAGATCCAGATGTGGATTCTTATTTTAGTTGCAGAAAATGTCTAATAACTTCAGAGATTTCAGTCTAAATTTAATTAAAAGTACAAAATAATTTTATTAATATTTTCCTAATTTAATAATGCCCCAATGAAAAGTAAAGGAATCTCCACTGGATGCCTAGAAAATCACATATTTACATAGACCCGCAATCTTCTGGGCTTTCTGAAAATACACAACACCATTCTGGCATTTAAATTTTGACCCGTAGCTTTGCCCGTGGTCACAAGCATGTCCTTTTCACAGCTGGGAAGTACTGCTCGTCTACTAAGACGCCCCACATCTCCCCATCAGCTTCATAAGAGCGGCCACCACCTCCTTGTTCCTCAGGCTGTAGATGAGGGGGTTCAGCAAGGGGGTGAGGATGTTGCTGAAAACCCAGAGAGCCTGGTCCTGCTCTGGACTATGGGAGGAAGTGAAAGTCATGTAGATGAATATGTTGGGGCCAAAGAAGAGACTCACCGCAGTCAGGTGGGAAGAACAGGTGGCCAGGGCTTTTTTCCTGCCCTTCACAGATTTCATACGGAGGACAGCGAGGAAGATGAGCGTGTAGGAGGCTGTGATGAGGCTGAAAGGCACGACAAGCAGGACAATGCTTGTAACCACCACCACTAACTGATACGCCGAGGTGTCTTCACAGGAAAGCCTAATGAGGACCGGGACCTCACAGAAGAAGTGGTGGATCTCCCTTGACCCACAGATGGGAAAATGCATGGGGTAGACCGTATGGATAAACGAACCTACAGAGCCTCCAATCCAACATGCAGCAACCATGTGCAGACAGACCCTGGGGCTCACGATGGTGGGATAACGCAGTGGGCTGCAGACAGCCACGTAGCGGTCATAAGCCATGAGAGTTAAGATGAGACATTCTGACATTCCCAACATCAGGAAGAAGAAACTCTGGGTTCCACAGCCAACCCATGATATGGTCTTTCTCCCAGTGAAGAAGTTAGAGGCCATCTTGGGGACGATGGTAGACGTTAATGTCAAGTCAATGAGGGAGAGTTGACTGAGGAGAATGTACATGGGCGTGTGGAGCCGAGAGTCTCCCCAAATCAAGACAATCAGAAGTACGTTTCCCAGGAAAACAAGGATGTAGATGAAGATGATCATGGAGTTGAGGAGAATGGCGTGCTGAAACCCAGGAAAGAGCCCCACAAGGATGAAATCAGTTGCTGATGACTCATTCCTACCCACCATGACAGGGCTGGGAGACAAATCAAATGGATTAGAACTGTTGACATTCAGCACAGGTCTTATATCCACATTGGACTCTTTAATATTTGCCATCCACTCATTAGAGGTATTTTATACGTATTGTTAAGCAACTACCTAAATGTTTCTTAAATATAGAGTATTGAAAAGAATGATCAACTTTAGTGCCTCCTAGCCTCTGTTGAGTTTATCTTTCTTTCCCTTTCATCTTTCCTTCCGTCCCTCCTTCTTTGCTTCTTCCTATCCTTCCTTCCTTCCTTCCTTCCCTCCCTCCCTCCCTCCTTCCTTCCTTCCTTCCTTCTTCTCTCTCTTTGTTTTTAGTTAGAGAATCTTATAATAATGATGGGTCTACTTTCTACAAATATGAACCTCAAAATGTACATATTATTTCTGATAGCCAGGGACCCTAATTATTAACACTTGTATATTTGGGCAAAAGAAGAAAGAAATATCAAAATAATTCACTCAATTTAGTGTTTAAAATTACAAATCAATTATTTAGCAAAATTTTAATGAAATATCCTACAGATCTACCTTTTGGCCAAGTGCCATGATGTCATAAATACAGTACTAGAAATTGCCAGACTTACATAATTGCCCTGGCTGGAAGCCACTGATACCCCCCTACTGTTGACCGAAGAAAGCTCACAGTTTTAGTCTAGAATTTTAGATCTTCCATGACTTGGACTCAAGAAACCTTATAAATCTTAATTTGTATTATTTTAAAACACATAACTCAAATTCCAGTCAAATGTGTAATCTCATTATCTCTCCACGTGACTTGCGTATTCACACATTTGCACTTTTGCTTTTATTTCTGCTCAGGGTTATCCCTCTCTCCTGCATTGTTGGAGCCTTTTTAAAGATGTCTTAAGGCTTATTCAAGTACAACCTCCGAAAATGGAAGAATAAGAGAGTTTTCTATCTATGCTCCTACATTCCTAATCACATCACACATAAAATTATGTATCATTGTAGCTGAGAGACAGTGTGGCTTGGAGTCTAAGAGGATTTATCAGGGGCTAGGCTACCTGAATTCAAAGTCTATCTGTATCATTTACTATCTCCGACTCCCTCTCCTCATCTTAAAATAAGGAAGTTAATCAAATGACCCCAAGGGGGCAGTCATGAGGCTCAGATGAGTTACTACTCTATACCTTTATTATAGTTTTCCATGTGTCCATGTTTCTCCTCAAATAACTCTTAGGATTTTAAGTGCTAAGGTCATGTTTTACATGTTTATATCTCAATAAAATCAGCAGAATAGCTTCGGCAGAGTATGTAGCCAGTGAATATTTATTAACCAGGAGGCTGAGCAAACTCCGTGGAGTTCAACAGTCCACATTTTGAAGCAGAATATATGACAGATAACATCACTGGACTTGCATTGCGGGTGAGAGCTAAAGTTATTTCCCTCCATGTCCTGTTATTGAAACAGAGCACCCCTCTCCGGAATAAGACAATTGCTGCACACGTGGAAGTTTTTCCATACTCACTGGTATGAAATAACACAGACTTCAAAATACCTGGAAACCCTGTTCTCTGTTATTGGAGAAGGAAGTTCATTATGTAAAACAATGCCATCCTCTGGTTTAAGGTGATGGTTTATTTCTGAATATGTATATTCAGATTCTTTTTTTAACAAAAATATCAGTTAAGAAAAACTATGATTGTTCCTTTAGACACAAGTCTGCTACAATATAAAATATGAAGCTAATTATTAATCTTGTTCTGTTTCTAATGAGCAGGAAGTGTGGATCTTGCTAAACTTATATTCATATTACTTGAAGGAAACTGACAAATCAGTTCTTGAATAACTTTTGCCATTCATTTATTTTTCATTTTACACTCACTGAATGCTCATTCTACTCGGTGCCAAGAGAAGGCAACAGTGGGTTAGAACATGGGCTATATCTTCAATGAACTGAGTTTAGATATGAAATTATTTGTATCAACTAATCACAAAAGAGTGAAATAAATGCTAAAGCTAAGGCTCCTATCAGGTGATATGTCAACACAAAAGAGAGAGCTGATATCTGAGTAAGATACGAGTGGACAATTAGGTAAGATTTAATTTGAGCTGTGTCTACCTTAGGACACAGCAACTCAAGTAAATTCAAAGATTGAGGCAACAAAGAGTTTGTTGTGGTTAAGAACATTGATTGATTGCTGGTGAAAGTCACATTGCATAAGTAAGTGAGAAACATTGGAATTTATATGCAAATTTCAATTCAATTATTTTGAACTATATTATAACTCTGAAAGTGTGCAGTTTTCACATTCCTGAATAACCTCATGGAATTCTTACCTGGATATTTGTAGTCTGCCACATAGCTTGCCTGCCATCTACTTCACTGAGCTGAGAAATCCAATTGTCTGTTGGTATTTTAAGTCTAACTCATCTGTCTGCAAAAAATACTTGATTTCTTTTGCTAGAATAAGGATAATCAAAGGACGTTCACCATAAGGTGTGTGTGAGGCATGGCACACTCAAAACATTCTAAGTGCCCCAAATCATCCACTATAATTATAATCACCAGTATCATCATTGCCACCCTGTTCCACAATTTGTTCTAGGTCTATTTTCCAACCTTCAATTACACAAGCCATAATATTTATGACTATGAGTGTTTAACTTAGAGAATGCAACTGGCAAAGAGTTTAAAAATGCGGAGGACAAAGTAAAGCATGCAATGTTTAAAATTTTTCAAGCTAAACATTAAAGAAGAAGCATCCACATGTATCTAATATATTTTCCTTAACATTTTCACTTAGTTTTTGTAAATATTTATTAAGTAATAATCAACTGCTTGAAAACAAACTATTAGTTGGGGTTTAGGAGGTAAAAACCTTGGATCATAGCACAGACAACAGACCATATCCTCTGAATAGAAAAATCATCTGTCACTTAATAAAGATTTCTGAATTATTTACCAAATTGTTCCCACAAAAATACACCTGTTTTTTCTAGTCAATTTAATGCAATGGAATAAGTATTTACTGAGTCAATTCTAAACATACTCCCTTGATTTCTTTAATATAGAAGATAAATCTACCAAAAAAGAGAAATGCAATTTTATATTAACTTATAAAATTTTATTTATTGACTTTTGCAAAATTTTTCCAAATTGTGACTATTACATCATTTAGGAACAGAATGTGCCCTTATTGTTAGCATAATTCGAGGTTGTGTCTATGGGGTACATACAAGGCAGACAGAAATGACATCAGAACTCAGTCACCAAATAGCTCTTCTAAAACAACAGGATACAGTCAAGAAATTAACAAGAGATTAACTTGATTACTGACTCTAGGCACATTCTTGGGTATAACAGTTTTGAGTCTAAAAGTATAGTAATTCTTATTCTCAAACGTTTTACTTAACATCATAAGTAACACCTGATCCATATTATGCTGGGTTTGATCAGGCAACAGTATTTATGACCTGTTATTTAACTGATATGATTCTTGCAGATAGTCAAACAGAAATGTAACTCTATGTAGCTTTCCCCTAGACCTGGATCCTGGGAAACTTACAGAATATACGTCTAAGACTGTCAGATTTTTATTTTCCTTTTACAATAACCAAAGTCTGACATTTGTGAGACTTAGCAATAAGTATTAGGTTTCTCTATAAAATTTCCATCGCCAGGCAAAATTCAAGAAACTTAGATTTTCTTTTATTTGTTTGTTCGTTTTTTCCAGTTTGGTATCTACCTTATATTCTGTTTATCTCTGGTCACCTCTGCCTCTTGGAATTGCTGGTAACTTCCAGATTTTCTGTGACTAGGCACACTGTCTCACCATGCAGCATTAGACCTTTTTTTCTGCATAGAAAAATAAAACCAATTGGCTTGATGTTGATGGAGAATCAAACATTTTAGAAATGAGCCCAGTGACCATGATTCTATAATACTATGTATATTAAATACTGGTTGGTATATCCGCTAAGATCTAACTTGTTAGGTTGCTCAGTAATTTTCCATCAAGGGTCTGGAGACCTTTGCAGTGAATGACTTAGGGGAACACAGTCCCCAGACCTTAATTAACCTTGATCTCCAACCGTAATTGCGAACCTTAAAAATTAACTGGTAAAAGTTTAAATTGTATGAAAAAATATTCCTCATCATAGAAAATATTCAGATGTTTTCAAGTGTTTTCAGATGAAACACCACGGAGTAAATGACCAAGTGCCATCAGGGACGTGAGATCTGCCCTATACTAAACTTCAAAAGTAAAAGGAGAGTTTAATATGCAATATCTTCACATTTAATTCACCTTTCCCAAAAAACTTCCCCCAATTTGTGCATGATTCTTTTTTAAAAATATATCTTACAAAAATTTTCTTTTTGTAGCAGCTTGATCATTATATGACTTCGTTCTAACATACTGACACAATATAAATAAAATTAACTTTGCAGTCAGACAGACCTAAATTAAAAGGTCATCTTGCCAACATTTTAACTACAAGTTTTATTCAAGTAACTTAAATCTCTGAGTTTTTGTTATATTGTCTGTCAATGTGGGAATAATAACATTTGTCTTACTAGATTGTGGGGGTTTTTTTTAAACATTTTTTATTGACTTATAATCATTTTACAATGTTGTGTCAAATTCCAGTGTAGAGCACAATTTTTCAATTATACATGCACATATATATATTCATTGTCACATTTTTTTCTCTGTGAGCTACCATAAGATCTAGATTGTGTTTTATATAACGTATTTGGTTAAAAAAAAAATAGAGTCCTTTGTAATGTTCCTCAGCAAGTCGATGTGGTGTATTCTCTTGGTTACTCATTACTTGGTTTGAGGATGTTTCCTTTTGTATACCTTTAGGCTAACACTCAGCATCTGAAGAAAGTCTCCTTTTTCTAAAGCAGTACGATTGACCCGGAGTGAATATTTGCCCATAAATACCCAAATACATTTGCAAAATAATTAGCATTAACAGACAGTTGTGTTTTTCTTTTTTTGATATTCAGTTCAATTCTTTAAAAAAAAAAAACAACAGAGAATTATCAAAGAAAATTTAAAAATCAGGCAAATATATTACAGAAAAAAGTTGGAAAAATTAAGTATGTTAGTAAAAAACCTTTGTTCTAAATATTTTCAGCTCCTCCTTCACACATGTGACTCTCAAAAGAGTTGGAAATAAAAGCGTAATATTTTGTTTTGTTAATAAAATGCAATAAGAATGCAATATGTAGTATCTTAGCAATGTCAACTATTTGCATATAAATTAATAAGTGTTTAATTTGTACAAGCTGTGGGGACAAACATACCGTACACTACTGATTGAATTTTTGAGCAAAATCTCTGTCTTGTTATATTGCATTATTTACTTGTATACACTCCCCTGTTATAATGCACCTTTTTAAGGACAAAGACAACACCAATTAATCTTTATATCGTCTACATTTGGAGTCAGCAAACTACCAACAAATCTGGCTTGCTGCTTCTATCTGTGTGGCCTATGAGCTAAGAAAATTATATAAAATCCAAACTTCAGTGTCCAGAAGTAAGATTTATTAGAATACATTAACATTAATTTATATATTAGGGACAGCTGCTTCTTTACCTGCAGAGTCGGTTAGTTGTAACATAGACCCTGTGGTCCACAAAAAGCCTCAAATATTAAAAATCTGGCCCTTTAAAAAAAGTTTGCCAATTCTAGTCTTTGTTATCTTGCACTTTATATGTTATAAATAACTGTTCTGTGAATTTGAAAGGTGATACAACATTATATTTAACTTTATTCTCCCTTTCAAGGATAAAAGAATAAGGAGGCTGGTGA
Organism: Camelus bactrianus; assembly: GCF_048773025.1. Classification (NCBI taxonomy): domain Eukaryota; kingdom Metazoa; phylum Chordata; class Mammalia; order Artiodactyla; family Camelidae; genus Camelus; species Camelus bactrianus. Next base: position 118,090,872 of record NC_133541.1, read on the forward strand.
TATTCCCGGACATGTTGCATCCAAATGTGATACTTTTGATGCGAGAAATAACCACAGTCTTAAGTATTGTTATGTGGCCGTTAATCTTGCAAATGTGTTCTTTTTAACCCTCACCAATAAACAGGATCAAAAACTACTCAGTTGTTATGTGGGAAGTATACAGTAGTCCATACTCACAGTCTTGCTGTAGGGCAGTGTCATAACCCACCAGATCAAATGTTGCTAGAGGTGAGAGATGAATATAAAAATGGGTAACAGCCAGACTATATATTCAAATAGAACTCCTTCAGCAACCAGCCCAGGAAGCCAACCTACACTCCATAGTAACCAGTCCCAGAAATCAAGTGATAACCCAACAGCAATTGGCCCAAGCAGTCAAGACTTGATTAATAGTTATCAGTCTCCTCAGTTTTTGTGCTCATTTCCAGCCTCAGGCCGACTGGAAGAAGTCAAATCTCATCTCCTAATTAATCACATAGGACACCCTGTTTTTAGTTAGCCTGTTTACAGTGTCCTCAAGTCAACACTCTCCGTTACAGCATGCCTGACATTTTGCTTTTTTTGTTTTTGCACCATACAGCTTTTCCAATCCTCTGCCTGCCTTTGATTCTCTGCCAAATACAAGTGACAGTGGCTGATTCCCTTGCTGTAAAAGAGCTGAATAAATATTCTTTGCTTTCTCTCATTTGTGGTATCTTCATTTATTTCCACAGAGGTCAACAGAAATGTTGAGTAAGGACCCTTAGACAAGGACTGGAGGAGAGTCACAATTCAGAACCCTAGGATTTTAAAGAGGTCCATGTCTTCTACAGCAGAGAATATCTTATTGTTTGAAACACAACCTACTGTCAGAAACTGAACACTTGTCCATGGGACAACAAGTGACTTTGCAACAGGAATTGCCCATTCTGAGCTGTTATTTTCAGGTGGATTGAATCATGAGGTCAACCAGATGTAGCAGCAACCTAACAAATGATGGAAATAAGATTCAGAAATTGACTTAATCATATTCTGAGATTATAAGCAATATCCATGAGCGGTAGCCTACTCTGTCTTCAAAGAAATCTACTTTTGTTGAAACAATGCCTCTTCCAAAGCTCAGACATACCCCTTCATATAAGATCAAAGTAAGGAAGAAGCAAAAATGAGAACCTAGTTCACTGATGCATTGGCTCATTACATTGGTTTAGTAAAAAAAGGGGCTTTCACTACACTATGATCCCATTTTTAGTGTGAGAAAAATCTTTCCTCAGGGCAGAGGTTTATTAACTCCATATGGGGGGAGAAATGGACTGAGTTAAGGACATACATGAACTCACAAGCAGTAGTTAGTGGTTTGGCTAGTTGTTTAGTGGCCTGAAGAAGCATAATTGGGTAATCAAGAACAAGCAAACCTATGGAAGGGGCATGAAGCACGAATGGACCCATTAAGATTGGAATAAAGAGGGCACAGCTTTATATCTCATATCAGTGTCACCATAGGTCACCCATCATCGAATGGACACTGATCAAAAAGGTGGACAGAATAACTGATCCAGTAGAGGACCTGCTTCCAGAAGGATGGAGCATCCAAAATGCACATTCAGTAAGCAATCAAACAACAAATGGCCCAGTTCAATTCTCATAACTGATATAAGAACTCTGCCCCCAATCAGAGTTATCTTTGGTGTATTATATGGGTAGACTCCTTCTTTTGGGAAAAGATGATAACATGATAGCTGGTGATAAATGATCATCCTGTGAATTTCTCTAAAGCTGGAGGATGACTCTACATTGACCACCTTGGTCTATTATTTCAAGTGTGGAAGAATCATATCAGGGATAAAGGAAAACCTGACCTCAAATTTCAGTTAAAGGATTGATTACTTAAATTCTAGACTACAAATATAATGTCCTTCTTTAATAATTAATCAACTATGAAGCACATTCATTTATTTTTAGGGCTCTACTGATTAATTAGGAAAGCTCACACAAGTTGAAGTGTCTTCACATTAAAGGACTTTGTCTTTCCTGGGAGTTAGAAAGTTAAATTTTAGTCTCTGGCACATTTACATGCCTATTCTATTTTTCACTCTTACTAAAAATATTTGGAACATATTTATTGGAGGTTCACATCAATTAGATCAAGTTATTGTCATTGAAGACCTATTGCTGAATCCAGCAGCCGTCAGTAGTCTTTGTTAGCAGCCAACCTAGTGCTTACATAACAGGACCATGAATGGAGTGATCAGGATGCAAGGAAGCAAGGCATGCACGGTTCATTAGCATGGATACCCTTGAGCCAAAGCCAATCCAATGCTGATTATTTATGCTGTCAACAGTAGAAGTCAACGCTGAATCCTCAGGATGACCAATCAGCCATTTTGTCGCAAATTGATACATGGCTGCACTACCCCAGAGAAGGCAATGATGCTTATGGAATCGGCATCTATGCTTATGTGTTTGATTTTTATTTCTGCAGTACCTCCTCCAGTACCTCTTTAAGAGTTTGCACAGTACTTTACTGAGAAATATCGGATCTTACATTAACTTTTGCCTCAAGCAAAGGTGTCTATTTCATGGTGATGGACGTGTGGCAGTAGGTGCATGACCAACCACATGATCCACTCATCCTACCATATGCGATTTCATCTGGAAGCTGCTGACCTGATAGAACAATGAAATGCCTTTTAAAGCTTCATCTAAGATTCTAGCTGAATGGCAACCAGATGGGGTGTTGTCCTCCAAGATGTGGTATATATACTGAATCAAGGGTTATTCCATGGTGCTCTAACACAACACCTGGAATGTATCAGTGCAGGAGCCAAAGAGGTGATTGCTCCCTCCTGCCATCATTCCATCACTTGTGGAATTTATGCTTCCCATTCTCTCAAAATGAGGTTCTGTTAAATTGTAGGTCCTAGACTTGGGGTGCGACTTCAGAAGTTACTCCTGGGAGCAACCATTGGCCAAAGGGGACTGGGACTAGTGGGGAAATTCTTCTTTCTACTGATCTTCATTTAGATAATTCTGGGAGGTAATTTCTATGCTTCTTAGGAATCCCAACAAAATTGTCCTCCAGTGACACACATCGACAGCCTTGATATGAAAACCCTGTATTCCCCCCTGCTTCTCTATGCCGTTCTCCTTACTCTGACACTCTTGCTTCCTGAGGCAATCTCCCAAGTCCCTGTATCAGGCTCTTTTCAGGAGAACTCAAGGGGAGAGATTCTTCAAATCTATTTGCCACCACTCTCTCCCTCTCCTATTAGTGATGATTACATAGGCCTTTATGGCAGACTTTAATCCTCTAAATCCTTTCCAATGCCTAGAATCCCCTGCATTCTATTTATTATCATGACATACATTTTCTGTCTACTTGATTTGGTTGCTCCCTATCTTTCAGATTTCAGCTTAAATAGAACTTCCTCAGAGAAGTCTTCCCTGACTCCCTAATATATATTAAACTTGTAAGTTTGCCCATCCCAATATTAAAATAAAACCCAGATTTATATGCACTTTATGGGACTTTTATTCACAAACATCTAACAGTTCCTGCATATGATATTCACAGAATATATAATATTCAATTTGATAAACATGAGTGGTAAATCTTCAAGAATTAACAATATCTCCGGAGAGAAGTTTGTCTTAGTTCTCATTTCCTTTACTTAACATAGTATTGTAAGCCCAAGCCACAGCAATAAGACAAGAAAAAGAAATAAAAGGTAAACAAATTGGAAAGGAAGAGGTAAATCTGTTACTATTTGCATTTGGCACTCTATGTAAAGAAACTTAAAGTCTCCACACAGAAACTATTAGAACTAATAAATAAATTCAGTAAATTTTCAAGATACAAAATTAATACCCAGAAATCTGTTGAATTCGTTTACCCTGATAATGAAATATCAGAAAGAGAAAGAAGTAACAATCCTGCTTAAAACTGAATCAAAAAATATAAAAAGATACCTTAGAATAAACCTAACCAAGGAGGTGAAATATCATATGCTGAAAACTATAAACCATTGATAAAGGAAATTGAAGATGCTTTCAAGACTTGGAAAGATATTTTAGGATCTTGAATTGGAAGAATTAATATAGTTAAAATGGCCGTAATACCCAAACCAATCTACAGAGTTAATGCAATTGCTATCAAAATACCCATGATAGTTTTCACAGAACTAGAACAAATAATCCTAAATTTTATGCAGCACCAAAAAAGGCCCACAAACGCGAAAGCAATCCTGAGGGAACAAGGCTGGAGGATTACCCTTTCCAGACTTCAGACTATACTACAAAGCTACAGTAATCAAAACAGCATGGTATTAGCCAAAACCAAAACCAAAACCAAAACCAAACAAAGACAAAACAGACATATTGATCAATGGACACAAGAGAGTCCAGAAATAAATCCAGGCACCTACATTCAATTGTTCTATGACAAAGGAGGCAAGAATAGACAATGGAGAAAAGACAGTCTCATCAACAAGGTGTGTTGGGAGAGCTGGACAGCTACGTGCAAATCAACGATATTAGAACATTCCCTCACACCATACACAAAAATAAAGTAAAAATATTTTAAAGACCTAAATATAAGACACGACACCATACAACTCCTTGAAGAGTGCATAGGCAAACCTTTCTGTGATATAACTCGTAGCCATATTTTCTTATATCAGTCTCCCAAGGCAAAAGAAAGAACATTAAAAATGAACAAATAGGATGTAATCAAACTTAAAAGCTTTTGTACAATAAAATGAAAAGACAATTTACAGAATAAGAGAAAATATTTGCAAATGACACAACAGACAAGTGGTTAAAAATCAAAATATACAAAAAGCTCATATAAATTCATATTAAAAAACTCGATCAGAATTGAATAGAAGACATAAATAGACATTTTCCCAAAGAAGACATACAGATGGTCATTAGGCTCATGAAAACATGCTGGACGTTGCTAATTATTAATGAAATGCAAATTAAAACTACACAGGTCAAAGGGGCTATCATCAAAAAGTCTACAAATAATAAATGCTGGAGAAGGTGTAGAGGAAAGGGAACCCTCCTACACTGTTGGCAGGTATGTAAATTAGTGCAGCCAGTATGGAGAGCACTGCAGAGGTTCCTTTAAAAACTACAAATAGAGCTACTTTTTGATCCAGCAATACCACTCCTGGGTATATAATCTGGAGAAAACAGAAAGTTTAATTTGAAAAGATGCATGCACATCCATGTTCATAGCAGCACCATTTACAATAGCCAAGACACGCAAGTTAATCAAGGTGCCCATCAACAAATGATTGATTTAATAAAAAGTAAACATGTACAGTAGAATATTACTTAGCCATTAAAAATGAAATATCACTGGAGTTTGACACAACATTGTAAAATGATTATAAATCAATATAAGATGTTAAAAAAATGAAATATTACCACTTGCAGCAACATAGATAGACCTAGAGAATATTATACTTAGTGAAATAAGTCAGGCCAATAAAAACAAATACTATAGCATATCATTCATCTGTGGAATCTAAAAATAATAGAAACGAATCTATATACAAAATATAAACAGACAAATGGACATAGAAAACAATCTTATGGTTACCAAAGTGGGGAAGGAGTGAGTGAGGGACAAACTCGGATTACGGGATTAAGAGATACAAACTACTATACATAAAACATATAAGCAACAAGCATTTACTGCATAGCACAAGGAACTATACTCACCACCTTTTAATAAGCTATCATGGAAAATAGTCTGAAAAATAACTGAATCCCTTTGCTGTACACCTAAACTAACTCAATATTGTAAATCAAGTACACTTCAATAAAAAAGCATGAAATCCCTTACATGTGGAATCTAAAACAATGATACAAATGAACTTATTTACAAAACAGAAATAGACACACAGACATAGAAAACAAACTTATGGTTACCAAAGGGAAAGTGAGAGGAGGGAAAATTAGAAGTTTGGGATTACCAGAGACACACTATTATGTATAATATAGATAAACAACAGCAAGGTACTCCATAGCACAGGGAACTATATTCAATATTTTGTAATAACCTATAATAGAAAAGAATATTTGAAAGGTATGTGTGTGTGTATATATATGGGTTAAAATCTTTAATGTGAACTTGAAACCATAAATCTCCTAGAAGAAAACACAGGCTGTAGCACATTGATATCGGTGACTGGTTTTGGGATTTAACAACCAAAGCAAAAGCAACCAAAGCAAAAATAAATAAGTGGGACTACATTAAACTTTTCAGTTTCTGGACAGCTAAGGAAATGATCATCAAACGAAAATGTAATCTATGAATGGAAGAAAATATTTGTAAGTTATATATCTGATAAGGAGTTAATATCCAAATATATAAAGAACTCACACAATTCAATAGCAATGAAAGAAACAATCTGATTAAGAAATGGGCAGAGGATGTGAATAGATACTTTTCTGGCCAACAGGTACATGAAGATACATAGAGATAGATATAGTTATAAATATAAATATAGATGCCCATATTAATTATGTATGATATGTTAATAATATTGAACACTAATATTGTTATTCCATATATTATTCCATAAATAATAAGGTGAAATACTTTTCAGCCAAAAAAAGAAAAAAAGGAATGAAATCTTGCCACTTGAGACAACATAAATGGGTCTTGAGGGCAATATGCTTAGTGAAATAATTCAGACAGGGGAAGACAAATATCATATGATATCACTCACACGTGGAATCTAAAAACAACAACAACAGATAGCTCCTCATAGAGACTGAGAACAGACTGTGGTTGTCACAGGTGGGAGTTTCGGGGTAGGCAAAATGGGTGACGGGAGTCAAAAAGCAGAAACTTCTAGTTATAAAATAAATAAGTCACAGAGATGTAATGTACAGCATGGACACTACGGTTGATAAAAGTGTATTGTATACTTGAAAGCTGCCAAGAGATTATTTCTTAAAAGCTCTCATTATGAGAAAGTATTCTGTAAACATGTCTGGTGATGAACATTGACTAGAATTACTGTGGTGATCATTTTGCCATATAAACAAATATTGAATAATTACATTATATTATGTTGTATGTATGTCACTTATCCCTCAATAATGAAAAAGAGCTACTGTCCCAAATCCAGGAGACAAAGTCAAATTTTAATCCATTGCTTTGTGAGGCAGAAAAAAATAAATCACCCCTTATCTATTTATCTCTAAAAATACGAACACTGTATTTTACATGAAGTATTTGAAATGTTTTAAAAATAATCCACTGGATCCAAAAAATTCTGTATAATTTTTTTTAAAAAAAACTATGAAATGAAAAATATAGATATATATATATTTTTTTACTGACAGTTATTGGAAGGTCCCCAGCCAAAATCAACCTAATTTCCCAGAAAGGAAGAAAAGTGTCATTTGATCCAATCACATATGCAAAGTGCCTGGCACACAGTGGCCTTTCAATAAAGCTAAGTCAGTGCTATCACCTAAAAAAAAAGTTGAATAGATAAGGAAAATGTAGTATATATGTGGAATACTCTTCAGCCTTAAGAAAGAAGGGAATTCTGACACATGCTTACAACATGGATAAACCGTGAAAGCATTATGCTATGTGAAATGAGTAAGACACAAAAAAGTAAATATTATGATTCCACTTATATGAAAAATACCTGGAATAGGTACATTCACAGAGATAGAAAATAAATTAGGCGTTACAGTGGACTGGGGAACACAGGAAATTATTGCTTAACAGGTACAGAGTTTCTGTTTGGAGTGATAGAAATTTTTGGAAATAGTGGTGATGGTTGCACAGCAGTGTGAATGTCATTCATGCCAGCGAGTCGGACAATTAAAATTGCTAAAATGCAACTTTTAATATATTTTACCTCAATAACTTTTAAGTTGTATTCAAAATTTATGTAATGAATTGCCTTCATAAATCCATGGAGTTTAAGTCTCCCAAAATTTCTAACATGAGGGATGACCCTTTTTAAGTTGACTTCCAGTTACAAATTCTGCAGCTACCAAGGGAGTTTGGTATGACTCATGGTTGTAATTCCAGAGGAATAAATGGTTCCTCATTATGTCCAGTGAGGAATTCTTAATTATTATCTAGGGGGGAGGTGGCTGTGCCAATTACAGAAATTCAACATAATTAATGTCTAAAGATGAAATTCTCTGAAGGCATCCCCCATGAGTATGCCAAGCCTGCTACACATTCTGTGATTTTAGTCCATGATGCTCTACCAGTCACTGTGGATAACAGTGTGTGCAGAAGCCGTGGGCTGAGAAACACTGAGAGTTGTCAGTGTAGACAAACACTTATAAATCTTTCTTGGAAAATGTTTAATTTCTCCCATTGAGAAGAACCATGATTTTAAAAGGGGTTTCCAGATGATACTGGTTTTCAAAGAGGGAGAGCAAATCCAGAATACAGTCATATTTGCTTGACCTGAATATTGCATTTATAAATCTCTTTTGCTTGTATCAGTTGTATGAAAAATGTTAATCAAGTTCATTATTCCACAGACAAAACGACTTGGAACAAACATCACAGTCACTTAGAAACAATAAATGACAGTGTGTGGATTTACTAATTCAATAAATACTTCTTAAATTCACACTAATGACTTTTTTAAGCTCTTTATTAAGTTCATACTTTATATAGCAACTAATAAGCATTACGAAGACAAGTAAACAAGGGAAAGGGTCAGGGAGTACTGGTAGACTCCCATTAAAATAAGAAGTTCCAAAGAAGCTTAAATCTTCAGGTAAGATTTGAGCAGAACAATGAAAGAGATAAGAAGATGAGTACTGAGGGTACCTAGAGAATGAGAACACTAGAAAGAACAGAGCAAGTGCAAAGGCCCTGCAGTGGAATTATGCCTAGTGTAGCCGAGTAAATTGAAGAGGCTGGTTTGGCTCTAGTAGACTGAGCAAATGGCAGGGTAGTAAAGAACTAAGTCAGAGAGATGATTGAGACTAGATACTTTGGGGCTTAGTTAGTCATTAACAAGCATTACTTTTACTCTGGGTAAGATGGAGTTCCAACGAAGTTTCTGACAGATGGGTGATGTAATATTTATCATGTATTAAATCATCTATTCAATGAAAAATGTGTTGAGAACTTGCTCTCCATTCCTGGCTTATCTAGGACCCTGGAAGTGTAGACTTAACAAACCTAAAACACTCTGTGTCTTCATAGACCTAACATGCTGGTGTAGAAGACAGCAATTAAAGATAGAACTTAAGACAAAAAAATCTGAGGTATATGTATTTTAGATAATGAATGGGCAGTGCTGAGGGGAAATTACCTCAGAAAATTTTAACAACAAAGGAGATAACTTGATTTTTTAAGGTCTACAATTTAATATATGTGTACATTGTAAAATGATTACCAGTCAATTTAACTATTACAGCCATCACCTCACGTAAGTATCTTTTTCTCTGGTGAGGTCACTTAAAGCCTAATTTCTTACCAAATTTCTTATGCTCTATACTATTAACTATAATCATCACACTGTATATTTGATCTCCAGAATTGATGCATCTCATAACTAAAGGGTAAGATTGTTAATCTGTGCAAATAATTCTAGTAAGTAAAGTGAGATGAGGGATAAAAATCGATTATTAGTTTCAATTATATTATTAGTTTCTGTCGAAGGATACTTTGGTTGTTTCCATGTCCTGGCTGTTGTAAATAGTGCTGCTACGAATACTGGGGTGCAGGTGTCTTTTTGAATTAAGGTCCCTTCTGGATACATGCCCAGGAGTGGGATTGCTGGATCATAAGGTAAGTGTATTTTTAGTCTTTTGAGGGATCTCCATACTGTTTTCCATAAGTGCTTCTGGACACTTTTGTTAAGTGCCATTTGGGTGAGCTTTGGGGCACAGGATCCAATTCACATGTTAAGAGGGTCACTCTGCTACTATATCGAGATCTGATTGTGGAAGAAATGAGCAACAGAAGTAGAGGCACGATTTAGGAGACTTTTTCAATAACAAGATAATAGCAGAGTAGTCGAAGAATGACAAGTAGTCATGTATTAGATGTGTTTTAAAGCACAACCTACAGGTTTGCTGATCGGTTTTATATCAAGTAATAGGGAAAGAGAAAAGTCAAAGTAGACTCCAAAGTTTTTACCCAAACGATCTAAATGATTCAATTCCCATGTAACACCATGGGAAGGCTACACTAGGGCAGGTTTGTGGAGGAGATCCAGAACTCAATTTAGAACATTTTAGCTTTGATATACTTACTATTCATTTAAGTAAATGTAGGGTAGGCCATTGGATATAAGAGTTTGGAGTTCTGGAGGATCGTCCAGACTGCATGAATAAATTTGAGAGTCATATCCTACAGACGAATAATTTTGATGAATGTTTGGAGAGCACCATCATATAGGTGGTATGTTAAAGTATGAACTTTGATGAGATAAAGGAATTTAGGGTAGACAGTGAAGCAAAGTGATCCAAGAACAGATCTCTGGAACACTCCAAAGTTTAGCCACCAAGTTATTAAGGATGAGTGCGGTAGTGTGGCTAAACATCATTTGGACTTCTAGATATTAATGAAAGATGCTTTATGATTACTACCAACGTAGATTCAGTGATCATCTATATGAGCAGTAATCTGGAGAGAACAATGGTTAACAAAATAAAATACCTTCTTAGGTCAGAGAATAAATTCTTAAAGTAATACAATTATATATGTAGAATTATTAAGTCTTACTAGAGAGGAAATTGTGAAATACTGTTTTTTATATATATATATAAAATTAGTTTTTATGTCCAGATTTGAGATGGGGTAAGGATGAGTGCAGGTGGCATGAAAAAATATGATCAAGGATAAAATAGTGATATTGAACCATAGGCTAAAATTTCTCCTCTCATGCTCTGACTGGTTTTCAACTCTCTTATTACCAAAAGAATCTTATAAAGCATAAATATAAGAGAAGGAAATGAATCTTTAAAAATATATATATATATATTTATGAAAGTATAGTCAGTTTACAAGGCTGTGTCAATTTCTGGTGTACAGCATAATGCTTCAGTCACATAAGAACATACATATACTCATTTTCATATTCTCTTTCACCAGAAGTTACTATAAGATATTGAATATGGTTCCCTGTGCTCTACAGTATAAACCTGTTATTTATTTTTATACATTATTTAGTATATGCAAATATCAAACTCCCAATTTAGCCCTTCCCACCACCTTCCCATAAGGTGGGAAAACCATAAGTTTGTTTTCAATGTCTGGGTTTGTTTCTGTTTTGTAAATAAGTTCATTTGTCTTTTTTTTTTTTTTTTAGATTCCACTTATAAGTGATTTCATATGGTATTTTTTTTCTCCTTATGGCTTACTTCACTTAGAATGACATTCTCCAGGTCCATCCATGTTGCTGCAAATGCCATTATTTTATTATTTTTTATAGCTGAGTAGTATTCCATTGTGTAAATATACCACAACTTCTTTATCCAGTCCTCTGTCAGTGGACACTTTGGTTGTTTCCATATCTTGGCTATTGTAAATAGTGCTGCTATGAACACTGGGGTGCATGTATATTTTTGAATTAAGGTCCCCTCTGGATATATGCTCAGGAGTGGGATTCCTGGGTCATAAAGTAAGTGTCTTTTGAGGAGTCTCCATACTGTTTTCACAGTGGCTGCACCAAACTGCATTCCCACCAGCAGTGTAGGAGGGTTCCCTTTTCTCCACAGCCTCTCCAGCATTTATTGTTTGTGGACTTTTGAATGATGGCCATTCTGACTAGTGTGAGGTGATACCTCACTGTAGTTTTGATTTGCAGGAAACCAATCTTTCACAACAGATTTCATTTCTCTTGGACTGTATTTTGATATGAGAGGTAATCAGCTTCTCTATCTACAGCATTCTCCTGCGCTGTACCATTGCTATTTCTGGAAATACCATCTTCATCTCATCAATTCAGCTGGACCACTGACTCCACACCCCACGTGTCTGTTCTTCTGCCAACTATCCATCTTAGACTTAATTCCCGTCTTCACCACCATCTCCAGAATGGTCTGAGAGGAGAAACATCTTCTGGCTTGAGAGGAGAAACAGCTCACAAGTTTCCTGTCGAATCCAGATTCTCTTTTACGTGACTATCACTTTTTCTGAATGTGCCCGCCTGACTCTGATTTTCTTTGTGGGAGATCACAGTCAGATACTTCCACTAAACTATATTAACTCTTGAAATATTAAAAACTGTAGTCACTGAACCCACAATGGGTTACTCCGGCCTTGGAGACAGGCTGTGTACTGTCAGCACTGTGAAACTAATCTTCACTGGGTGTTATTTTTCATGGGAAACATGGAGTTGTGATGCTGCAGTGTCTGAAGCCCTAAGAAAAATTACAGACACTTCAGATGACATCACGAACTACAAAGAGCCAATGTGAGCTTGCATGCTTAACTCGGTCTAATGAAAACTCACTAGTGATGCCCACAGAGTTAAAATGTACAACGTGTCTTTCTGATTTATCGTGTCATTTTATTTCAGGCACATATTGAGGCAGACAAGAGATTGTTGCAACCCTCTTTCTATTTAGAAAAAGGAAAAATAACTCTTAAAGTCTGTGGCGTGTTCAGGGATCGACACAATTTTCTCATGGGAACCCCACACTCTGCTAACTCATCTACGAAGGTCTTATGTCTTACAGAGATATTTGGTTGAAATAATTTATAATATTGTAATTGTGTTATGTAACATAGAAAGTTGTTGGGCTTGCATTATCATTTAAAAAAAAAAAACCTATACAGGTCTTCATACTATAATCATTTGTGAGATCTTTCTTTCATCCTTGAATCCATTATTTGAATTCAAACTTCTTCTAAATGCGAGAAGGGGTTATAACAGAGTGAGCTTGCTTTGACCTCATTATGAAAAGTATTAGATGGAGGCTTCGTAGTCATTATCACTAAGAAAACAGCAATGCAATGTGCTTTGAATTTGGAGTATTTGGAGAAGAACCCAGTGTTGGCAGTGAGACTGGTTTTAAGCATCAGTGAGCAGTTATGATCACCAAGTGCCTGGTGTGATCAGCCTCCATGAAAGAAGGCTGCTGAATGGAGACTAGAAGCCAGCTTCTCACCTCTCCGCTGAGCAGGTAGCCCAGCCTCGTGAGGCATCACTTGCCTAAAGAGCAAGAATCAATATTGTCAGACATCCCACGAAGCCCGCAGCACCAGCAGTAACCTCCTGTGAAGGTGCTGTGTTTGGACACATTTGCATCCACCCTTGTCTGTATCCTCACACTCCCCTGGTAAGCAGGAGAGGCTTGATGAAATGCAATTCCATGGCGAAGTGGAAAGTCAGGAAAAATAATTTAACTGTAACTTCAGAAAAACACTTAATGGCATTCATTTCAGTGTGCCTTATCATAGGAGTGAGCATTAGGGAGACATTAGAGTCTAGCAAAAATAAATAACAATATTATAAATGTATTAAATTATATTTCAACAAAATGTGTAAATTTTTAGCTCCCATTTCAAAATGGCCCGTGGTATTTTAATAATTGCATGTGAAGAGGCAGATTAGAGAAGTCTAATTTTGTCATACAGTTACATACATATAGATACACACATATACACACAAAAATGATGCAACTGCAATGAGGGCAACGGTGCTAAACTTAGTATTTTTTTATTGCAGTCAAATATATGTAACATAAAACTTAACCATTTTACCAGTTTTAAAGTGTATACATCAGTGTCAGATTTTACATTCCGAGTGTTGTGCAACCATCCCTGCTACCCAGCTCCAGAAGCTTTTAGATTACCTTTCCCTTGGCGTTTTCCAGTATATACAAAATATTGTGTTTTTACATGGTTATAAATAAAAATGAGAAATGTGTTGTAAGTTTTATGGGATACTGCGCATAGGAATAAAGATAAAAGGGTAAATAGCTGTTACATTAAAATGTGCAATAAATACAGTGAATTCTAGGTAAGCTAGTCGCCCGTCCTGGTTTCTTTCTTAAATTTTATTTTATTGAGTTATAGTCAGTTAACAGTGTTGTGTGAATTTCCAGCCTAGAGCACAATTTTTCAGTTATACATGAACATACATATATTCATTGCCGCATTCTTTTTCACCATGAGCTACCACAAGATCTTGTATTTCCCTGTGCTACACAGTGTAATCTTGTTTTCTAATTTGAAAGTCTCCCTCTTTCTCATGCATCTCTAGGATGCCAAGATAAAGGTTTTACTTCTGTCCGTGTTCATAAATGCGAGCCAAGTTCCTGCAGGGCCAACTTAGCCACTTCATGTGTAAATGTTCTCCACATTTTTGCATATATTCAACTCATGTCGCTTTGAGAGCCCCACCTGCACAGGCAGAGGTGGAGGCATCAGTCAGGGATCTTCTGGCGATACATTTTAGGCCAGTGACTGTCTCAAAGAAGAGCTACCAGGTACCTCACAGCCAAGCAGGCAGGGAACGCCTGGAACGTGGGGGGCAGATTCATGATTAGTATGACTAATGATACATTTGAGATAGAGGATGCATTTCTGATCACAAGTGAAGGATGCAGCCCATCTATTTACATTTTAAGTTAAAAATACAGACATATAGAGTGGGATTTCAAAATTGTAGAACAGATAAACAAGATTATACTGTAGAGCACAGGGAAATATACACAAGATCTTGTGGTAGCTCACAGAGAAAAAAATGTGACAATGAATATATATATGTTCATGTATAACTGAAAAATTGTGCTCTACACTGGAATTTGACACAACATTGTAAAAATTATAAATTTTATATTGATTTATAAATCAATAAAAAATGTTAAAAAAAAAGGCAACAGAAAAAAAAAATACAGACATAAACCTGCATACTTTTTCACATATGTTTATCTATGTATAATGTGATTTTGGCTTTCTCTAGAAGGTAGCAAACAAAACAAAAGGAAACAAAAACACCCTACATTTAGTGGCTTAATCTATGTCAACAAAATTTAATTCATGCTCAAGAAACAGCCTAATGTGGGGCTTTGCCTTGCCAGTGAGTTGTCCTCTACATGTTGAGTTAGGTACCCACACACTTTCCCAAATTTTCTTATCCTGAGAGAGTAAAGCTTCCCCTCACACTGCTTTCTGTAGGGCTAAATAAATGACCACATTCAAAGAAGACTGAAGAATGCAGTATGTGTCTTTGTGTCAAAAGAAAAAAAGAAGTGGGTTAGTGAAAAAAAATTCAATCTGTTTCAAAGTATAGTCAGGAATGAATTTAGAATAATTGTTTGAGTGCCTGAGATGTGTCAGTAATATTTATAATAAATCAAGAATAATAACTAGTTTATAGTAATGGCTTTTAACACTTGCATGTTCTTTGCAGCTTCCATCCTGTAATAAGATGCAACGCATCTGGTACAGTCTAGTTTGCATCACTAGCTTTGAGAACAACTCAATGATACACTGAAATGACGGTTTAATACAGAGGTTCTGAAGCTTATACAAACAAAAATATTTAATACATCATATTATAATTCATTATTTTTAATGTTATTACTCTTCAGTTAAAACAGTTGAATTGGATTCAGGAAGGGAAGGAGTGAGACAACAGGAATGGACTTTAGTCACCTGGGACGCTTTCCTGACACAAAGCAGTCGGACGTCACGATCTCCCCTGGGCTACGTCGTTGCCTTCATGGGAAACTCTACCCCGATTTTCCTTATCCTGGTGGATTCCCAGCTCTCCAGGTCCAAGTACTTCCTTCTCAGCCAGCTGTCCCTCATCGACTTGCTCTTTATCTTCACCGCTGTCCCCAAGTTGTTGGCCACTGCCTTTTTCTCAGGGCATAAGAACACCTCAAACATAGCCTGTGGGACCCAGATCTTTTCCTACCTCATGCTGGGGGAAGCAGAGCGCATTCTTCTGACTCTCAAGGCTTGTGATCCCTACCTGGCCATCTCTCAGCCTCTGAGATACCCAGCCATCATGAACAAGATGATGATTAGTGGGTCCTGGGTTGGGGGTGCCCTATATTCTATCAGCCAGACTGTCACACCATGCATTTACCTGCATGTAGTGACAAGAAGATAGAACATTTCTTCTGTGACTTATGGCCGGTTTGAGGATCTCCTGTGAAGATACCTCTTCATGTAGGTCTGCACCAGTTGTGTCAGACATGGTGCTGCTCTGTACTCACTTCATCATCACCCTTACCTCCTACACCACCGTCTTCCTCACTGTCCTCTGCATGAATTCCCCCAAGGGGAGGAACACAGCACTGGCCACCTGCTCCCCCCACCTGATAGTAGTGAACATTTTTTATAGCCCAGTCATCTTCACCTGCATGACTCCAGGTGGTCCTGGGGCTTGTGTCTACCTGCTTGTGTTGTGGTCAGGGCCCTGGGCATCTCAGAGCTGGTACCCATCCACCGGTAGGTAAAGCTCAGTCCTGTAGCTACTGCTAACCTTCTGGTGGGCAGAGCTGGGTCCCGGAGTCTCGGGCCATGGGGCCCTGGGGGTCCTGGAGCTGAGGTTGGCCTGCTGGTGGTTGGGTTCTGGTTCCTGACACAACCAGCTGCAGAGTGCATGGTGTACTGAAGCTTGTGGCAGCCCACAGGTTGGTGGAACCGGATCCCAGGTCAGCTGGCTGAGGGGCTCAAGGTGATTCAGAGCTGGTGGCGGCCTGCTGGTTGGCTGCTGTGTCCTGTCACGGCAGGCTGCCTGACTGTGGTTGTCCTGGGGCTGGTCTCCATCACTGTGTGTGAGGCTGTCCTAGGGCTAGTGCAGGCCCTCGATAGCAGAGGGCTGAGACTCAGGGGATTCCTGGGTTCGTGCTGGTTCATTGGTGGGCATCACTGGATCCTGGAGTCTCTGGTTGCAGGGCGCAGGGGTCTCATAGTTGGGGGGGGGGGTCATGCCACCGGTGGGCAGGGCTGGGACCGGAGCTCCTGGGGCTGGTGTCTGCTTATCGGTTGGTAGGAATGGGTTGCATGATCTCTGGCTACCCGGCCCTGAGTCCAGGGGCTAAGGTATGTACACGTGTGTGCAGCTGGGCCCTGGGTCCCCTAGTGGACAGGGCTATGTCACAGGGTGGCAGTGGGCTCAGGAATTCTTAAGGCAACCTGCCTGCTGATAGGTGAGGCTGTGTCCCCCTCCTGCTAGGTGCCTGACCTGAGATGTTCCAGTACTGGTCCTCACAGGCTAGTGGGTGAGTCTGGATCCTGGTGCTAATAAGGCAGATGGAGGATTCCAAAATAGCCCTTACCAGCACCAATGTCCACGTGGTAAATTAAGCTCCCCAAAATGACTGCCTCTTGTCCCATGACAGTGACAGTTGAGTTGTGTTGTTCAAAGCCTGGTGTGAGGGGGAGTGCCTGTCCTTCTGCTGGACCACAGGTGGCCATGGCCTGGGGCAGACTAATGGCCTCTTAACCCAGGCTCCTGCCCTGCTGCCTGCCAGGGGCTTGGTTCTCACCACTCACACTGTTGACCTCTGTTTTGAAAAGTGCATTTAAATTATTCGGTGCCATGAATCATTGTCTTTTCCTGTGTAAATGTTCATTCATGAAAGAAAAGCATCCTCAGAAGTTGAAGGTTCTGGACCGTCTACCCAGAGCAAAATACTGCTTCCCCAACCTTCACTTGTAAGATGTGCGGATTCCTCTGTGTTTCCAGATACTCCTGTTGTAGTAAGACAGGATAACGAAGAACATTTCTGAATAGCTTCTTTTTTGTTTCCCTTCATAACTGAATAAAATAAAGCATCTATTACTGTCTGATCAAATAATGTAAAATGATTCCATGTCAAAGTAAATAAGATTATTGACTTCAAAAAGATATTAAAATCTAAAAAAAAAAAAAAAAAAAAAAAAGGAAACAGTCCTTAACTCACTATCGCTCCAGGGCTCAGTGCAGAGTGAGTAGAAAGAATCATCTCCCCTGTCTTCCCCTGCAAGAGGCATATTTGCCTATTTTAAAGCTCCAGCTGAGGGTCTGGATTCTAACCACCGGAAATCTAGGTGCTGACTGAGCTCCTTCTCCCTGGGGCACTGACGGGCCTTGGCACAGCCTCGGTTACTGGGAGCCACTGAGAATAAAGAAATCTGCTTGGACAATCGCAAAGGTCTGAGAAACAACCAAGAATGAGAGCAAGGTTAAAATGATAAGATTCATCTCATACATGAAGCCACTCCTTTAAGACTGGAAGAGGTGGTTATTTCTCCTAATGAACAGGAATGAATACAGAGTCAAGGAAAATAATGAAACAGAGGAATACATTCTAAATTAGAGAACAAGACAAAACTTCAGAAAGGACTTAATAAAATGGAGATAAATGATTTATCTGATAAAGAGTTCGAAATAATGGTCATAGAGATTTTCACTGAGCTCAGGAGAACAACGCGTGAAAAAAGAGACAGAAAATATGAGAAAGTACCCAACAGAAGTCACAGATCTGACAAATGCAGTAATGGAACTGAACACCACAAAGGCGAGCAGACCAGAAGAAGTGAAAGAAAGGACCAGCAGACTTGAAAACCAGGCAGTGGAACTCATCCAATCAGAGCAGAAGAAAGGAAAAAGAATGAAAAGCAGCAAAGAGAGCTTAAGTAACTCATAGGACAATGTCAAGTACATGAACTTTTGCATTTTAGGGCTTTGTATGGCAGAAGTTTTTCCTTACCTGGGGAAGGAAGCTCATATCCAGATCCAAGAATTCCAGAAAGGCTAAATAAGGTGAAAAGTTTACAGTCATTTCTTCTAAGATCAGGAACAGTATGGAGCTTCTCACTCTAGCCACTTTTACTCAACATATTATTGGAAGTCCTAGCGAGAGCAATTCGGCAAGAAAATAATACAAAAGGCAACCAAATAGAGGAATAACTACAACTTTCACTATTGCATATGGCATAATATTATATGTAGAAAGCTCTACAGACATCAACAAAAAGAGAGAGGGTCCAAATCATTAAAATCAGAAATGAATCTAAGTAGAAGTTAAAATGATAGCACAGAAGTACAAAAGATTATTAAGACACTACTACAAACAACTATATGCCAATAAAATAGACAAACTGCAATAAATGAGCAAATTCTTAGAAATGTAAAATCTCCCAAGACTGAACTAGGAAGAATTAGAAAATATGAACAGCCCAATTACCAGTAATGAAATTAAATCAGTTAGAAAACAAATCTGATCAAACAGAAGTTGGACCAGATGGCTTCACAGGTAAAGTCTACCAAATATGTAGAGAAGAGTTAACACCGCCTCTTCTCAAACTATTCCAAAAAGTTACAGAGGAAGGAATGCTTCTGAATTCATTCTATGAGGCCACCATCACCTTGATACCAAAACCAAAGATATCACAGTAAAAGAAAATTATAGGCCAATATCACAGATAAACATAGATGGAAAAATCCTACACAAAATACTAGTGAACCAATTCCAACAACACATTAAAAGGATCATACAACATGATCAAGTGAGATTTACCCTGGGATGCAAGGATTTTTCGGTATCCACAAATCAATCAATATGAAACATTCATTAACAAACTGAACAATAAAAACCATATGATTATCTCAATGGATGGAGAAAAAGCTTTGGACCAATTTCAAAATCCATTTATGATAAAAAAATATCTCCAAGCAGTCAGTTTAGAGGGAACATATTTCAATGTAAGAAAGGACACATATGACAAACCCATAGTTGGCATCATACTCAATGGTGGTAAGTTGAAAGCCTTCCCACTAAAATCTGGAACAAGACAACTATATCCACTCTTACCACTTCTATTCAACATAATACTGGAAGTCCTAGCCATAGCAATCAGACAAGAAAAGAGATAAAAGGGATCCCAACTGAAAGAGAAGAGGTAAAATTATAACTATATGCAGATGACATCATACTATATAAAGAAACCCCTAAAGACTCCACACAAAAACTACTAAAGCGGATGAATGAATTCCGCAAGTTAGCAAGATACAAGGTTAACATACAGAAATCTGCTGCATTTCTTTACACTAACAATGGAATATCAGAAAAGGAAAGTAAAAAAAAAAAAATCTCTTTTAAAATTACTTTTAAAAAAACACACCACATGTTCGTGGGGAACCTGGTGCTAAACCATTCATAGACGACCTGCTTCTGGGTTGGGGTTTCGTACATAGCAGGGCAGCTCCATCGCTGTGATCTATTGAAAGTCAGCCCTCGACACAAGTGTTTGTAAAAAACAAAAAAGTAAATTAAATAAAATAAATACATATATGCATAAAAAATAAAATCACTTTAAAAAACAGAATACTTAGGAATAAACCTAACCAAGGAGGTGAAAAACTTATATGTGGACAACTATAAAACACTATTGAGGGAAATTAAGTATGATTTAGAGAAATGGAAAGAATCCATGTTCTTGGATTGGAAGAATTAATACTGTTAAAATAGCCATGCTATCCAAAGCAATCTACGGATTTAATATGATCCCTATAAAATTACCCAGGATATTTTTCACAGAACAAGAAAAATAATCCTAAAATTTATATGGAATCACAAATGACCCAGAATTGCCAAAGCAATACTAAAGAAAAAGAACAAAACTGGAGGCATAACCCTTCCAGACTTCAGACAATACTACAGAGCTACAGGAATCAAAACAGCACTGTATTTGTACAAAAACAGACATATAGATCAATGGAACAGAATAAAGAGCCCAGAAATAAAGCCACAGACTTCTGGCCAAGCAATCTTTGGCAAAGGACACAAGAACATACAGAGGAGTAAAGACAGTGTCTTCAGCAAATGGTGTTGGGAAAACTGGACAGAGGCATGTAAATCAGTGATGTTAGAGCAATCTCTTACCCCATATACAAAATAAATTCTAAATGGCTTAAAGACTTAAACATCAGACAAGACACTATAAACCTCCTAGAAAAGAACATAGGCAAAATGTTCTCTGACGTAAATCTTAGCAATGTTCTCCTAGGGCAGTCTATCAAAGCAATAGAAATAAAAGCAAAAGTAAACAAACGGGACCTAATGAAACTTATAAGCTTTTGCATGGCAATTAAACTTACAAGCTTCTGTTAAGCAAAACAAAAAGATAATCTATAGAAATGGAGAAAATATTTACACAAGATGCAACTGACAGGGGTTTAATTTCCAGAATATATAAACTGCTCCATACAACTTAGAAATAATGAAAAAGAAACAGCCCAATCATAAAATGGGCAGAAGACCTAAACACACATTTATCCAATGAAGACATACAAATGGCCAATAGGCACATGAAAAAATGCTCATTATCACTAACTATCAGAGAAGTGCACATCAAATGTACAATGAGGTATCACCTCACATGAGTCAGAATGGCTACCATTAAAATATCCACAAACGATAAATGTTGGAGAAGGTATAGAGGAAAGGGAACCCTTCTACACTGCTGGTGGAAGTGTAGTTTGATGTAGCCACTATGGAAAACAGTATGAAGATTCCTTAAAAAACTGAAAATAGAATTACTCTATGACCCAGCGATCCCACTCCTGGGCATATATCCAGAGAAAACTCTAATTCAAGAAGATACATGCACCTTTATATTCGTAGCAGTAGTTTTTACAATAGCCAAGACATGGAAACAACTTAAATGTTCATTAACAGATGGCTGGATAAAAGGGGCGTGGTGTATATATATACAGGTGTGTATGTGTGTGTGTGTGTATATACACACACACACACATATATATAATGGAATACTACTCAGCAATAAAAATAATAAAATTATACCATTTGTTACAACGTGGATAGATCTGGAGACTGTCATACTAAGTCATACTGAGCCAGAAAGAGAAAGACAAATACCATAGGATATCACTTACGTGGAATCTAAAAAAAATGCCACAAATGAACTTATTTACAAAATAGGAACAGAGTCACAGGCATAGAAAATGCACTCATGATTACCAGAGGTGGTGAGGGGAGGCATAAATTGGGAATTTGGGATTTGGAGATACTAATTACTCTAGATAAAATAGATAAACAACAAGGTCCTCATGTATAACACAGGGAACTACATTCAGTATCTTGTAACAGCCCATAATGAGACAGAATATGAAAAAGAATATATATATATATGTAACTGAATCACTGTGCTGTACACCAGAAATTAACACAACATTGTAAATTGACTATACGTCAATTGAAAAAATCAGTTGTGTTTCTACACATAATCAGAAAGAGAAATTAAGGAAACAATCCCATTTATAATTATGTCAATGAGAATAAAATACCCAGGAATAAATTTAACTAAGTTGGTGAAAGATCTGTATGCTGAAAACTACAAGACATTAATGATAGAAACTGAAGACACAAATAAATGGAAAGATATTCCATGCTCACGGATTGGAAGAATTAATGTTATTAAAATGTTCAGACTATCCAAAGAAATTCTAAGGATTCCATGCAATCCTTATCAAAATTCCAACGGCATTTTCTAAAGAAATAAACAATGCTAAATTTTGATAGAACTAAAAAAGACCCAAATAGCCAAAGCAACCTCAGAAATAAGAACAAAGCTGGAAGCATCATGCTTCCTGGCTTCAAACTCTATTACAGAAGTATACCAGTCAACATCATGCTATTGGCATTAAAAACAGGCACACAGAGGTTTCTGCACGCTTCCCTTGCAGCAGCATTGGCAGCTGGAATGATGCGGGGCCGGAGTTGCCTCACCTTCGTTCTCCTGAATGTGGCCATCACCAGTGCTGTGATGCAGCATGCACTGCCATGGACAGAATATAGAAAAAAAAAAAAAAAGACACACAGATAAATGGAACAAAATACAGATCCAAGGAACAAATCCATGCGTATATGGTCAGTGAATATACTACATTGGAGCCAAGGCTATTCAGTGGGGAAAGGACACTGTCTTCAATAAATGGCGTTGGGAACACTGTGCAAGCACATGCACGAGAATGAAACTGGACAAATATCTTTCTGTGTGTGGGCATCACATGGTTTTGTTTTGGTTTTTTTTGAAGTGGACCAATATCTTAAGACCATTCGGAACACTTAACTCTAAAAGATTAAACACTTGAACATAAAAGGTAAAACCATAAGACTCCTAGAAGAAAACATAGGCAGTTAGTCACCAAAAGCAAAGACAACAAAAGCAAAAATAAAAAAGTGAGACTACTTAAAACCACAAAGTTTCTGCACCACAAAGGAAATCACCAACAATTTGCAAAGCCAGTCTACCAAATGAGAGAGAATATTTGCAAATCTTATATTTGATAAGGGGTAATATCTCAAATATTTTATTAAAAACTCACATGATTCAATAGCAGAAAACAAATAACCTTATTTTGAAATGTGCAGAGGATCTGAATGGACGTTTTCCAGGGAATACATGCAGATAGCCAACAGGTGCACAGAAAGATGCTCAACATCACTAATTATCCAAGATACACAAATCAGACATGTCACCTGACACCTGTTAGGATGGCTGTCATCAAAGATAAGAAATAACAAGTGAAGGTGAGGAACAGGAGAAAAGGGGACCCTTGTGGTCTACTGCAAATGTAAATTGGTGCATCCACTCCGGAAAACAGTACGGCATTTCCTCAAAAAATTAAAAATAGAACTACGCTATGACCCAGCAATTTCATTTCTGGGTATTATCTGACAGAAATAAAAAAACACTAACTCATAAAGATACCTGCACTCCCATTTTCACTGCAGCATTATTTATAATAACTAAGACTTGGAAACTACTTGGATGTCCATTGATAGGTGAATATATATAGTGAAATATTATTCAGCCATAACAAGGAGAAAAGCATGACGTTTGCATCAGCATGGGTGGACTGTGAGGGCATTTTGGTAAGTGAACTAAGTGAGACAGAGAAAGACAAGTACTGTATGGTCTCACTTACGTGTGAAGTCTAAAAAAGAAAAAAGAAAACAAATGTCGAGAACAGATAGGTGGTTATCGGAGGCAGCAGCCGAGGGATGGGCGAAATGGGTCAAGAAGAACACACTTCCAGTTACCTAACAAGTAAATCATGAGCGTGCAATGGACAGCAGGATGATGAGAGTTAACAGTACTGTAATATATATTTAAAAGTTGCTAAGAGAGTAAATCTTAAAAGTTCTCATCCCAAGAAAAAAATTCTATGTGTGGTAATAAGTATTAACTGGACATATTGTGGTGATCATTTCATAATATGTACATATGTGAAGTCATTACCTTGTACACTTGGAACTGGTATACGGTTATATGTCAATTAAATCTAAATTTTAAAATTCGAAAAAATAAAATTAAAGACAAAATTCTTGGCATGTTGCTGGACACATCACCAAGTGATATTGTATCTGGAACCACCCATTAAAATCTGGGTTCTGTCACCCCACCAAGTCAAAAAGGTCCAGCAGGAGTCTCTCACAAGATGGAAATGGTCATTTGGGATCAGGCCAAAGCAGGACCAGAGGGTCCAGCCTGCAGGCACAGGTAGCCGAGGGAAAGGAGGAGAATGAAGGTGTTTTCTTCCCGCACTACATCAATTCCACTGGCTTAATAACTAATTACATCTTGAGTGAGGAGAGTTGTGTAATTACATATAGCTATAAGATGCAAGAAGATTTACTAAAATTATTAAATTGAGACTATTCTTATAACTTAGAATGATCAGGGTCTTTTCACTGGCTAAGGGGGACAAATCAGCTGTAATGATTTCCTGAGATTTCGTCCAAGGGCAGGAGAGAAATTTGGGGGACAGAACAGGTGTAAGAGGAGTACCTTACATTTTCCTGATGAATCCACCAAACCGCAGATGTTCAGCATACCAGTAGGATAAGGTTTCATTCTTCCCTTTTAAGGTAGCGTATGGGATTTGTATATATTTATAGTTATTATCGTAACTAATTATAGGAGCCAAATACACAATAAAACAAATTTATACTGAAGAGTATGAGCTTATAACACCTAACAAATATTTAAATAAGTTTTACCTCATCATCTGGTAGTTTAACATGCCCCTTTCCTTAACATTACAAAAGGTACCAGTTAATATTAATTTTAGACTTTGGAATTCATCTAACCCTGGTTCATAAAGTAATTTTTATTTATTGCATTTCAAATAATCTTGCTGCTTTTAATACTAAGCCAACTCAAGGAAGCTGAGTTCATTTTGAGATCCAGATGTGGATTCTTATTTTAGTTGCAGAAAATGTCTAATAACTTCAGAGATTTCAGTCTAAATTTAATTAAAAGTACAAAATAATTTTATTAATATTTTCCTAATTTAATAATGCCCCAATGAAAAGTAAAGGAATCTCCACTGGATGCCTAGAAAATCACATATTTACATAGACCCGCAATCTTCTGGGCTTTCTGAAAATACACAACACCATTCTGGCATTTAAATTTTGACCCGTAGCTTTGCCCGTGGTCACAAGCATGTCCTTTTCACAGCTGGGAAGTACTGCTCGTCTACTAAGACGCCCCACATCTCCCCATCAGCTTCATAAGAGCGGCCACCACCTCCTTGTTCCTCAGGCTGTAGATGAGGGGGTTCAGCAAGGGGGTGAGGATGTTGCTGAAAACCGAGAGAGCCTGGTCCTGCTCTGGACTATGGGAGGAAGTGAAAGTCATGTAGATGAATATGTTGGGGCCAAAGAAGAGACTCACCGCAGTCAGGTGGGAAGAACAGGTGGCCAGGGCTTTTTTCCTGCCCTTCACAGAGTTCATACGGAGGACAGCGAGGAAGATGAGCGTGTAGGAGGCTGTGATGAGGCTGAAAGGCACGACAAGCAGGACAATGCTTGTAACCACCACCACTAACTGATACGCCGAGGTGTCTTCACAGGAAAGCCTAATGAGGACCGGGACCTCACAGAAGAAGTGGTGGATCTCCCTTGACCCACAGATGGGAAAATGCATGGGGTAGACCGTATGGATAAACGAACCTACAGAGCCTCCAATCCAACATGCAGCAACCATGTGCAGACAGACCCTGGGGCTCACGATGGTGGGATAACGCAGTGGGCTGCAGACAGCCACGTAGCGGTCATAAGCCATGAGAGTTAAGATGAGACATTCTGACATTCCCAACATCAGGAAGAAGAAACTCTGGGTTCCACAGCCAACCCATGATATGGTCTTTCTCCCAGTGAAGAAGTTAGAGGCCATCTTGGGGACGATGGTAGACGTTAATGTCAAGTCAATGAGGGAGAGTTGACTGAGGAGAATGTACATGGGCGTGTGGAGCCGAGAGTCTCCCCAAATCAAGACAATCAGAAGTACGTTTCCCAGGAAAACAAGGATGTAGATGAAGATGATCATGGAGTTGAGGAGAATGGCGTGCTGAAACCCAGGAAAGAGCCCCACAAGGATGAAATCAGTTGCTGATGACTCATTCCTACCCACCATGACAGGGCTGGGAGACAAATCAAATGGATTAGAACTGTTGACATTCAGCACAGGTCTTATATCCACATTGGACTCTTTAATATTTGCCATCCACTCATTAGAGGTATTTTATACGTATTGTTAAGCAACTACCTAAATGTTTCTTAAATATAGAGTATTGAAAAGAATGATCAACTTTAGTGCCTCCTAGCCTCTGTTGAGTTTATCTTTCTTTCCCTTTCTTCTTTCCTTCCGTCCCTCCTTCTTTGCTTCTTCCTATCCTTCCTTCCTTCCTTCCTTCCCTCCCTCCCTCCCTCCTTCCTTCCTTCCTTCCTTCTTCTCTCTCTTTGTTTTTAGTTAGAGAATCTTATAATAATGATGGGTCTACTTTCTACAAATATGAACCTCAAAATGTACATATTATTTCTGATAGCCAGGGACCCTAATTATTAACACTTGTATATTTGGGCAAAAGAAGAAAGAAATATCAAAATAATTCACTCAATTTAGTGTTTAAAATTACAAATCAATTATTTAGCAAAATTTTAATGAAATATCCTACAGATCTACCTTTTGGCCAAGTGCCATGATGTCATAAATACAGTACTAGAAATTGCCAGACTTACATAATTGCCCTGGCTGGAAGCCACTGATACCCCCCTACTGTTGACCGAAGAAAGCTCACAGTTTTAGTCTAGAATTTTAGATCTTCCATGACTTGGACTCAAGAAACCTTATAAATCTTAATTTGTATTATTTTAAAACACATAACTCAAATTCCAGTCAAATGTGTAATCTCATTATCTCTCCACGTGACTTGCGTATTCACACATTTGCACTTTTGCTTTTATTTCTGCTCAGGGTTATCCCTCTCTCCTGCATTGTTGGAGCCTTTTTAAAGATGTCTTAAGGCTTATTCAAGTACAACCTCCGAAAATGGAAGAATAAGAGAGTTTTCTATCTATGCTCCTACATTCCTAATCACATCACACATAAAATTATGTATCATTGTAGCTGAGAGACAGTGTGGCTTGGAGTCTAAGAGGATTTATCAGGGGCTAGGCTACCTGAATTCAAAGTCTATCTGTATCATTTACTATCTCCGACTCCCTCTCCTCATCTTAAAATAAGGAAGTTAATCAAATGACCCCAAGGGGGCAGTCATGAGGCTCAGATGAGTTACTACTCTATACCTTTATTATAGTTTTCCATGTGTCCATGTTTCTCCTCAAATAACTCTTAAGATTTTAAGTGCTAAGGTCATGTTTTACATGTTTATATCTCAATAAAATCAGCAGAATAGCTTCGGCAGAGTATGTAGCCAGTGAATATTTATTAACCAGGAGGCTGAGCAAACTCCGTGGAGTTCAACAGTCCACATTTTGAAGCAGAATATATGACAGATAACATCACTGGACTTGCATTGCGGGTGAGAGCTAAAGTTATTTCCCTCCATGTCCTGTTATTGAAACAGAGCACCCCTCTCCGGAATAAGACAATTGCTGCACACGTGGAAGTTTTTCCATACTCACTGGTATGAAATAACACAGACTTCAAAATACCTGGAAACCCTGTTCTCTGTTATTGGAGAAGGAAGTTCATTATGTAAAACAATGCCATCCTCTGGTTTAAGGTGATGGTTTATTTCTGAATATGTATATTCAGATTCTTTTTTTAACAAAAATATCAGTTAAGAAAAACTATGATTGTTCCTTTAGACACAAGTCTGCTACAATATAAAATATGAAGCTAATTATTAATCTTGTTCTGTTTCTAATGAGCAGGAAGTGTGGATCTTGCTAAACTTATATTCATATTACTTGAAGGAAACTGACAAATCAGTTCTTGAATAACTTTTGCCATTCATTTATTTTTCATTTTACACTCACTGAATGCTCATTCTACTCGGTGCCAAGAGAAGGCAACAGTGGGTTAGAACATGGGCTATATCTTCAATGAACTGAGTTTAGATATGAAATTATTTGTATCAACTAATCACAAAAGAGTGAAATAAATGCTAAAGCTAAGGCTCCTATCAGGTGATATGTCAACACAAAAGAGAGAGCTGATATCTGAGTAAGATACGAGTGGACAATTAGGTAAGATTTAATTTGAGCTGTGTCTACCTTAGGACACAGCAACTCAAGTAAATTCAAAGATTGAGGCAACAAAGAGTTTGTTGTGGTTAAGAACATTGATTGATTGCTGGTGAAAGTCACATTGCATAAGTAAGTGAGAAACATTGGAATTTATATGCAAATTTCAATTCAATTATTTTGAACTATATTATAACTCTGAAAGTGTGCAGTTTTCACATTCCTGAATAACCTCATGGAATTCTTACCTGGATATTTGTAGTCTGCCACATAGCTTGCCTGCCATCTACTTCACTGAGCTGAGAAATCCAATTGTCTGTTGGTATTTTAAGTCTAACTCATCTGTCTGCAAAAAATACTTGATTTCTTTTGCTAGAATAAGGATAATCAAAGGACGTTCACCATAAGGTGTGTGTGAGGCATGGCACACTCAAAACATTCTAAGTGCCCCAAATCATCCACTATAATTATAATCACCAGTATCATCATTGCCACCCTGTTCCACAATTTGTTCTAGGTCTATTTTCCAACCTTCAATTACACAAGCCATAATATTTATGACTATGAGTGTTTAACTTAGAGAATGCAACTGGCAAAGAGTTTAAAAATGCGGAGGACAAAGTAAAGCATGCAATGTTTAAAATTTTTCAAGCTAAACATTAAAGAAGAAGCATCCACATGTATCTAATATATTTTCCTTAACATTTTCACTTAGTTTTTGTAAATATTTATTAAGTAATAATCAACTGCTTGAAAACAAACTATTAGTTGGGGTTTAGGAGGTAAAAACCTTGGATCATAGCACAGACAACAGACCATATCCTCTGAATAGAAAAATCATCTGTCACTTAATAAAGATTTCTGAATTATTTACCAAATTGTTCCCACAAAAATACACCTGTTTTTTCTAGTCAATTTAATGCAATGGAATAAGTATTTACTGAGTCAATTCTAAACATACTCCCTTGATTTCTTTAATATAGAAGATAAATCTACCAAAAAAGAGAAATGCAATTTTATATTAACTTATAAAATTTTATTTATTGACTTTTGCAAAATTTTTCCAAATTGTGACTATTACATCATTTAGGAACAGAATGTGCCCTTATTGTTAGCATAATTCGAGGTTGTGTCTATGGGGTACATACAAGGCAGACAGAAATGACATCAGAACTCAGTCACCAAATAGCTCTTCTAAAACAACAGGATACAGTCAAGAAATTAACAAGAGATTAACTTGATTACTGACTCTAGGCACATTCTTGGGTATAACAGTTTTGAGTCTAAAAGTATAGTAATTCTTATTCTCAAACGTTTTACTTAACATCATAAGTAACACCTGATCCGTATTATGCTGGGTTTGATCAGGCAACAGTATTTATGACCTGTTATTTAACTGATATGATTCTTGCAGATAGTCAAACAGAAATGTAACTCTATGTAGCTTTCCCCTAGACCTGGATCCTGGGAAACTTACAGAATATACGTCTAAGACTGTCAGATTTTTATTTTCCTTTTACAATAACCAAAGTCTGACATTTGTGAGACTTAGCAATAAGTATTAGGTTTCTCTATAAAATTTCCATCGCCAGGCAAAATTCAAGAAACTTAGGTTTTCTTTTATTTGTTTGTTCGTTTTTTCCAGTTTGGTATCTACCTTATATTCTGCTTATCTCTGTTCACCTCTGCCTCTTGGAATTGCTGGTAACTTCCAGATTTTCTGTGACTAGGCACACTGTCTCACCATGCAGCATTAGACCTTTTTTTCTGCATAGAAAAATAAAACCAATTGGCTTGATGTTGATGGAGAATCAAACATTTTAGAAATGAGCCCAGTGACCATGATTCTATAATACTATGTATATTAAATACTGGTTGGTATATCCGCTAAGATCTAACTTGTTAGGTTGCTCAGTAATTTTCCATCAAGGGTCTGGAGACCTTTGCAGTGAATGACTTAGGGGAACACAGTCCCCAGACCTTAATTAACCTTGATCTCCAACCGTAATTGCGAACCTTAAAAATTAACTGGTAAAAGTTTAAATTGTATGAAAAAATATTCCTCATCATAGAAAATATTCAGATGTTTTCAAGTGTTTTCAGATGAAACACCACGGAGTAAATGACCAAGTGCCATCAGGGACGTGAGATCTGCCCTATACTAAACTTCAAAAGTAAAAGGAGAGTTTAATATGCAATATCTTCACATTTAATTCACCTTTCCCAAAAAACTTCCCCCAATTTGTGCATGATTCTTTTTTAAAAATATATCTTACAAAAATTTTCTTTTTGTAGCAGCTTGATCATTATATGACTTCGTTCTAACATACTGACACAATATAAATAAAATTAACTTTGCAGTCAGACAGACCTAAATTAAAAGGTCATCTTGCCAACATTTTAACTACAAGTTTTATTCAAGTAACTTAAATCTCTGAGTTTTTGTTATATTGTCTGTCAATGTGGGAATAATAACATTTGTCTTACTAGATTGTGGGGGTTTTTTTTAAACATTTTTTATTGACTTATAATCATTTTACAATGTTGTGTCAAATTCCAGTGTAGAGCACAATTTTTCAATTATACATGCACATATATATATTCATTGTCACATTTTTTTCTCTGTGAGCTACCATAAGATCTAGATTGTGTTTTATATAACGTATTTGGTTAAAAAAAAAATAGAGTCCTTTGTAATGTTCCTCAGCAAGTCGATGTGGTGTATTCTCTTGGTTACTCATTACTTGGTTTGAGGATGTTTCCTTTTGTATACCTTTAGGCTAACACTCAGCATCTGAAGAAAGTCTCCTTTTTCTAAAGCAGTACGATTGACCCGGAGTGAATATTTGCCCATAAATACCCAAATACATTTGCAAAATAATTAGCATTAACAGACAGTTGTGTTTTTCTTTTTTTGATATTCAGTTCAATTCTTTAAAAAAAAAACAACAGAGAATTATCAAAGAAAATTTAAAAATCAGGCAAATATATTACAGAAAAAAGTTGGAAAAATTAAGTATGTTAGTAAAAAACCTTTGTTCTAAATATTTTCAGCTCCTCCTTCACACATGTGACTCTCAAAAGAGTTGGAAATAAAAGCGTAATATTTTGTTTTGTTAATAAAATGCAATAAGAATGCAATATGTAGTATCTTAGCAATGTCAACTATTTGCATATAAATTAATAAGTGTTTAATTTGTACAAGCTGTGGGGACAAACATACCGTACACTACTGATTGAATTTTTGAGCAAAATCTCTGTCTTGTTATATTGCATTATTTACTTGTATACACTCCCCTGTTATAATGCACCTTTTTAAGGACAAAGACAACACCAATTTATCTTTATATCGTCTACATTTGGAGTCAGCAAACTACCAACAAATCTGGCTTGCTGCTTCTATCTGTGTGGCCTATGAGCTAAGAAAATTATATAAAATCCAAACTTCAGTGTCCAGAAGTAAGATTTATTAGAATACATTAACATTAATTTATATATTAGGGACAGCTGCTTCTTTACCTGCAGAGTCGGTTAGTTGTAACATAGACCCTGTGGTCCACAAAAAGCCTCAAATATTAAAAATCTGGCCCTTTAAAAAAAGTTTGCCAATTCTAGTCTTTGTTATCTTGCACTTTATATGTTATAAATAACTGTTCTGTGAATTTGAAAGGTGATACAACATTATATTTAACTTTATTCTCCCTTTCAAGGATAAAAGAATAAGGAGGCTGGTGATATTCCCGGACATGTTGCATCCAAATGTGATACTTTTGATGCGAGAAATAACCACAGTCTTAAGTATTGTTATGTGGCCGTTAATCTTGCAAATGTGTTCTTTTTAACCCTCACCAATAAACAGGATCAAAAACTACTCAGTTGTTATGTGGGAAGTATACAGTAGTCCATACTCACAGTCTTGCTGTAGGGCAGTGTCATAACCCACCAGATCAAATGTTGCTAGAGGTGAGAGATGAATATAAAAATGGGTAACAGCCAGACTATATATTCAAATAGAACTCCTTCAGCAACCAGCCCAGGAAGCCAACCTACACTCCATAGTAACCAGTCCCAGAAATCAAGTGATAACCCAACAGCAATTGGCCCAAGCAGTCAAGACTTGATTAATAGTTATCAGTCTCCTCAGTTTTTGCGCTCATTTCCAGCCTCAGGCCGACTGGAAGAAGTCAAATCTCATCTCCTAATTAATCACATAGGACACCCTGTTTTTAGTTAGCCTGTTTACAGTGTCCTCAAGTCAACACTCTCCGTTACAGCATGCGTGACATTTTGCTTTTTTTGTTTTTGCACCATACAGCTTTCCCAATCCTCTGCCTGCCTTTGATTCTCTGCCAAATACAAGTGACAGTGGCTGATTCCCTTGCAGTAAAAGAGCTGAATAAATATTCTTTGCTTTCTCTC
Organism: Camelus bactrianus; assembly: GCF_048773025.1. Lineage (NCBI taxonomy): Eukaryota > Metazoa > Chordata > Mammalia > Artiodactyla > Camelidae > Camelus > Camelus bactrianus. The sequence continues at coordinate 118,123,761 of NC_133541.1, forward strand.
ATTTGTGGTATCTTCATTTATTTCCACAGAGGTCAACAGAAATGTTGAGTAAGGACCCTTAGACAAGGACTGGAGGAGAGTCACAATTCAGAACCCTAGGATTTTAAAGAGGTCCGTGTCTTCTACAGCAGAGAATATCTTATTGTTTGAAACACAACCTAGTGTCAGAAACTGAACACTTGTCCATGGGACAACAAGTGACTTTGCAACAGGAATTGCCCATTCTGAGCTGTTATTTTCAGGTGGATTGAATCATGAGGTCAACCAGATGTAGCAGCAACCTAACATATGATGGAAATAAGATTCAGAAATTGACTTAATCATATTCTGAGATTATAAGCAATATCCATGAGCGGTAGCCTACTCTGTCTTCAAAGAAATCTACTTTTGTTGAAACAATGCCTCTTCCAAAGCTCAGACATACCCCTTCATATAAGATCAAAGTAAGGAAGAAGCAAAAATGAGAACCTAGTTCACTGATGCATTGGCTCATTACATTGGTTTAGTAAAAAAGGGGCTTTCACTACACTATGATCCCATTTTTAGTGTGAGAAAAATCTTTCCTCAGGGCAGAGGTTTATTAACTCCATATGGGGGGAGAAATGGACTGAGTTAAGGACATACATGAACTCACAAGCAGTAGTTAGTGGTTTGACTAGTTGTTTAGTGGCCTGAAGAAGCATAATTGGGTAATCAAGAACAAGCAAACCTATGGAAGGGGCATGAAGCACGAATGGACCCATTAAGATTGGAATAAAGAGGGCACAGCTTTATATCTCATATCAGTGTCACCATAGGTCACCCATCATCGAATGGACACTGATCAAAAAGGTGGACAGAATGACTGATCCAGTAGAGGACCTGCTTCCAGAAGGATGGAGCATCCAAAATGCACATTCAGTAAGCAATCAAACAACAAATGGCCCAGTTCAATTCTCATAACTGATATAAGAACTCTGCCCCCAATCAGAGTTATCTTTGGTGTATTATATGGGTAGACTCCTTCTTTTGGGAAAAGATGATAACATGATAGCTGGTGATAAATGATCATCCTGTGAATTTCTCTAAAGCTGGAGGATGACTCTACATTGACCACCTTGGTCTATTATTTCAAGTGTGGAAGAATCATATCAGGGATAAAGGAAAACTTGACCTCAAATTTCAGTTAAAGGATTGATTACTTAAATTCTAGACTACAAATATAATGTCCTTCTTTAATAATTAATCAACTATGAAGCACATTCATTTATTTTTAGGGCTCTACTGATTAATTAGGAAAGCTCACACAAGTTGAAGTGTCTTCACATTAAAGGACTTTGTCTTTCCTGGGAGTTAGAAAGTTAAATTTTAGTCTCTGGCACATTTACATGCCTATTCTATTTTTCACTCTTACTAAAAATATTTGGAACATATTTATTGGAGGTTCACATCAATTAGATCAAGTTATTGTCATTGAAGACCTATTGCTGAATCCAGCAGCCGTCAGTAGTCTTTGTTAGCAGCCAACCTAGTGCTTACATAACAGGACCATGAATGGAGTGATCAGGATGCAAGGAAGCAAGGCATGCACGGTTCATTAGCATGGATACCCTTGAGCCAAAGCCAATCCTATGCTGATTATTTATGCTGTCAACAGTAGAAGCCAATGCTGAATCCTCAGGATGACCAATCAGCCATTTTGTCGCAAATTGATACATGGCTGCACTACCCCAGAGAAGGCAATGATGCTTATGGAATCGGCATCTATGCTTATGTGTTTGATTTTTATTTCTGCAGTACCTCCTCCAGTACCTCTTTAAGAGTTTGCACAGTACTTTACTGAGAAATATCAGATCTTACATTAACTTTTGCCTCAAGCAAAGGTGTCTATTTCATGGTGATGGACGTGTGGCAGTAGGTGCATGACCAACCACATGATCCACTCATCCTACCATATGCGATTTCATCTGGAAGCTGCTGACCTGATAGAACAATGAAATGCCTTTTAAAGCTTCATCTAAGATTCTAGCTGAATGGCAACCAGATGGGGTGTTGTCCTCCAAGATGTGGTACATATACTGAATCAAGGGTTATTCCATGGTGCTCTAACACAACACCTGGAATGTATCAGTGCAGGAGCCAAAGAGGTGATTGCTCCCTCCTGCCATCATTCCATCACTTGTGGAATTTATGCTTCCCATTCTCTCAAAATGAGGTTCTGTTAAATTGTAGGTCCTAGACTTGGGGTGCGACTTCAGAAGTTACTCCTGGGAGCAACCATTGGCCAAAGGGGACTGGGACTAGTGGGGAAATTCTTCTTTCTACTGATCTTCATTTAGATAATTCTGGGAGGTAATTTCTATGCTTCTTAGGAATCCCAACAAAATTGTCCTCCAGTGACACACATCGACAGCCTTGATATGAAAACCCTGTATTCCCCCCTGCTTCTCTATGCCGTTCTCCTTACTCTGACACTCTTGCTTCCTGAGGCAATCTCCCAAGTCCCTGTATCAGGCTCTTTTCAGGAGAACTCAAGGGGAGAGATTCTTCAAATCTATTTGCCACCACTCTCTCCCTCTCCTATTAGTGATGATCACATAGGCCTTTATGGCAGACTTTAATCCTCTAAATCCTTCCCAATGCCTAGAATCCCCTGCATTCTATTTATTATCATGACATACATTTTCTGTCTACTTGATTTGGTTGCTCCCTATCTTTCACATTTCAGCTTAAAAAAAATCTTCCCCAGAGAAGTCTTGCCTGACTCCCTAATATACATTAAACTTGCAAGTCTGCCCATCCCAACATTAAAATAAAACCCAGATTTACATGTGCTTTATGGGACTTTTGTTTGTAATCTTCTAACACAGTTCCTGGCACAAAATATGCCTACAATATATAGTATTTAATTTGATGATTATGAGTGGTAAATCCTTAATAGTAACAACTGCTCAGTAGAGAAATGTATCTTAGTTCTTATTTCCCTTACTTAAAGCTGGCACTTAACGTGGTTAGGATGTGCTAAAAATCACTATTGTAGGGAGCCATAAAATCGATGATGTTTGGATTCTAATTAGAATATTTTTGCAATTATTTCAGCTGATAAGTACATTATGAATACAACAAAGTATTACTGGGATGCTATCAACACAAAACAACTTTTAAAAATTATTTTTATGAGATGATAGCAGAATTGAGAAGTAGCAAACAGTGAGAAAACAGTTTTAAATATATTTTTTCATGGGCAATGAATTAACTGGTTGAGATTCAATCTGGCTGCTGCCTGTATATTTTTCAAAAATATTTTAAAAGCAATTATGTAATTTCCCTCTGATTGTACCTTGCTTTTGCGGAGTTGGTCCCTTTTAGAGCTTCTCCCTTTCAATAACTGAGAGTATATGTGTTATTCTGCTGCTTAACTGTTTTACTGAAACCAGTGACTACATTATTGGCTCCTTGTGCCAAGACATAATACACAATCATTTTGCTAAGTGTCCACCAAAACCACTTGCTTTTCCTCTGGGGACACGGCCAGAGGATATTTCTCAGCCTTCCTTTCTGAGGTGCTGTACAGAAGACCAGATTCGGACTGTGGGTGGACATGATGCTTGCCACTCCCTGGCCCTTAGGACCCTCTCAGACACTCCTGCCCTCTGTTTGCTGGCTGTACATTAATGCCCAGTCTCAGAAACCACATGTTGATGACAGAGCCTCCGTCAGCCTGGATCCCTGAGTGACTGCAAAAAGCAGAACGATATACCCCACCAATCTCTATCGATTTGACTTTCATGAGCAAAATAGAAACCTTTATTGCATTAAGGAACTAACATTTGGGAAGCATCTCTGTTATATCAGCTAGCATTCCCTTTTCCTAATACTCATTCTCTCTGGGTCTTGAGGAATCATTAGAATTTTCTCCTAGCGTATCAAGACACAGTTTCTTTGCTTTGCCTAAGTATTGTCACAAGATCCTGATAGAGTGATGAGCTCCAATCTACTAACAAAGCACCGCACTGCCCTCGTCTCTCTTCTCTCTCCCTCGCCTTCACCCCCAACCTTTTCTCACGGGAAGTAGGGTGGGATGGGAAGCCCATGTCTCCAAAAATATATTATTTATGCCTGTCCTTTACCTGAGGATTATTGGCATGTTCTGCCCAATTTATGCCTTCATCATGCTGTGCTGTGCCAATGTGGGGAGGGAAGTGGGAGCCATCTGCCCAGTAAGAATTCTCTTCAGTTTGTGTTTGGTTCAAAAACTGCCACACGATGCCATATTGCCTGGGATGGTAGCACATTTACAATGAAGAAAGAAACAATCCACCCTTTTTTAAAGTCAAGTTCTAGTATATCTGGAAGCTGTTGAGTCTACAATAGGTACCCCTTAATTCATTTAATAGACATTTATACAATGCATACTACGTACTGTATATCAAACCTTTTAAGAGACTGGGGCTACAGCAGTGAACAGGACAGGAAAAATCCCTACCCTGATGGGGTCTACTTTTGGTAGGGATAAATATGATGAAGAAATAAACACATCAATGCTGTACCAGATGGTAACAATCAGTAAGAAGAAAAAAATTGGCAGGGAAAAGGGATGTAAAATATTGGAAGAAGATTAAAATTTTAGATACGGCAACCTGGACTTTTGAATAGGTACCCAAAGGAAGTGAAGGGGAAAGCATTCTAGTTTAAGGGAAGAGGGGAGGAGGAAGTGGGCTGGTGATATACACTTAACCCATCTTGTGCTCACTGTAGCTGGAGTGGAGCAAAGGAGAGAAAGAGAGTAGGAGGCGAGTTTAGAGGACTAAGTGTGCATTGTATGCTAGCACATCTGTGACAAGTTCTAGTGTAACCATGAGGTCAGAGTGAAACTTTATTAGACTGAACAAAAGTATGAAATAAAGGCAATAGATAATTGTTCCTTAATAATTGTCAAAGTATTGAATGTGCGTTTCACTCAGTCAAAAGATATATCATTAATCTGGAGAAAACAGTTCTTCCTGGAGAAAGTGAATGTCCCTGTCTTCCTCCTTTGTTCTACTCTCAGACCAGGCGGATAGTCAGTCAGAAATTAGAATAAGCAGTCCCAGCTTTCTCTGTCTCTGTGATGCTAGAAAACAGAGTGATAAGAACCTTCATCCACTGTTGTGGGTGGATTATAAGAAAGAATATACATGCTTTCATCTACTTGCTACCAAAGTCTTTTTTCTCCAAATGTTTCTACGTGGTATGCGTTGTATAATGAACCCAATTATTTCGTTTCAAACACAATAAGGTAACTGGAGATTCAATGACCCATGCCTAAAATAATCTGTGTTCCTAAATAGGAATTCTGCGTCGATGAAGAAATATGGAAGCCGGGAGCCTTGACTGCCACGTTGAAACTAATTTTTATGGCAGTGATATTTCTTAAACTACTTGGATAAGAGGTTCTTCCTCAAGACCTTCCTCAGAGCCCGCACCACCTCCTTGTTCCTCACGCTGTATATAAGGGGGTTCAGCATAGAAGTAAGTATAGTATAGAACACAGAAACACCTTGATCCAGTGCTGGGGTGTGGGAGGAGCCAGGGGTCATGTACACCACCATACCTGGCACCAGGTAGAGACTCACCACCATCAGGTGAGACGAGCACGTGGCCAGGGCTTTGTTCCTTCCCTCAGGAGAGTTCATCCTGAGAACAGTGAGGAAGATTCGAATGTAGGAGGCCATTATGAGGCTAAAGGGGATGAGGATAAATACGATACTTACCACAAACACTACCATCTCATAATCTGAAGTGTCCTCACAGGATAGCTTCAGGATGGCTGGCATCTCGCAGAAGAAGTGGTTTATCTCCGTCAGACCACAAACCGGGAAGTGCATGGTGTAGATGGTTTGAGTGAGTGAATTCAGAGCACCCCCAGCCCATGAGGCCACAGCCATCAGCACACAAACCTTAGAGGTCATGGTGACTGTGTAGCGCAGCGGGTTACAGACAGCCACAAATCGGTCATAGGACGTGAGGGTTAGAAGGATACACTCGGCACCACCTAGACTCAGGCAGAAGAACGTTTGGACACCACAGCCAATGAAAGAGATGCTGTGCTGCCCTGAATAATGGTTGATGACCATCTTAGGAACCGAACTGGAGTTGCGGAGCAAGTCGACGAGGGAGAGCTGGCTAAGAAGTACATAGGAGTGTGGAGGTGGGCATCTACCCAGATCAGGAAGATGAGGACAGAGTTCCCTGTGAGGGCGATAATGTAGACCAGAAGGATGAGGTAGACCAGGAGGCTGGCGTGTCGGAGCTCAGGGAAGAGGCCCAAGAGGATGAAATCTGTGGTGGATGTGTTATTTCTTTTTGTCATATCTCAGCCTCCTCTGTGGCAGCTGATGTGTGGTAGGAGAAGAACACAGGCCATCTGTTAAATCTGATGCCCAGTTATCAGCCTTTATTTTTCAATGAGCTTTTTTCCTATCCATTCTTTTTACATCTTAGCAGATGAAAATGATATTTAAAACACCTTGAGGTGCTTCTGGGTTGGTGAACATGTGGAGATTTGGGGAGAGTGGCAAATTCAAATAGGGCACGGAACGTCCACACCCCTCCTCACATATCATGCCACACACATCTCTTCCATCTGGATGTTCATCTGTATCCTTTATCACATCCTTTTATGATAAACCAGTAATCTGGTTTTAAAAATGAGGTTTACTAATCTTAAACTTATTTTTTTGAAAAATACTAAACGCTTATCATTTCATTCCACTATTTAGAAATTGCTTCATATCTACACAGTTATAGTACTCGGCCAAGAATTAAAAATCCATTATTTGGAATTTCCTGGCATAATGAGGCTCCATATTTTTGTCTCCTTTTGGTTTTTGACTTACCAGTGGGAACATTTCTCCAAATGTCTCAAATAGATCCTCTTCTCCTCTGTCTATATTATCTCCTTTGTCAATCTTTTGTGGCCCCCAAAGGGCAGGACCTGCTGCATATTTTACATGACAAGTGAAAATGGAGTGCCCTTTGTTCAAAATTAATAAAAATTTCAACACAGCAACATCAGAGCATTAAACCACGCATGAGGTCTTGCTAATTACAGAACGTAGTATGGTTGCATGAATGAAACTGATTTCATTCACTCCTGATTTCACAGGATCAAGCTCTCAGAACCACATGTTAAACTGGCCTCCTCTAAGCTCATTTCTGTGTTTCCAACCACTTCTTAAACATCTTCACCACATAACCCTGCCAACACTTCTGATTCATCAATGCCCAAACTGAACTCAACATCCATCTCTTACTATTTGACTATTTCTGCCATCACCTTCCCTTTAACACAAACACGCAGGCTTATAACCTTGAGAACACTTTTGATTTCCTTTCCTTCTATATTTCATTACTTACTTGGCCTTGCTGTATTAATGTCTCTCAGACTCTTCCCTCTTTTCCAAACATATTATTTCATTCAATTCTAAGCCTTCAGTGCCCCGTCTTCTGACTGTTCAATCTCATTTTCCTTCAAGCCATAATCATCTTAAGTCATAGCTGTTATTAAGTTACTCTCGAGATCAACTTCTGAGATATTCTCCATAAGTGAGTGAATTAAGCTCAGTGCTGTTTATATTGACATTTAGATGCTCAACAAATTTGTCACTAATTTACGAGGTCAGTTTTTTTTTGTACTATAATAAATTGTCCCCTTATAACAACTTAAACCACAATCTCATGAAATGTCACAGCTGTCAATCTCCATGCATTTACTTATAGTTTCCTTTTTGTTTAGGCCAATCCCCCTCCAATACAACCTGTATCAAATCCTTCCCATCATTTAATTTCCTGACTATTTGTCAGCACCTCACTGACGTCATCTCAAAACTCTCTACATCCCCTGCCAAATCAAAAAGCAGTCTCTTCCTCCTCTAAATTTTGGCAGCACACGTTAATCTGTCCCGTCAGTGGTACATAACAGATTTTACCTACCCTTTTAAATATTTGATTCCCCTTGAATTGCAGCAGTTTGTAATAGAAAAGTAACATATATATATTAATCTTTCAATACAATTTAATAGGGTGGATCATAAAATGGATGAGTGTAGTAGAAAGTGTTGGAATGTAGACATTTCAAGATTATTATGTCCCTGCTATTTTGTGAACTTAATTAAAGTCAAAAGCTTTTGCATAGCAAAGGAAATCATTGACAAAATGAAAAAACAACCTACTGAATGGGAGAAAATATTTCCAAATGACATGATCGATAAGGGATTACCATCCAACATATATAAAGAGCTCATACAACTCAACATCAAAAAATGAAAGGTTACTTTGACAAGCTCAGTTCTCAGGAGTTATGTCTGCCTGCTGTCAGAGATCATTCAAATCTAGAGTTAAAATAACTTCTGGAAAAAGGAGTTGAGCAAGGATTGGGAGGAGAAAGAGAAGGAGGTGGAAGTGGAGTTAAAAGAAGTAAAAGAAGATGAGGAGGAGGAGGAAAAAGAAGTTAGAAAAAGTCAAGGAGAAAGAAGAGAAAAAAATTGTCAATGAAATAATGCCCAATTTTATTCTTTTGTGGCATTGTCAGCACATACCATAGATGCTAATACTATGAAAACTGGGCCACTTTGGATGCTTCTCAGGACCTGGGTCTCTCTACTCAATATTCAGTATCATTTATGTAAATCAATCAACTGGTTAATTAAATGTTCACTTTAACAAATTGTCTTTATGGTTCTTTGTCATAATCAAAATATAGTTTGTGAGAAATGTGTTTCTTCTAATGATAGTGAATTAGATTCAGAGAATCTATTTTCTCAATCACAAAAATGTTAAGTTATAGAATCAGAACGCTCAGTGACAAAATCTTACTACTTTTTAATGACTTAATTGTACCTTTTAATCAAGAAATCAGAGCTTTCCACGAGGAGAGTTGGAGTTGGTGCTGAGCTAGATAAATACACGCACTCAGATCTTCCAGGTGGGTGAGAGTTATTATTCATCCACTTAATTCCAACTGTCAACCTGCTTCCAAGCTTAGCACTAGAACTGGACCAAATCCTGGAATCCCGCAGCAAGATCCTATTTCCAAAAGCAGTAGATACAACGTTTCCAGTTTGCCTAACTCTTTAGAACTAGAATGTGTTGTTGAAATCACTGCCCATTTATCACCAACAAACAGAAAAGAAGTCCCCTGCTCTTGGGTCGCTACTTTTTCACTGAGGTTAATTCCTGTTGGTCATTTTATACCATAGGAACAGGAAAACAGGCGGGTGAGGCACGTTAGAAATGGAGAATAAGTGAATAAGGCAATTGATGAGGAAGAGGAGGAAGGAAGAAGAGGAGAGAAATAACTGGGCTCATACCAAACATTTCTACCCTGAGCATCAGTGGCCTGTGTGTCCTCTCTATAGAATCCTATGATGCTTATCACCCAGCTGCTTCTGGAGGAAAACATGTTTAGAACACTTCCCTGAGCCTCATCCAGAGCTGAGTTCCTCCCAGAATCATTTTAATCCCCACTGGAGGGAAAGCAGAGTAAGGGGTGGGGCTGATGCAGAGAGATTCTTCTCACTATTCCATCGTGTAGAGATGGCTCCTGGAGCCTGGTGCCATGGGAGACCTAACCTAATGGGACCAGAGAATGAGGTGGGACATAGGACATTTACCGGCACTGTGGAAGTCATCCAATCCAACTTCCCACCAAAGAATGCAATCTTTGCAACAACAGACCCAAGAAAGCAAATGGCAAGAATTGGTTTACCAAGCATTAAGCAGTACCTCCTAAAGATGCTGCAAATATTAATTTGAGAAATAGGTTCATAATGTCAGGATTAGTTTCATTTTTTGGTGAAGCAAAACAGAGGCACAGCCAGGTATATAATTTCCCATACAGCTATCAGGGAGCAGAGTCAGGTTTCAGATCAGGTCCATGGGCGGCTCTGCAGACTGGATCTACTGCCTGTCAAATGCCATAGAGCAGCTCAAGAGTGTTTTCCTTCTTATAAACTGCTTTCACGATGGCCCACAATGAGTAGGGACACCTGAGTGCTGAGAACAAGAGGATGGGGAACTGAGGTGCTGGAAAGGTGAAATGTGCTACAGGTCGGTTAGAAATGGCACAGATAGCGATAGTGATGTCAGCTGAGCAGAAAGAGGATGGTGCAAATGGGCAAAGCACTGAAGTGAGACGGAAAAAAATGAGAGGCTGCAGAAATGTTGATAAGGGGCCTTGACAGGTGGCTGAAGGAAGGAATGATTGCGCCTGATAATGTAAGGAAGTATTAGTTTCTTAATATTTCTAAAGAAGCTAACAGTTTTCAAACAGTCCTTTGTAATAAATCATTATTCTCACCTTTTTTCAGTTTTAATTTCTATCTATGCAACTGTCTCCACCACTAGTCCATAAGTTTCCTGAGTGCTGTGACCACATCTCAATTATCTCGATAAACTCCGTATTTAATATTATTCCTGGAACATCAAAGATGCTAGTAAATGACTGAAAAATGAATAAACCACAACTCTATGAAGAAAATAATATTATTATCTCTACCTTTCAGACAAGGCAATTGATGCTGAAAGATTCAGATATTTGCCCAAGTTTTCACAAGTATGCGACACATCCTGAGTCCCTATTTTGTCATGTCATGGTTCTATTTTTCATCTCTATTTCCAGAACATTGAGCAGGTAATGAGAACACCAGAAGTGTGGCCCAAGGTATATTTGTGCTGTCAAGGTGACCTCACATGACTCATTTGTTGCTATGCAGTAAAATATAGCCTGAGAAAAAGATAAACTAGACGGTGTCCATATCTTTTTAGAGCTTTAATTATGAAAACACTCTAACAGACATCAAAAGTGGCAGGAGTCTTTCTTTTTTGTAAAGGTATAGCTACTTAGAGAGGGGCTGAAAATAAAGTACAGGTTGATTGACTATTATTACAGCAATTCACAAATTTCTGCCTCTGTCCCCAAGCCCCAACTCAGTTGTCTGTGTCTGATGACCGGAATTTCATGCATCACAGGATGCTTATAATGATTTTTAAAAACGCCAAGAAAATGACCAACCTCAGGAGACTGTTGTAGCAAGTTCATAACCTTTTAAGCTATTCAAGTCCTGCCAATCTTTTTTTTTTTTTTCCTTATAAATGTTGGTTTTCAGAATGTTGTTCACTGGGTGGTGACTATTCTCACAAGGAGACACTTTGTGCCTCTAAGGAATAAAAACATACGCAGCTAATGTGATATTGACAGAGATCAACGCATCTTCACTTCTACTGGTTTGCAGGCTTGGCCCTGGGGCCGGTTTGTGCCTCCAGAATAAACTGAAGGTTAAATACGAGCCGGGTTTCAGGGAGACTGAGTCAGGTGTTGCATAACAGGAAGCCAGCCTCCTTCACGCTGGTGAATTAAGAGCGGCTCAGAGCCTCATTTTAGATGCCCTGTGGGATTTCTGTCTTTTCACTTTAATTAACAGAATCTTCCAATTGCCTGAACTGTCAGAACTTCTCAAAGGAGTATCGAAAGGAAAACAGCCTCCTTTTTCCCCCACAGGACACTGGAAAATATACACAATATCGTCTCCCTTGGGACCCCAAGCCTGTAGTCACCTCCAGGATTCCCTCGGGTTTTGTTCCTTGCTGATAAGCAGAAGACCTAATGAATTCCCTTTTCAGAGCAATGTATGTCCACTTTGAGAAACAAGAAAAATCTCAAATAAACAGTCTAAATATATATTTAAAGAATATAGAAAAAAAGAACAAACAAAACCCCAAATTAGTAGAAGGAAGGAAATAATAAAGATCAGAGCAAAAATAATTGAAATAGAAACCAAACAAAACAAGAGAAAAAAAATCAATTAAACTAAGAGCTGGTTATTTTAAAGGGTAAATAGAATTAATAAACCTTTAGCCAGACAAACCAAGAGAAAAAGAGAGCCCAAATAAATAAAACCAGAGATCAAAAAGGAGAAATTACAGTTGACACCACAGAAATAGAAATGATCAGAAGAGGACACTATGAACAATTATATACCAACACATTAGACAACCTGGAAGACTGAATCAAGATCTTGAAATAGAATCTTCTGAGACTGAATAAAAACCTGAATAGATCAATAATCAGTAACAAATTTGAATCAGTAATCAAAAAATTCCCGAGAAACAAAAGTTCAGGCCCAGATGGCTGCAGAGGTGATTCTACCAAATATTTTAAAAAGAGTTAATACCTGTCTTCAAATTATTCCAAAAAATAGTAAGAGGAAGAAGCACTTTCAAATTAATTTTATGAAGCCAGCATTATCCTGATACCAAAACTAGACTAAGATGAACATCAAAAAAGAAAAAAAAAGAAAGAAAATTATAGGCTAATACCCCTGATGAACGTAGATGGAAAAAAATCCTCAAAAAATGTTAGCAAACTAAAATCACCAAAGTACTAAAATGATAACAAGCCATGATCAAATGGGGCATACAAATGGCCAATAGGCACATGAAAAAATGCTCAGTATCATTATCAGAGAAATGCAAATCAAAACTACAATGAGGTATCACCTCACACCAGTCAGAATGGCCATCATTCAAAAGTCCACAAACAATAAATGCTGGAGAGGCTGTGGAGAAAAGGGAACCCTCCTACACTGTTGGTGAGAATGTAGTTTGGTGCAGCCACTGTGGAAAACAGTATGGAGATTCCTCAAAAAACTAAAAGTAGACTTACTATATAATCCAGCAATTCCACTCCTGGCATATATCTGAAGAGAACCTTAATTCAAAAAGATACATGCACCCCAATGTCCATAGCAGCACTACATATAGTAGTCAAGACATGGAAACAACCTAAATGTCCATCAACAGATGGCTGGATAAAGAAGCTGTGATATACTCATACAATGGAATACTACGCAGCCATAAAAAAAGAATAAAATAATTCCATTTGTTGCAATATGGATGGACCTGGAGATTGTTATATTAAGTGAAGTAAGCCAGAAAGAGAAAGACAAATACCATATGACATCACTTATATGTGAAATAAAAATATCACACAAATGAACTTATTTACTAAACAGAATCAGACTCATCAGACTCACAGACACAGAAAACAAACTTATGGGTACCAAAGTGGAAAGCAGATGAGGGAGGAACAAATTATAAGTTTGGAATTAGCACATACAAAATACTATATATAACAGATAAGCAACAGGGTGTTACGGTATGACACAGAGAACTATACTCACTATCCTGTGATAAACCATAATGGGAAAGAATATGAAAAAGAATATGTATATATATGTAAAGCTGAATCACTTTGCTGTACACCAGAAACTTACACAATACTATAAATCAACTATAATTTAATAAAAATTTTTTAAAAGAATAAAGATATTAAACAATCTAATTTTCACCTTGAAGAACTAGAAAAAAAAGAAAAAGCAAAGGTGAGGAAAGTAACAAAATAATAAAGATGAGACAAAAATAACTAAAATACAGACTAGTAATCCTGTATAAAAGATCAAGGATGGCAAAAATTGTGTCTTTTAAAGATAAAAATTGAAAAATCTCTGGTTGAATCGTGCAAAAAAATATAAGAGGACTCAAATAAAAAAGCAGAGATTAAAGAAGAGATATTGCAACTGAAGTAACAGAAATTCAAATGATCAAAACAGACTACTATGAACAATTATATGCCAACATATTGGAAAATCCAGAAAAGAATGGATAATTTCCTACAAAAATACAACCTACCAAGACTGAATCATGAAGAATTAGAAAATACGGACAAATAATGAATAAAAAGATTGAATCAGTAATCAAAACAAAACAAAATAAAGCAAAAAAAGCCCATGAGCAGATGGCTTTATGGGTGAATTCTACAAAATATTTAAAGAATTAATACCAATTCTTAAATTATTTGAAAAGTGAAAGAAGGGAACACTTCCAAACTTATTTTGTGAGGCCAGCATTATCCTGATAGCAAGGCCGAATGAGGACGGTATAAGAAAAAAAATTATAACCAATATCTCAGATGAAGATAGATACAAAAATCATCAAAAACATACCAACAAACAAAATCCAACAGTACATTAAAAGAATCATATGGCATTATAAAGTGGGATTAATTCCTGGGATACCAGGATAGTTCAACACATAAAAATCAATGTTTATTGATTTGCTACACCACACTAACAGAATGAAGGATAAAATCATGATAATCTCAACAGGTACAGAAAAGTCATTTAACAAAATTCAACTGCTTTTCATGGTAAAAAATATTCTAAGTATAGAAGGAATGCAATGCAACAAAATAAAGACCGTAACAACGCAACAGCTAACCTCATACTCAAAAAAAAGCTTAAAGGCTTTTCTCTAAAATCAGGAAAGACATAAGAATTTCGACTCTCACTAATTCTACTCAACATTGTACAGGAAGTCCCATCCAGAGAAATCAGTCATGAAAAATAAATGAAAGGCTTTCAAATCAAAAAGGAAAAATAAAATTTTATCTTTTGGTAGATTACATAATCTTTTTTATTGAAGTATAGTTTATTTACAATATTGTGTTAGTTTCAGATGTACAGCAAAATGACTCAGTTTTTTTTTTTCAGATTGTATGTATATATATATATATGTATGTATGTATGTATGTGTATGCCTGAAGACTCCAGCAAAAAGAGTAATAACCAATGAATACAGTACAGTTTCTGAATATAAAGTCAATGTACAAAATTTACTTGCATTTCTATATATTAACAATGAGCTTATGTCCATGAATAACTGAAAAATTGTGCTGAACACTGGAATTTGACACAACATTGTAAAATGATTATAAATCAATAAAAAATGTTAAAAAAAAAACAATGAGCTATCTAAAAAGAAATTATCAAAACAATCTCACTTCCACTGGAAATATATAAGCATGTATGTATGTATGTATGTAGGTGTGTATGTATGTATGCCTCATCTTTGGGGTGTGTGTAGTATATATATATCTCATCAATGAATTTGGTAAAGCTGTAGGATACAAAATTTATATACAGAAATTAGTTGCAGTTTTATACACTAATAATGAAGTATCAGAAAAAGAAATTACGAAAACAATCCCATTTACCATTCCAACAAAAATAATAAAATACCTAGGTGTAAGCTATCCTAAGGAGTACTTGTCCTCCAGAAACTGTATGATGCTGAGGAAGGAAATTGAAAATGACATGAACAGCTGGAAAGTTATACCATGTTTTTGGACTGAAGAATCAATATTGTTAAAATGACAATACTACCTAATGCAATGTACAGATGCTATGCAATCCACATCAAAATACTAATGGCATTATTCACAGAACTAGAACAGATAATTCTAAAGTTTGTATGGAAACACAAAAGACTCAAGTAGCCAAAACAAACTCGAGAAAGAACAAACCTGGAGAAATCATATTCCCTCCCTTTAGACTATACTACAAAGCTACAGTAATCAAAAGAGTATGGTACTGGTTTGAAACAGACACATATATCAATGGAAGAGAATACAGAGTGTAAAATAAACTCATGTGTTTATGATCAATTAATCTATAACAAAGGAGGGAAGAATATAAAATGGAGAAAATACAGTCACTTCAATGAGTGGTGCTGGGAAAACTGTATAGCTACATATAACAGAATGAAATTAGAACATTCTCTAACACCATATACAAAAATAAAATCAAAATCAGTTAAAGATCTAAATGTAAGACTGTGTACTCTAAAACTCCTAGAAGAAAACATAGGCAGAACACTCTTTGACATAAGCCACAGTAGTATTTTTTTGGCTCTGGCTCCTAAAGTAAAGGAAATAAAAGTAAAAATAAACAAATGGAACTGAATTAGTCAAAAGCTGTTGCATAGCAAAGGAAATCATTGACAAAATGAAAAAACGACCTACTGAATGGGAGAAAATATTTCCAAATGATATGACTGATAAGGGATTAATATCCAACATATATAAAGAGCTCATACAACTCAACATCAAAAAATGAACAACCTGATTTAAAAATGGGCAAACAAATTGAATATACTCTTTTTTCCCCAAAGAGGACATGCAGATGGCCCATTTCTAATCATCAGGGAAATGCAAATCAAAACCACAAGGAGATATCACCTCACACTTGTCAGAGGGCTATTATCAGAAAGAACATGAGGGGTGGAGGGTGGGAAGGGATGGATGGGATTTCAAAATTGTTGAACAGATAAACAAGATTATACTGTATAGCACAGGGAAATATACACAAGATCTTACAGTAGCTCACAGAGAAAAAAATGTGACAATGAATATACATATGTTCATGTATAACTGAAAAATTGTGCTCTACACTGGAATTTGACACAACATTGTAAAATAATTATAAATCAATAAAAAATGTTTTTAAAAAAAAGAACATGAATAACAAATGTAGGTGAAAATGTGAAGAAAAGGGAACCCTATTACGATGTTGGTGGGAATGTAAATTGGTGCAGCCACTGTGGAAAACAGTATGGTGGTTTCTCAAAAAAATTAAAAATAGAACTACCATATGACCCAGCAATTCCATCCTGGGGTATATATCTGAAGAAATCAAAAACACTAACTCAAAAAGATACATCCACCCCAAAGTTTATAGCAGCATTATTTACAATTGCCAAGATATGGAAATAACCTAAGTGTCCATCAACAGATGAATGGATAAAGAATCTGTGGTCTATATATACAATGGAATTCTACTTAGCTGTATAAAATAACCAAATTTTGCCATTTGCAGCAACATGGATGGACTTGGAGGGCATTATGCTAAGTGAAATAAATCAGACAGAGAAAAACAAATACTGTATGATATCACTTATATGTGGAATCTGAAAATACATCAAACTACTAGTGAATCAAACAAAAAATTAGAGGACTCACAGATATAGAGAACAAACTGGTTATTTTCAGTGGCGGGGGGAGGTACAACACAAGGGTTGGAGAGTGGGAGGTACAAATTACTGGGTGTAAGCTCAGGTCAAGGATGTATTGTACAAGATGGAGAATATAGCCAATATTTTGTAATTATTGTAAATAGAAAGTAACCTTTCCAAGTTTTATAAAAACAATAAATAATAAAAATAAAAATTTAAAAAGAATGGATTTAACTTGAACAGAAACAGACATAGACTTCTTATTCTTTCAACACAGATTATTGGTTAACATTTATTTTCATTATGTAAGTAAAAAAATCAGTTATTATAATTAACAACAAACTATTCAAAAATGAAATTAACAATCCCATTTATAATAGCATCAAAAATACATAGGAATAAACTTAACCAAGGAGATGAAAGGCATATACTGAAAACCGTAAAACATTAATGAAAGAATTTAAGGAAGACACAAACAAATGGAACAACATCCCTGTTTATGGATTGGAAATATTTAATATTATGAAAATATCTATACTATCCAAAATGATCTACAGATTCAGTGCAATCTCTAAGATAATCTTAGTGGATTTTTTTTTTTTTACAAAAATAAAAAGAAATCCTAAAATTTATATGGAACCACAAAAGATCCAAAATAACCATAGCAGTCTTGAGACAGAAGAACAAAGCTGGAAGTATCACATTTCCTGATTTCAAAATATAATGTCCATCAACAGATGACTGGATAAAGATGTTGTAGTATATTTATACAATGGAATACTGTTCAGCCATAAAAACCGACAACATAATGCCATTTGCAGCAACATGGATGTACCTGGAGAATGTCATCCTAAGTGAAGTAAGCCAGAAAGAGAAAGAAAAATACCACATGAGATCGCTCATATGTGGAATCTAAAAAAAAGAAAAGGAAAGGAAAAGACAAATGAACATAAATACAAAACAGAAACAGACTCACAGACATAGAATACAAACTTGTGGTTGCCAGAGGGGAGAGGGGTGGGAAGGGACCAACTGGGAGTTTGAAATTTGTGGATACTGACAGGTATACATAGAATAGATAAACAAGATACTGTACAGCACAGGGAAATGTATACAAGATCTTGTGGTAGCTCATGGTGAAAAAGAATGTGACAATGAATATATGTATGTTCATGTATGACTGAAAAATTGTGCTCTATTTTTGGAAATTGACACAACATTGTAAACTGGAAATCAACACAACATTGTAAACTGACTATAACTCAATAAAATAAAATTTAAAAAATAATGTAAATCTCAGTAAATTAAAACAGTATGATACCTGCATTAAAGTACATAGACAAATGGAACAGAATGAAGAGGCCAAAAATAATGCCACACATATATAGACGACTTGTTTTTGACAAAGTTTCCAAAAATAGACAATGGGGAAAGGTTAGTCTCTTCAACAAATGGTCTAGGGAAAAGTGGATGTCCACATGACGAAAAGTGAAATTAGACCCTTATTTTGCACTATACTCGAAAGTCAACTCAAAATGGATTAAAAACTTAAATGTAAGTCCTGAGTTTTAAAAATCCTTAGAAGAAAACATAAGGAGAATCTTCACAACACTGGTCTTGGCAATGATTTGTTGGATATAACACCAAAAGAATAGGCAACCAAGAAGAAAATAGACAAGTAGGACTGCATCAGAAAAAAACTTCTATTCACAGAAAGGAAACAATCAATGAAGTGAAAGGCAACGTACAAAATAGGAGAAAATATTTTCTAATTTTATATATATATATAATGAAATTAATATCCAAAATATATAAGGCATATTAACAATCAATAGCAAAAAAAAAACCCACCACAAATAACCCAATTTAAAAATGATCAAAGGACTGAATAGACAGTTCTCCAAGAAGATAGACTAACATGTATATGAAAAGATGCTCCACATCACTAATTATCAGGGAAATGCAAATAAAAACCACAATGAGACACCACCACATACTTGTTAAGCTGGCCACTATCCAAAGCAACAAACAACAGAAAATAACAAATCCTGGTGACGATGTGGATAAACTAAAATCCTAGCAGAATGCAGAATGGAGCAACTGCTATACAAAACAGTATGGAAGCTTCTCAAAAAATTAAAAATAGAGCTACTATATGATCAGCAACCCTATTTCTGGGATTATTCAAAAGAATTGACATGAGGGTCTTGAAGAGATATATGCATTCCCATGATTATGGGACCTGGCTTTATTCAGAATAGCCAAGAGTTGGAAACAAGCTAAATGTCCATTGGCAGTTGAAAAGATATAGAAAATATGGTACACAGTATATACGATGGAATATTATTCAGCTTTAAGTAAGAAGAAATTCTTCCATATGCGATAGCATGTGTGAACGCGGAGAACATTGTGTTAAGTGAAATAAACCAGTGACAGGAGGATAAATACTATATGATCCCACTTACATGCATTATAAACTATAAATTACAAAACTGTCAAATGTAGAGAAACAGCAGAGTGGTGGTAATCAGTGGCTAGGGAGAAGGGAATACGGGGTGTTGCTCTTCGACATGCTCAAATTTTTAGTTACACAAGATAAATTAGGCGTCTGTTGTACAACATTGTCCCTATAGTTAACAATATTTGCAATTAAAAATTGTGAGAAGATGTTATGTGTTCTTACCACACAATAAAAAAAGACCTTTTCAAGAGGGTCAAAGTTACAGAATGAGAGGAAACATGTATAAACTACATATCTGACAAAGGTCTTTACTTATAACATATAATAGGCTTTCAAAATTCAATAGTAATAATCTAATTCGAAAATGGGGGAAAGACATGAATGGACATCTCACTGAAGAAGATGCACAGATGGCAAATAAGCCCCTGAAAAGCCATGATTAGCCGTTAAGAGAAGTGCAAACCAAAACCATGAGATGTCACTGCACCCCTGTTAGAATGACTAAAAGGAAACGTAGTGACATCACCTGCTGAAAAGGATGTAGGAATATCAGATGTCTCATATATTTTTCTTGGGAATATAAGCAGGCATTCTGGAAATATGATCCAGTAATTGTACTCCTGGGCACATATCCCAGAGAACGAAAACTTATGCATACGCAAAAAGCTACCCATATCCACAACAACCTTGTCCAAACGGCCAAAACTGGAAACAACCTAAATATCCTGCAACAGGTGAATATTTAAGCAAACTATGACACGTTCACACTATAGACCATTACTTAGCAAAAGAAAATAATAAGTAAGTGACTAGTACACTATACATCTTGAGTAGACCTTAAGGGAATTCTACTGAGCGAAATAAAGCTAGTATCAAGGAGTCTGTCACATGATGCATTATTCTATGTATATATCATTCTTGAAATAACAAAACTATAAAGACGGAGAACCGATTAGTGGCTGTCAGGGGTTAAGGAATGGGGAGAAAATGAGATGGCCGTGAGCATCAAAGGGTAGAATGAGGCACCCCTGTGATGGGATCCTTCTGTATCTTGACTGTGCTGGTCGTTACACAAATTTACAAAGGTGAAAAAAATGCATAGATATAAATACACAGAAATGGGTGGATAAAAAACTGCTGAAGTATAAATACGGTACTTGGACTGCATTAATTCCTGATTGTTACTGGGGAAAAGTGTCTGAAGCACAGTGGAATTGGTCTGTATTATTTCTCATAACTGCATGTAAAACTCTCTCTCAAAATTAAAATTAAAAAAGGGTAGTCGAAGACTGTACACACTACTTGTGGCTTTTTGGAGAGAAGAGAGAGTAAAAATCTGATTCGTTTTTTCCAAAATATAAAATCCATGAGTCCATTCTGATATAAACAATGAGTGGAAAATAAAGAGGAAAGAAGGAAGGAAAGGAAAGGGAAGGGAAGGAAAGGAAGGAGGGAGGGAGGGAGGAGAGGAAGGGAGAAAGGAAAAAGGGAGGGAGGAATGAAGGAAGAAAGAAATTGAGGCAGGCTGGGACCTGGGACGCTGAGTTGCAATGCTTGCCGTGGTACCCAGCATCAAAACACAAAGGAAAAATAAGGGACTTAAAAAAAAAAAAAACCAACTGCCACTTCTGAGGTCTCGGGAGCAAAAGCAGGGTACTGGCCATGATCCCTGCATGCAGTACCACCATGGAGGTTGGCAGACTATCTAAGCCACCCCTCTGGCCCCACCTACCCCTGGAGATGCGTCTACCCTCACCCCGTTTAAGGGACCGGTTTGCTCCCCTCCAAGGGTCAAGCAAGTGAACATATTACTTGTTTTTCCTTCCTCCTGCTGCAACACAAGTATCAATAAAGCCTTGTCTGAATTTCTCTCTGATCTCTTAATAATCTTTATCGATTAGAGGCCAAGAATAGTGGTCAGTAACATAATGAAGAAAAAAACAAGCTCCCATGCAGGAGAATTCCAAATAATTTATGTAGACACTTCATCCCTCAAGAAGGTGGAGATTAACTTCCCTCCTACCTTGAATATACATTGTATTTAGTGACTTGCTCCCAAAGAATATGGTATCAAATAGGGCGGGAAGTAGCTTTACAGTAGGGACACCTGGCAAACACCACACGGCCAAGGGACCAAGATTAACTTCACCAGTGATGAGTCATGTAGACATTACGCACTTTCTCTCTGCAGTGTTCTTCCCCAAAACCTATAACCTTAGCCTAATCGTAAGAAAAACATCTGACAAAGAGAAATAGCGGGGTATACTACCAAATCATTCAGTGCTCCTCCCAACTGTCGAGGCCATTACAAGCAGTCTGAATAATGCTCACAGCTTAGAGGAGCCCAAGGAGATATACAGACTAAATACAATGTGATGTCCTGAAAGGGATTCTGAATGAGGAAAAGGACATTAGGGGGAAAAAATGAGTGAAATCTGAATACAGTATAGAATTTAATATTAATATTAGTTGTACTAAAGAATCAACATTTGATTCCATAGCAATTAAGGTGTTCACAATAGGGACAACTGGGCGAGGGATTTATGAGAACTCTCGGTCGTGTCTTTGTGCTTCTCTGTTAATCTAGAACATTTCAAAAATTGAAAGTGTGCTTTAAGATATAATTGGTCTTTTAAAAGTGTCTAGCTTGATGAACTCGTTAAATTTTCTTTTGAATCCGAGATCTATTTGGATTCATATTTAGGCGGAAAACGTCACAAAAATGTTAGAGCAGGCAGATAGATATGCGCAGAGAAAGGAGGGGCACAGGGCAAATGCAGGAAACCACACATCTTGTGAGCACCAGGGTTCCCCGGGCAGAGAAAGAAAAGCAGGAACCTTTGGGCTGATAAGTGATCACACCTTTTGGGGTGATGAGTGGCCTGGAGACAACAAAGAAAGGTGAGAAAAAGCAGGAATTTCCAGTGTCCGAATGTAACCTTTTGCTCATCATGCCCTCATTTCAATAAAATTAGCCTTGCAGATCAGAAGTACCCATCATGCATCGACACCATGACACTTCTGATCCAGACTAAATTAGGACAAAAATCTCTCCTCCCTTTGGGAAGGTGGAGTTGGGATGATAATCAGGGAATACGACACGACCCCAAACCCTTCCCTCCCCAAGGAATATTCTGCCCATTCATTTTTACACCCTATGTAGCTAACTTGCCAAAGAAACTCAAGGCAGCCACTCACCTGAGCCTGCCCGCTCTCCTCTGAGAGTGTACTATCCATCCTTTAATAAATCCTCACTTTACTTTTTTAACCACTGCGTTTTGTCTCTGAATTCTTTCTGGGACGGGACAAGAACCTGGAACACCGGTTGCATCTACTGGCAACAAAAATGCTGCCAAATAGGGTCTGGCAGCCCAAAGTACTTGGCTGGAGCTCAAATGCAACCGTTCTCAGCAGCAGCAAAGGTGACTGTGTGAGGAAGGAAAAAGGGGTAAAGGTATGGAAAAGGAATAAACCCTGCCCACACACAAGATGTTCCCACATTTCCTTTAATTCTTCAAGGCCCTTACTGAGTGTATCTTTAACAATGTGGCCACTTAAATGTATACTCATTCTAATATCTTTCTTTTATCTCATAACATCTGTTAATCACAGAAGCTTCTTCCCTGGGTAGGAGTTGGGAATGCAATAATTTAGTGCCCAAATCATACTCATGTCCCCTGTGCTGGCTGTACATTTTAAGTTTCCTTCTATATCCCAGCATCACTCACCGTCCATCCCCACAGCTCCTATGTCCAGCAAAACTCATGAATTACTTACTTTTTTGTAAAAGCCATGTTAGTCCATCTGCCTTGACCCCATATATAGTTTCCTATGCTTAAGTTTTCCTCAGTCCTCTTTTCATTCATTCCTACGTGTTAAGTTTCAACTCAGATGTTGTCGGTCCCATGAAACCATTCTTTGATTGTTGACTGAAATAAACGCGCAGCCTAAAAGTTGAGAGTTATGTTTTATTTGGCAGGAGGACTCGAGCCGGGATGATAGCCTCGCAGATGGCTCTGAGGGACTGCTCCGAAGAGGTAGGGGAGGAGCTAGGATATATAGAAGTTTTATAACAAAGGCCAGGTAGTTGGAACAATAAAAGATTACTTGTTATCTAAAGAAAACCAGGCATCTCAAGTTAAAGAATTTAGCACTTTTCTATGTACGGGAGGAAGCGAACATTAGGGCTCATTGGATTCATTCCTTTGACAAGCACCTGGCTATCTAGGGCCAGTGTCCTGCCCTTTCTTATTCTGAGTCCCCTCAGGGTGCACCACTGTGAGTGGCTGCAGAGGCTGGGCTGCAGGCTTGTCTTCACAGGGGGGGTGGTGGCAGCCACTGATGGCTTGATGGCTTCAGCATTCTTCGTTTATTGATGTGGTTTGCAGTATTCCTCGTTCACATGATCATCCCCCAATTTTCCCTCTACATGAATTAGCCCTTCCTTCCATATGTTGCTACAGTGATGTCTACACGATTTTACTGTGGAATTCATCCCCCATATCATAATACCTTGTTCTCCATAATCAGTGTTTTCCCATTTTAGCAGGCTTTAGTGCTTTTATTATTTTTCTCCGTTTTGAATTCCCAGCATGTAGTACAACATTGGTTGATTCTAGTGAAATTCCACTTAATTAGTAGTGTCAAGTTGGTGCCTACTAAGAATAAGATAATCTACCAAAAAAATAGGGAGTCAGAGGACTTTGGCAAAAACCTGGGCTTCCATAGTTTACAATCTCATGGTTTTTTGTTTGTTTGTTTAATTTAATTTTATTTTATTGAGTTACAGTCAGTTTACAATGTTGTGTCAATTTCCAGTGTAGAGCACAATTTTTCAGTTATACATGAACATATGTATATATTCACTGGCAATCTCATTGTTAATTGTAAGAGAGTGGTAAAAAAATCATTTACACTATAATATAAGGCAGCCAAGAAAGAGGGACACCATAATTAATTAAGAAAAAAATATGTCTATATTCATTGTGGAAATAAAGGAAGAATTCACTGAGGAAGCAAGACTTAAATTTGACCTTGAAGAAAAAGGAGAATTTATCTAAGAAGATAAAAAAACAAAGGAGGTAATTCTAGACAGAAGAAATAGGTCTAGAGTGTGGGTCCTAGGAATAGAAAGAAAGGAGAAACCAATAATCTGTCTAATGGGTTGTATGAGATTAATGATTAAAAGTCAAAAAAAATTCTGAGTTGGACCTCAGGGGAAATGATAGTGGTGTTGACCAGGTAAACAAACCAAAAACATTCAGAGTATTTAGCCAGGAGATAGTTTTGAAAACTTCTAATTATACCCTGGGGGGAAGATTCCTCCAGGACACTACACTTGGGCAGCTTAGCTCTTAATGGGAATCTGGTGGGGCTAAGTCACGAAGCAGCAATGCTCGGGCTGACCAGCCACTCGGCACGGAACCTCAGGACATTGGGGAATTAGGGAGATCCAGCCCTGCTTAACTTGCCAGCCTATCAAGACCTATTCAATTATCTGTCTTTTCTACTGAACCTGTTTACTTTTCCATTTTTAACAGTATAATCAGAATCAATGGGCAGAAGGAGCTTTGAATCCTTTACACTTTCTAAGAAATCATAACTGGACACAAATTCAAGGTAAGCGTCTTAACAGAGAAGGAATCTAAGTTTTCCAGATTGTAAAAATCCACTCCTAATGCTAATTCTAGAGTTATTTTTCAACAGTACTTGTGAGGCTCCATCTTGGAGAACAGATAATTTATCCGAGAGTAGGAGTGCTATTTAACCATGTGCCTGGCAAAGTTACGTGCACTTTCTGGCTATCGTTTCTCAGTTGGATGTAATAATGTTAAACCTATTCCCGTATATTCCAACCAGAAGAAATGCTGGAAAGTACTTTGAAGTCAATAAGAGGTCACCAGGCAAAAACAAACAAAGAAACAAACAAACAAACAAACAAACGAATGCCTTTAGATAGAAAAATGATTTTTGTGCAAAATGCATCTAGTTTGGTCCAGGCAGTAAATCCACCGTCCTAAGGCCTGGATTCCAGCCTTGAGCTGATTGTGTATTTAAGTTATTTTCACTGAAAGGAACAAGTTAGATCCAGAGAGAAAAGGTGGAGCTCAGCCAACACAGTTCAGTCCGTCATAAATTTCATGGCTTAAACAGTGACGTACAGGTTAACGCATATAACCACAAACAGTGATAAAATTTAGGTGTAAATTCACTCTACGATGAATAGAATTTGGAGTGAGAGTTTGTAATGATTGAAGCTCACCATGCTGGGGAGCAGCACTTGAGCTAGAATTGAAAGGATGTGCAACACAGCACTTAAATCACAGAGCCCTGCTTATTTCATCTACAGAGCTAGTGAATTTTCAAAGATCTGGCCATTCTGAAATCTTGGTTTCTCACCATCTGATCCCACTGTTGGGCATATATCCAGAAAGAACTCTAATTCAAAAAGACACCTGCACCCCAGTGTTCATGGCAGCACTATTTACAATAGCCAAGACATGAAAACAGCCTAAATGTCCATCAACAGATGACTGGGTAAAGAAGATGTGGTATATGTATACAACGGAATACTATTTAGCCATAAAAATGACAACATAATGCCATTTGCAGCAACATGGATGGCCCTGGAGAATGTCATTCTAAGTGAAGTAAGTCAGAAAGAGAAAGAAAAATACCATATGATATCACTTATATGTGGAATCTTTAAAAAAAAGCCAAATGAACTTATATATAAAACAGAAACAGACTCACAGACATAGAATACAGACTTATGTTTGCCAGGGGGAAGGGGGTGGGAAGGGATAAACTAGGAGTTCGAGATTTGCAGATAATGACTGATATATATAAATAGATAAACAAGTTTATACTGTGTAGCACAGGGAAATATATTCAATATCTTATAGTAGTTCATAGCAAAAAGGAATATGAAAATAAATATATGTATGTTCATGTATGACTGAAGCATTGTGCTGCACACCAGAAACTGACACAACATTGTAAACTGACTATACCTCAATTAAAAAAAAAAGATACATGCTGACCAATTTTTTCATTAAAATTGTGTTTGTTTGTTTTTTTAATTTTAAACTATCTCCACATCTAAAATCAGGCTAACTTGTCAAGTCAAACACCCAGTGACACGAGGCAGGACCTGATTAGTGAAGAAATCTCTTGGTTTGAAGATGATCAACAAAAGAATGCTCAAATAAAGGTTGTATATATAAACATAGGTGCTTATTCTCTGGCAGTGCCAACCCGCAGAGGTCTGCTGGCTCTTTGCAAGAAATGAAGGCGTTCGGTGGCCAAGCAATGGGAGAACAGACTTAGACCATTTTTGCTACCACAATTCCTGCATTAAAAACTGATCGTTATCTTTGGTGACCAAATCTAAATCAAGTGTCTGGATGGAAGCAATGAGTTGAGATCAAATTGCACGAGATTAAACAAAGAAAACAATGGCTTAGTATTTTAGCTCATTCTTTCTAAGGAAGAGGTACTGTGAGCAAAACACTCTCCTAGATCGTTCTGTAAAAAGCAAAGGAAACTTGGGTCTCACCGTTCATGTTGACACACATACATCGACACACATGTGAAGACAGGACGAGCCTAGCAGTTCAGAAATTATATCTTCAATACTTTCATTAACAAATGAGTGTCACAGGTTGTCAAGAAGATAATAGAAAAGGATATTGGAATATTTTATTCTACTACTAATCTGTTAGGGTGGTTTTTAAATCGTGATTTAGTAATAAACTGTATCAAGTTTTTGTAAGTAATGTCTATACTTTTTTTATTCAATCTGTTCAAACGCTTATAAACATCTGTTCTTTGTAAACATACTAATGTTAATCTTGCTTTACATTAAATTTAAATGAGTATGAGTTTGTAATACATGGTTAGAGTCAATTTGCTCCTTTATGAGAATTTTGGAAAGCATTTTCATGAGTACTACCTGCTTGCAGTTTGCCCCTTCTTGTGCTTGTTGCAGTCAGGCTTTTGAAATGAGGTCTTACGAGTCTCGCAGGAGATGGGTGTGTGTCCTCTCGTGATAAACTGAACAAGAGTTTGTGTAGATGTTTAAAGGGCTATTCAGGCATCAGGGGAAGGATTATATACAGCCAAGAAAGTCTTAGAAGGAAAAAGTCGGCAAGTCAAAGGAAAAGGAGCCCCAACGTTTTTCCCTGTGCCCATCATGCACATAACTCCTTAACTAATGGTTAACGTAATATAAATTTTGCAAGGGCAGGCACTCTAAAAGGTCATGTAGGAAAAAAAAAAAAAAAACTTTCTCTCTTACTGATACTTAATCTGAATTTACTTCAGACCACGTAAACATAATGAGTTTTTTTCCCTGAGTAGAAAGCAGAGCCCATTAGATTAAAAGTCTAGTAACCATAAATGTATATAACACAAACCACAGTCCTAATGATCTGTTTCTCCTTAAATTATAATACCCAGGGCCAGAAACTTTGGGTAAAGAGGAAGGATTTTCAAATTTTAAAAATTCTTCTATAAATTAAATTAGTAATGTTTTCCGTAGCCAAACAAAGTCTGTAATATCTGACCTGGAAATAAAAACAACTTATTTGCCTCAAAAACATTGCTAAGAATATTACTGAAAAGATAAAAATGGAAATAGTGTCATTTTCTTAAATAGTGAAAAATTGGACAATGTGCAATTGGAGATTGTGAATTATGTCAAATTCAGTGTTGAATTTTATAATTGTAAAATCTATAAATTTCAAAAGTTGTTTTAATATATGAAAATACCTCTCAAACAGTAAAGTGAATGAGATGCATTATAATACGTACACTCTAGTTTCTAAAGTATTTAGAGCACAGAAAAGGGATATCAACAAAAATATTAAGAATTGATGCAAATAATCATGGATGAATATTTTTAAGCCGGCCACTGTTGTCATAAATTGTTTGCAAGCAAACTTTAATGAATTACTTCACTACTGTGACGTTTTTTACAAATCTCTTCCCTTTCTGTTGTCATCACAGAGAGCCATGTGGGTAGGGAATGAGACAGATCCCACAAATTTCACCCTCCTGAGCTTCTTCCCTGAATTTAGATACATCACAGCTGTGGTCTCCATTATTCTCCTGATCTACACTCTTCTGATTGTCCTTCACCAGCAACACTCTTCTGATTGTCCTCATTTGGTTGGATTCTCGGCTCCATACCCCTATGTACTCCCTGCTCAGTCAGCTCTCCTTGATGGATCTGATGTTGACCTCTAGCATTATCCCCAAGATGGCAGTCAATTTCTTCTCTGGATGGCGGAGCATCTCATTCCTGGCTTGTGGGACTCAAATATTTTTCTCCCTGACTGTGGCCATTGCAGAATGCATCCTCATAACTTTCATGTGCTTTGATCGGTATGTGGCCATCTGTAACCCCCTGCGGTACCCTGTCGTCATCAGTCCTAGGGTTTGCTTGCAGATGACTGCCGTGTCTTGGGCTGGAGGTGCACTTACTTCCTTTGGCCACACTGCATTCACCTTACATTTTCACATCTGCAGTCCCAGGGAGATTCCTCACTTCTTCTGTGAAGTCATGGCTGTCCTTAGGATTGTCTGCGAGGACATCTTAGCCTATGAGAAGGCAGTAGTGGTGACGAGCATCCTTGTTCTGCTGTTGCCCTTATCTCTCATCGTGTCCTCCTATGTTCTCATCTTCCTTGCTGTACTCAGAATGAACTCCCCAGAAGGCAGGAACAAGGCCCTGGCCACTTGCTCCTCTCATCTCTGTGTGGTGGGTCTCTACTTTGGTCCAGGCATGTTCATCTACATGAGACCTGGCTCTGCCAAGACTCCAAAGTTGAATCAGGGTCTCTTTCTGTTTGGAACTGTCCTTACCCCTCTCCTGAACCCTCTCGCCTACAGTATCAGAAACAAAGAAGTTCTAAGTGCACTGAAAAAGTTGATGGGGGGTGTCAGCCCTCCAGGTAGACGGCAGAATTTTCACCATCAGTTGTAGATAATTCAAAAATGCACCAGCAAAGGAAAAATTTTCAGTTAAAAAAATAACCCCAGCAAGATCCTAGAAAAGTCAACCAATCTTAACTGAGTTGCTTTTTTTCCTTTTCGACTGCAGGGAAAAAAATATTTAAACTCCTTTCCTGTCTCCATCTTGAAATTTCTGTCTAATTGTCCCATATGATATGCTGATGAAGGACAAGGGACTATGTCCATCAGTCCTCGACACCATACCTACTTGACATTCATGTGCACCATAGTATTTGCCAAGTTTCATGTTGGTTCCATGAGAAAAAGTTCAATGTCTGCACCCATAGAATGCAGAACACCCCCAGGCACACAGCTGGTGCCTCAGAAGTATCCACTGGTTAAATTCATGAGCATGTTGATAGATTGTTGAGAATCAAGTAAATCTGCCACTGTTTGTTGTTGTTGTTGTTGTTGTTGTTGTTCTACGTAACAGGAATTGTTAATTCTTCTAATCCTATAAAAAGCAAAGTCTTCAATCTATGTCAGTGCTTCCAATGAGTCATTCTCTGATCACCTGCTTTAGAATCACTTTCGATTTTCATTAATAGTGCCCATAAAGTGAAGTTCTGTGTCCATCTCCAGTCAACAGAATTAGAATAGGTGATGTGAGGCTCAGGAATCTGACCAGCAGAACTTCCAGTGATTCTCACATGTACCAAAGGATCGGAGCTGCTGATCTATTTGCTGACCTAGTTCATTTTCTAGACTGGCCTCGCAAAATGATTTGTCAGCCTTAAGGTTTCCTAATTTCTTTATTGTTTAGCTGTGGGATGGGTTAAGGTAGCTAGCAAAAAATTGTCATTTTCAAAAAGAGCAGAGAATAAACTTTTTCTTTATGTTTGGAATAGTCCGTAAGTTTAAAGTCTTGAGCACACGCAAGTGAGTAAATAAGTTTAAAAATACACAAAAGACTATGTATGTGATAAAATATGAATGATTTAGAATACTTATGACATCGAATAAAACTAAACAAGATGTGATATGAGTTCCTAAAATGTTGACCTATGTCAAAAATTGATTATATTCAATACAGACAGAGATAAGTTGAGGAACCTACTACACATTTTTTAATGACTGAGTGAAATGACAGGAAAAGAAACTAGTTTTTCAGTGAATAGGAAATGCTCAAAAGGAACCCTGACATCCTAACATCCTCCCTCTCAAATGTCTCAGAAGCCATTCATTGGGAATTTTACTGCAGAGGTACAAAAGCTGAATTTTGGAGAAGTTAAACTTCTTTCTGTCAAATATCAACTATGGCAAAAATATTAAACATGGTCTGTCCAGAATTTCTAGAGGAATGACTTAGGTTTAGGGAATCTGGTTCAAAGAAGGGCCCTGGGAATGTCCTCTGAAGCTGTGTCAATATACCACTTTACTGAAAAGTGAAAATTATCTCGGCCATCTCAGATAAAGGGAGTAGCTCATTTAATGGATACTGACATGAGGCTGTCACCACCCACTCAGCAGTGCCATGACACTCCAGTACCCCAAGGAGTGCCCACAGATAAGACTGTGTTTAGCAGATAACTCTAAAAAGAAGTGGAGAAATAATAATGAAAAACAGTTATAGCTGAAGAGATTCTGTTTAAAAATTCCTGTTCATAAAGCATATTATTTAAGTTTGACAGTTTTCATAAAGGGTTCTATTTTTATATGGAAGCCATGGAAGTGAACGTTCTAACCATGTGACACTCGTAGCAGATAGTTTTCTGGGTGGGCCTTAGGGAAGGCACTCAACTTGTGTTTTGGACCATGTACTTGTGACCCATATTGCTAAAGGAGCATATTTTCATGAGATGACTTAGTCCTTCAAGGGGAAAAGAATTAAATAAAAATAATTAAGTGCATAGTAATTGAGGGGAATTGCAATTCCATCTAAAAAAAAATCACAGTTCTTTTATTTCTTTCCATTCTCTTTTTCATGATTTGGATGTTGCTTCTCCACTTTAACAATTCTCTGTGTATATCTTTTGTTGTAGAGCAACCCAAATCTGTTCTGTAAACAGATAAAATGTTTTTTAAAAACATGTTAATAAATGCAATATGAAAAGAAAATTTTATAACTGAATGCATTATGTTTTAAGATGGAAACTAGAACACTATGGGGATGGAATGTAGAAAAATTAGGCTTTTCTGAAAGAGAATGCAGGGTAACCACCATTTAAGGAGCCAAGGACAGAGATGCTACATATAGAAGAGGGACACTGAGTTGGGTTGGGCAGGAGACAGGAGGCAACTGAAGACAAATTCCTCTAGTTTTCAAATATTTCTCTGACTCCAGAGACAACTGGATATAAAAATAATTATCTCAACCCAAGAAATTTGTTGAGATATTTTTGAAAATTAGAATGGAATGTTGAAAGCATAATTACCCTTCTACATACAGCCTGCACACCAAAGCCAAAAGTATATAAATTTACATAGAAAAGATCCCCAAAACTAATTCTTCTCACACTCGTCCAAAATATTTAAGAGGAGGGAATACTCCCAAACTCATTCTATGAAGCCACCATCACCGGATAAACGCTTGGGAAAAATGAACGTCAATCTCTAACTCATCACATACACAGATACTAACTCTAAAGGAAACATATACCCAAACATAAAAGGCTAAGCCACACATCTTCTAGAAGAAAACACAAAACATTTACAACTTTGTAGGTAAAGATTACTTAGAAAACAAAAAATCACTCATAAAAGAAAAAAACTCATAAAACAAAAAAATTAAAATTGATTTAAAAATATTATCAAATGAAAATGTCTCTTTGAGACACACAGTTAATTACATGAAGAGACATGACACAAACTGAAAGAAGATATTCACGATATGTAAACAGAGAGATCTAAAGACGTATATCTGTCTTTAGTATTTATACAAATCAATTACAAGAACACAAAAAATTAAAAGTGAGCAAGATATTTTAGCAGGTAGTTTGGACCCTCAGAAGAAGTAAGAATTCTACCTGCAAATTGCTTTACAACTGGAGCTGCGACATCATCTCTTTGCAGGGTCTCCATCCTGTTGGCCTGACATGTACAATTTGGTCTTGCCAGCTTCCACAATGCAGGATCCAATTCCATAAAATCAACCTCTCTGTCTCTCTCTCCATATATACAAAGATATACATGTGTGTGTGTAAACACACATACACATCCTGTTGATTCTGTTTCTCTAGAGAACACTGATCAATACAACAAAATAGAAAATATTAAAATAGTTAAATAAATAAATTTGAAGCACTAACTTACATTGATGAATTCCTAGAAAACTGGAGTCATGAAATAGAGAAAGTCTAAAGAACTGAATTACATAGAAGAAATAGGAAAAAGTAGATACAGAAGGCATTCTACAAAAAAGCACCAGACACAAGGCACAAGAGAATTCTACCAAACATTAAAAAATCAGATTATCCGAATACTATTTGAATTATTCCAGAGTATTTAAATGGAAGTAGAACTTAATGAAATATACAGTATTCACGTTAAAACTTAACAGAGATAGTACAAAGATCCTTTTAGCCAAATTTACACAATCTACCTTACCTGTTACAAATAAAATCACTGAGGTAAAAAAATTGATTAATCTGATCATATGAAAATGAAAAACCTTGTGTGGCCAAAAAGTCTCCAAGCAATGTCAAGTGACAAATGACAAGCTGAAGAAAATGTGTTTGCATTTCTATCACAAAGGACTAATGTTTCTAATATTTAAAATCTTTTTTAAAAAATGAGAATTTAAAACTAATAACCATATAGAAAAATGGCAAAAGATTTGAAAGGACAGTTAAGAGATATGGAAATGCACGTGGCTCTTAAATACTAAAAAATGATCAAAGTGCTTACAGTAGAAATTAAAATAATACTATACTAAAAGCACAATGTCTCACCTACAAAATTGACAAAACTTCTAAAGCTTAACACTATACGTCATTGGTGAGGCTGTGGAAAGCAAGTGCTTTCATATTTTGCTGGTGGGAATGCAAAGTGATACACACCGTATACAAAGGAATTTGTAGTTAGCCAATTACACTCACAGTGCTCTTCAACCCAACAATCTCACTTCTAAAAACCTGTGCTGAAGTTACACTTGCAAAAATTCAAACGCTGTTTATTGAAGCACTGTTTGTTATGACAAGGGAACACCCAAGTAACTTTCCCATTCCCTTTATTCATGCTCTCCTCAAGAATGCAATGTTGGCACCCTGAGGCTAATGCTTCTTCTCAGTTCTTCTTGATCAAACAAAAATATACTATCATGGACCCAGATTTATGGAGTTTTCCACTTGTTATTCGATATGCCATTCTGCAAGTTGTTTTCACTTGACATTGTGTCGTGGACACATCTCTCCCATTACATAGATATGGACCTAGCACATTCCTTTTAACAGATACATAATGTAAAAAATCTGAATGTGTGCCACAGTGTTCAGCTCATTTCCAGGTTTTTGCTTGCACGGATAATGGTAATTACATTTAACATTCTTGAACATGTATTTTATATTGTGGTGCTTTTATTTCTACAGAATAGTTTTAAGGGTAAGTGTGTTCTAACAGATATTTTCAGATTACTTTCTTAAAAGGTTGTAACAATTTGCCCGACCACCAACAGTTTATGAGAAGGTTCATTTTCTTGAACCTCGACTAGCACACGATAGAGATCATGAAATAAGGGTTAAATCTGTGAAGCCTTTATATACACTGTAAAGTGAATTGGCTTAAATGGAGATTTAAGGATCTTAAGGTCATCAATTCAACCATAATACAATAAATTACTCAGATAACTGCCCTTATAAATACATGTATCCCAGACCACAGAATATGGGTTAAAATGGAGATAGGACCTAGAACACCCCACTAAACTTTCTCTTCTTGCCATAATTTCCATTAGCACTTCTCTTCCATCTATTGGTTTCTATAATGGATATTTCCTCACTTTTATATTAAATACAATGTAAACCTAGCATCCATGTAGGTCATTCCAGCCTCTCTCTATCCTTTGCTAAAATGATAAGTCTAGGAATGGGGTGGAGGAGAAGCAGAGCTAAATAAAAATGTTGGATAGATGTGTGGTAGCCTAAGGAAAAGCCAGTGAGATCGTGAGCGGTGGCTATTTTTCTTTGGAAAATAATCATAAAGTTTCAGACCTGATGCTACAAAGTCATTCTAATTAAAATCTGGGGACAAGATGCTTCCAGGACACTCCCCTGTGAGATCCTCAATTACCAAAGAGTCTGGCTTATGTCAGACACATCCTGCCTCTGACCAGCAACCGTAACTTATAGTTACTTCTCACACTGATGATAAGATTTGGGGCAACTTCATGATAAAATGAGCCTCTATCTACCCACACCCGCAACCAATTCTTAGTCTCAGTTCTGACACAGGAAAGAAGAACCATTGCACTTCTCACCCAGGGAGTGGCACCGAAGACACCCAGGTTTCCCGGTGGCAATGACAAAGGGGAATGACAGAATTCATGAGGTAGCCAACTTCAACTTACTCTGGCATTAGATAGCAGAAGAGTTGTGTGAAGTTTTTCTCTATTTATGAAACAAAGCTAATCGTATTAATACTTTAACAATTAATTTGCATTAATGATGATAATCATGGGCTATTAACTATAATTTTAATTATCCAGTGTGTATTAACTCTGATGGGCCAAGCAGGTGAAACTGTCAAATCATACTGAGAATGTAGAGACAAAGGCATGGCTGTATGAGTGGTTAATAATGCCTGTCCTCATGTTCATTATAAGGGGTTTTATTTAATGGTTTATTTGGACTTGATTTAAATTTTCCATCTCTAGGACAATTTGACCTCATAAGTTATACGATAAAGAAGGTTAAGTGTATTCTGGGTATAAAATCC
Organism: Camelus bactrianus; assembly: GCF_048773025.1. Taxonomy (NCBI): domain Eukaryota; kingdom Metazoa; phylum Chordata; class Mammalia; order Artiodactyla; family Camelidae; genus Camelus; species Camelus bactrianus. Next base: position 118,158,976 of record NC_133541.1, read on the forward strand.
TGTATTAATGGTAGTGGTCAAGGTCATGGCCCCCAGAGCCTGAAAGAATTGGGTTAAAGGTTCATCCCCACCACCTATCTACTCTGGGACCTTGGGCAAAGAGTTGACATCTTTCTACACTTTGACTTTGACATCTGTAAACTGGATGTGTCGAGAGCACCCATCCCCGAGGGTTGGCATTGGCACTGAACGCAGCGCTGTGTGTGACGACCAGCAATGTGGTATTCAGTAAAGGAACACGCACAGCTGTTATTTTCTCTAATCAATGAAACACACGTTGACTCAGTTGGGTCTGTATAACTTTCTTCTAGTGTTCCCCCAAGTTTTATATTTTAGCTGATTTTGCACAGTGATGTGACAACAGTAAAAATAGAATTAATTTAAAAGTCTATCCAATAAAAATAATATTAAAACATAAATCAAACTCAATGATTATCACATCAGCCAACGTATTTTTTTAAAGTTGACTTATGAAAGCAGACTTACATTAGCATCACCACAGCAGTTAGCCTCTCAAAGATCATACCATCTCATCCAACAGTACTTTTCTGACGGAAAACATTTGGAAGGTCATGCTAAATCCAAAGTCATCATAGCTAGGACTAAGATTTTTTTTTTCTGTCCCTGCCTCATCCAGAGTGAGGAGAGGTGACAGAGAGGCATTCCTGTCATCAGTGAGCGGTTCTTATGTCAGGGAGAGGGACAGAATTGTCTTCATGGCTAACACGTCTGCCTTGGGATTATCAGGACTGATCTGAAGGCTGAGCACAGGCAAAGTTGATGTCTAAGGAGGTAAGAACTGCATCCAGATAGCCACTGCCGGGTGTGGAGTGTCCAATCCCGCTCCATTCTACTGGCTCCCTGGCGGAGAGGCCACGAGAAGTTTAGATGTCTCATGAAGGTCCCCGGACACCATAACAATGTATTGATGTATCAGTGTAGCAGAATTGGCAGGTGGGCCAAAAAGTGCCAGGCCATGTTGGTTGTTCATTCCAGGACAGGTGGTACAAAAGAGATGTGTCCCTTTCTGCCTGGCTTTCTGATCTGACCACCCTCAAGAAGAGGGACAAGCACCTAGAAGAAAGCAGATACAAAGGAGAGATTCAATACGTGGATTGTGGTGATTGAAGAGGTAAATGCACTCTCTGAGAATATTATGTATATTATATGGCATTAAAGCATTCTGGTTCCCTGAAGAATTACTACTCATCTGATCTTAAGACTCAACTGAGACCCTTGTTAATAGCCCAGGCCCTATTCCAGGAAGTTTTGGCTGTGGTACAGAAATCAGTTCTCTCACAGAAGTCTTTGATTCTGATGAAGAGGTAACTTTGGGAGATATCACTCGGTAGGTGGAAGGCAGGCTCTAGAAGCAGGTTGCCAGGGTTACTTGATGGCTCCTTGTCTCTGGAAAATTCCTCAGTCCCTCTAAGCTCCAGTGCTTTTAGTAGAAAAATGAGAATACAGTTATTAATTTATATAAATTAATTCTTATCTCATGGATTGTTGAGAGAATTTACTTATAAACAATGCAGGTAAAATGATAGCATTTAATGAGTGATCAGTAACTATTACGTTCTTATCATTGTTGCTAAGGTGATGAATTTTACCAAATTTCTCTTGAATGATGTCAATATGCATTCAAGGCAGCAAGTCTAATTGCTTTTAACTAAAATGCTTTAAGTGTCATGCAAAAAGATTCTGTTTCTTTACTATAGACACCTAAGATGTCTTTGTCTCACTATAAATTGATTATTTAAATATTTGCATTGACCTAGGGCAACAGGCAAACCCAAATCTTAAGTCCTCCTTGAAATGAACTGAGTAAAATTAGAGCCATCAGCAAAAACACTGTGTCCCCTGTGTTCATACATCATATTATGTATTTCTGAGGGGCAGAATGTATTTCTAAGTGTATAGTAATTGGTTAATTAAAAGCCATCTCAAAACAACAACAACAAAAAAAATAGGCTTTTTGTTTGACTCTCCACCTACAGCACACCTATAGGTAAGAGAGGTGAGACCAACCTCACTTCAGGGAAGAAGTAAAGCTATTTGGAGAGCTCATTTTTGGGACGGGAAGAAAATATGACACAGTGTGGATTAAAGTGATGAAAGAGGGCAGAGAGTTAAGTGGATAGAAGAAAACTAGTAGAGAAATAGGAAGGCAATGTGGGGAAATTGCAAAGAAAATGGTACCACATTGGATCACTCCTGTTGGCAGGAGGAAAGTGTGGCTACTTGTATTTTAACTTAGTAGACCAAGAAGACCCCAACATTTCCCTGTTACTCTGGCTCTGATGCTTGGGATTCCAGCATTAGAATGAAGGAAAAATTTTTTTTTTACTAAAAATTTAGCCGTCTCACCACCCACACATCAGATTAAAATATTAGAGCAACATATGCAGCCAATCAATTACTGGGAACATCCTTGAACTTGACAGAAAGCCTGAGAATGCTGGGCACCTGATATGGTCCAGGGAAGCCATCAGAAGATGAATAATTCAAATGAAGATATGAATAGTCCTCTTCATAATTTGGCTTTAGACAGGAAAATGACCAACAATGTGCATTGTTCTCATGGTTCTTGTATGTACACCACCATCAGTGAACATGGTTCTTGTCCTTCCTCTGTCCTCTGTGATCCCTACAAATCAATCTGGAGAGTGTCAATGGTAAATGTGTCAACCTCTCCCACATGAACAGAGGACAGTAGTTCTAAGACCAGTGCACCATCTAAACGCTCTTTGTCCAAATACTGCATGAACCATTGCTAATATGACTCTATGACAACCTAAGTAAGCTGCCTGCCTATGTAACAGGCTCACAGAGGGCACCGTGAATCGTCACCAGCAATACAGCACATGATCAGGGTGCCTGACGCCTACAGCCAAAGATGATGGACATTCAGGAAACGTGCACTGAACATCTGCAACGTTCCAGAAGTTGCCTAAGGTTTGGCTTCATAAAATCATTCGTAAAGCCATTCGCCTTCTTCTCTTTCTACTATACTTTCTCTCCGGCATGATCACATCAATCCCCGTGGCTTCCTTTCCTTCTGCAATTGTGCATACTACTTCTAACATTTCGCTTACTTTCTCTCACTTTTCTCCAGAAGGCCTGAGCCCTAAACCCAAAGAACTGCCCACAATCCTTCTCTGTTGTTTCTCTGCTTCATTATGCACAGTGTTCCTGACACCTGGGACACCCTCTCTCAAATGGAAAAGTTCTTAGCCATCCTTCAAAACGGAGTTAAAATATCATATTCAGCACAAAGACTTCCCTTATTTCTTTGTAGCTTCTGAACAACTTGACTGATTTAAAACAATCTCATATTTTGTTATAATAATCCATCTGATTCCCTCAAGCGTATGAAGCCAGAGGTGAGGTCTTACTGTCGAATGTTCATAGTCTACACTAGCGTTTGTCCAGCACAGACGTTGGACTCAATAGACCTGTGCAGAGTGAAAGGATGACTGAATGAGTCCGTGAAATAACATGGAAAAAAATGAGGATTAATTTCCAAGTCTGTCAATACATAAATCTGGAATTCACCTACTTTACCACCAATATTAAATAATCCTAGCACCTGACTATATGGTTTTATAAAAATGTATAATCTTAGATGTACCCTGAAATAAAAGGAAAGAATGATGGGAAAGTGAGATTTTTATTGTTTTGGATATAAGTTATAACAAAATACTGGATGTATCTGAAAGACACATCTCATGGGATTCAAGTTTTACTTGATTTACCGTGTAAGGTCACAATTACTGTACAACACTGAGTCAACTTGGCCAAGTCACCTAACCTCAGTGAGTTTCAGTTCCTGGTTGGTATAAAATAAATATTGTACTATACCTGTACTTACCAGTCTGGCCTGATAATAAGAACCACATGGAGAATACAATTTAATAGATCCGGAGAAGGGGACCAGTGTGTTTTCAACAGGCAACTTTAGAACCAAGAATGCTTGATTTGGGGGGGAGGATATAGCCCAAAAGTGGTAGAACATGGTTTCATGGAACCGTAAGAATCAAATATTGTATTATTGGATTCTCAGAAGCTATAAAGCAGAAAATATGCAAACAAAATTTATTTTGTCACACAATCATTGATAACCTGCCTCTGCAAAGTACAGGCCTAGGCTGTCTTGAGAGTTCAAAGTATTTAAGAACAACAGCAGAACCCCTCTTCTGAAAAGATTAACAGTCTACAGAGTTAAAGGACAGGACATTTGTCCACAAATAACTGTGGTTTAAGGCAGACTGTGACATGCACTGTGATAGGCTGATGAACAAGAATGAAGAATAGGGGAGCAGTGGATGCCAACTGGGAGGACCACAGAGGGGGGAGCATTTGAGCTGGGACTCTGAAAGTGGCTAATACGATTTATCAATTAAAGTAAAACTGAATTGCCGTTCCTCTATCCACTAATTTTTTTAAAATATGCCTCAGAAGCTTATGGCTTACTCGCAGCTCTTCCCCCTGGATCACACTCATGCACCTGTTATAAATTCTTATACTTAACATCATTTTTCCTCCAGTTTTATTGAGATACGACTGACGTACAGCCCTTTAAGGTGTACAGCATAGTGATCTGACTTACATACACCAGGAAATGGTGACCACAATAAGTTTAGTGAACACCCATCATCTCGTATAGACACAAAATTAAAGAAACAGAAAAAACTTTCCCTTGTAATGAGGACTCTTAGGATTCATTCTCTTAACAGCTTCCATACATAACGTACAGCAGGGTCGATTATGTTATCATTTTGTACCTTACATCCCTAGTACTCATTTATCTTATAACTGGAAGACTGTACCTTTTAGTCAAAAGGACTCCCCTTGCTCCCGTCCCCCACCTCTGATAACCACACATCTGATCCCTTTTTCTATATTTTGTTTGTTTGTTTTCGAAGTATAATTTTTTAAAATTTTTTATTGAGTTATAGTCAGTTTACAATGTTGTGTCAGTTTCCAGTGTAGAGCACAATTTTTCAGTTGTACATGAACATATGTATATTCATTGTCGCATTCTTCTTCACCATGAGCTACCACAAGATCTTGTATGTATTTCCCTCTGCTGTACAGTATAATCTTGTTTATCTATTCTACATATGCCTGACAGTATCTACAAATTTTGAAATCTCAGTCTGTCCCTTCCCACCCCCCATCCCCTTGGCAACCACAAGTTTGTATTCTATGTCTATGAGTCTATCTCTGTTTTGTATTTATGTATTTTTTTTAGATTCTGCATATGAGCGATCTCATATGGTATTTTTCTTTCTCTTTCTGGCTTACTTCACTTAGAATGGCATTCTCCAGGAACATCCATGTTGCTGCAAATGGCGTTGTTGTCGTTTTTATGGCTGAATAGTATTCCATTGTATAAATATACTACAGCTTCTTTATTCAGTCATCTGTTGATGGACATTTAGGCTTTTTCCATGTCTTGGCTATTGTAAATAGTGCTGCTATGAACATTGGGGTGCAGGTGTCATTTTGAAGTAGGGTTCCTTCTGGATATATACTCAGGAGCGGGATTCCTGGGTCATAGGGTAAGTCTATTCCTAGCCTTTTGAGGAATCTCCATACTGTTTTCCACAGTGGCCGCACCAAACTGCATTCTCACGAGCAGAGTAGGAGGGTTCCCTTTTGTCCACAGTCTCTCCAGCATTTGTCATTTGTGGACTTTTGTATGATAGCCATTCTGGCTGGTGTTTTTGAAGTACAATTGATCTACAATACTATGTTAGTTCCTGGTAACACAACGCAGTGATTTGATATTTCTATATATTTCAGAATGATCACCAAGGTAAATTTAGTAGTTACCACCTGTCATCATACAAAGATATCACATAATTATTGACTATATTCCCCACACTTTATATTTCATACCTGTGACTCATTTATTTTGTAATCGAAAAACTGTACCTCATAATCTCCCTCACCTATTTCTTTCCTCCTCCCATCCCTATTCCCTCTGGCAGCCACCTGTTTGTTCTCTGTATCTATGATTCCGTATCTGTTTAGTTATGCTTGTTCATTTGTTTTGTTTTTCAAATTCCACATATAAGTGAAGTCATGCTGTATCTGTCTTTCTCTGTCTGACTTACCATAATACCGTCTAGGTCCAATGCACCTTACAGGCGCAGGTGAACCGACAAGAACTGTAGCAGAATCACTCAGATGGACTACGCCAGTATGCACAGCTCTGTAAGTAACAAGGGACCTGAAGGCACTGGTTCTGCCATTTGTGCAAAGGAAACTACTAATTATGCCTAATATATGCATTTAACACTGCAGGCCAGGCAACGTTCCCAAATCTGTACTCATTAACTTTTTAAATCTGCACATCACCCCTGGGTTGTGGGTATGTTTAGTCCAGTTTTATGAAGCACAGAAGGATGATCCAGGTAGACCAAGGCCATCAGGCAGGTGACTGTGGTCATCTGGCAGAAGGAGCCTCAAACCCTGGTATTGATCTTCTGGAGATTGTGTTTTTAACTGGTCCACAGTATTGTATCTGCATCTAGAGCTTATAAGCCCAACTGAACCTTTGATAAACAGAAGATAGTCTAGCTTTTCAACTAAATCACTGCTTACAGGCTGGATCCTAACACTCTCCCCCATCATGGCCTTGTATCCGCTGCTTGTGCAGCATCAGTTAGTACTGGGGTTACCTTGACGACAGGTCCAGACGTCATGCAGTGTAGAGTGACTTTTGTGCAAGTGGCAAAAATTGGATTTTTGAGGTCCCTCCCTCAACGCTGGTGCCATAGTTAGTCATTCTGCTCTAGTTCTGCTGACTTAAGAGATGCTCGAGTTGGGATCAAAGTAAGGAGAACTCATGGGCAAACGGGAAAAACCCCCATGCAGGAAGGAAAATATAAACACTGACTATACACAGTTCTGAAAATACTTTTCTTCACTCAGGTTATCAAGACGTCTCCTTCGCATCTTCAGGGGACCCTTCTTTATAGTCCATAAGGCCTCACAAGACCGAATGAAAATGTTGACTGTTCACAATGTAAAATGATCGTAATTCTTCAGCTGAAGTTGTGTATGCAAAGGGCCTCAAGGTGATGATTGAATTAGTTCTTTAAGAAATACACGTGATAAATTTTCATCAGATTCACTGATTTTTTGGTTGTTGTTGATAGAATGTTAAATGTACCTGTGTTCGTATTTGGTTACTTTCAATGATTACAATTTGTAACAGTAGGTAGAGTGTGTAATCCATGAGGTATCATTAATGAAAAGTCTGCACGTTGAGAAGTTACGCATAACACTAAAGAGACCACAACAAGGAGAAAAGTCAGCAGGGATACATTCAGAGGAGTCCTGGTGGGAAAGAAAGGAGACCAGATATACAGTAACACATCATCAGATGGAACAGTGTTCTTACAGCTGTTTCCCGGGCAATAACGTCCCACCATGGAGAGAAACAATGTGACCGTCACCACAGATTTTATTCTCCTGGGGCTCTGGCCTGAGTTCAGCCACCTCGTGATCCTTCTCTGCCTCACCCTTCTGGTCTACTTTATGGCTGTTTTGGGCAATGCTGTTCTCATTCTCCTCATCTGGCTGGATACCCAACTTCACTCTCCCATGTACTTTTTGCTCAGCCACCTCTCCCTCCTTGACTTGGCCTTGATCTCAACTTCTGTCCCCAAAATGGTCACAGACTTCTTCTCAGGGGAAAGGACCATATCACAGATAGGCTGTGGAACCCAGATCTTCTTCAGTTTAACCCTGGGGATTGCTGAGTGCCTCCTGCTAACCCTCATGTCCTATGACACCTATGTTGCCATCTGTAACCCACTGCGTTACTCAGTCATTATGAGCCATTCCACCTGCAAAAGGATGGTCACTGGGTCCTGGGCAGGAGGGGCTATAACTTCTCTGGTTCATACAGCCTATGCCATGCATTTTCCCATTTGTCACCCCCGAGAGATTCCGCACTTTCTGTGTGAGGTCATGGCCCTCTTGAAGCTCACTTGTGAGGATATTTCAGCCTATGTGAAGTCAGTGGTGGTCTCGAGTTTTCTGGTGGTTCTCATCCCTCTGAGTCTCATCCTGGCCTCCTACACCCTCATCTTCCTTGCGGTCCTCCGCATGAACTCCCCCGAGGGCAGGAACAAGGCTCTGGCCACCTGCTCCTCCAACCTCGGTGTGGTCAGCCTCTACTTTGGCCCTGCCATATTGGTCTACATGAGGCCTGGATCCTCTAAGACCCCCAGACTAAATCAGTCTCTCTTTATGTTTAATGCCGTCCTCACCCCTATGCTTAACCCACTCATCTATAGCCTGAGAAACAAGGATATTCTAGAAGCTTTGAAGAGTATAGTCACCAGCAGATGCCCTCTGGGAAAGTTGAAAAGACACCTAGGTTGCTATACGTGATTATAATCTTATGTTAGCACATTCCTTTGAATTGCTTTCAGGAGCCTTTAAGACTTGACAAATTCTGTTACAAATTATGTTAGAGACCATTTGTCTCAATCCCATTGTTGTGCAAAATAAAAATAAAATAACCTATCCATGGTCTCAGATGCAATTCTTCTGATACAAAATTCTGAAACCGCACTGCTTTTCTAAATAACATAGAGCATAATTTTTGCTCAGAAATGCCCAAGTTACAAATGCATTCACCAAATGTGAAGAAGGCCTGAGCTGTCCCTTCTGTGGAGCTGTGAGAAAACTCATAATTTCAGAATGGGCTCAGCAAGCAGAGCTTCTGACACAGGACTTTCAACTGTCAATGGCATTAAAATAGTCTGATCTGACTTGAATTATCAAAGGCAAAGGCAGCTGTTCGGTTGCCAGAAGCTCACCCACCATTACCTCAAGGTCATTATTTTGTTTCAGGAGGAACAAACAGGAAACCTGCCTTCTTTCTCTTGACTCTAAGAATTTTCTTTTTTGTGTGTGTTCACAATAACTCCCTCTGCGTTCATACCCATTGTCTAATGCAAACACAGCACCAAACAAGACTATAGAATTCTGACAATCTAAGAAACTGGGATAAAATAATGGCACCTGTCACCTAGCATTGCTGAGAGGATTCAATGGGTTAAAATGTGTAAATCACTTAGAACAGTGCGAGCAAGGAGCAACTGCTATGTTATATAGATCCAAGCTTCTGATTGTGTTTTATTTATTCATGAAATTTCCGTCTTGAAATCATGCAGTCCAGCTTTGTTATGTACAGATAAGGGCACAGAGCTCCAATAATACTCTGTTTCCAGGTGGCATCGTCCCGTTAGCTCACTTAGCCTAATGTGTAACACACAAGCTGGAAAATCCAGAAGAAACCTTCAAAAGACTGAGCCGGTGCCACAGGGATCTGAGCCTGTTTCTGGGGGCATCTGGGATTTGGAACTTGCAGCTCTAATTCCCAAAGGCCACTGGCACTACCCAATAACCAGACTGAGAGGCATATAGTCCTAAACCAGTGGGAATCCCAAGTTAACAACTATTACTGAGCACACATGTGGGTAAAGGCTTTGTACAGAGGCTCTGCCTATATCCATATGTCCTGCAACATGGAAGACACGCACCTGGGGTCTTTTGTTTCCCTCCTGCCTGTTTCCTGAGAGCAGCAGATTTAATTATCTATTGCGGGGGGAGGAGAAACTGTGTCCCTTTACATTACTTACATATTAGAACAAGGGCGGGGAGAAGAGTTAAATTATTGATGCCAAGGCTACACCACCAGGTTCCTGAGTGATGCAGATAACTTCTATGTGCAGCCAGCATTCAGATCCACCACCAGGAGCCCTGTCATCAGCTATCACTATTTGGAGACCAGTTAAATCTTCCCTTAGTCAGTTTTTGCCACACTTGTCTGGGGGTAGAGATAACCTGAAACCATAATAAATACACATATTCCTGGCCCTTGCCCGGCATTTTAGATCCAGGAGCCCTGGAATTCCTCTGTTTCTTCAGCTCTCAGGTGATGTCTACAGTTGGGCAAGCTGGGGAGACACTGGTCCAGAAAAGACACTACAGGAGTAATCTGGGCTGTTTTCACTCAGTGACACCAGCTGTGGGAGGGATAGCACGCTAACTCTCAATTGTGAGTTAACATAACTAAGGCTTTTATAGGTTCCATTAGAGACCTGTCCTCTAAGACGCTGGGTCCTTTGTTGGATTCTGGTGAAGATTCGGGTGCACGAGTACTCTGGGTGATCCAGCACCTTTTTTAACCCTTGTGGGTCACGGTGTAATGATGAGGCTCAAGGAGAAGTCAAATGAATAATCTTCATGAAGACCAAGCCAGTCATCCTGACGCCGCCAAGCGTACAGCTCCAATGAACAGAGCTACACCACCATGAAGGGACCTTGAGGATTTCAGGTGAGACCAGGCACAGTGAGGATACCAGCTAGGGGTACTTCCTGAAAGGTCACACTCAGCTTAGAACTTTCCGACTTCCTGTTTTGACCTCACTGAGTATTATAGCTACAAACCCACGGAGGAGAGAAATGGTCTCCCTGTACACATTGTCCACGAAAGAGTTAAGTCTTACTATCCTATATCATTTTGCAAAGGGCTTTATAACACTTGAGCCTTTTCTCTGCCCCTCACAGATCTGGAATGTTCCCATTCTTCCACAGAGAGCAAAAGGGTCTCTCCTGAAATTAGAGGAGGCAGAAAGTCCTACATCTAGTGAGAACCAAATTTGCTTGCTCAGATTTACAAATATTTAAAAGAATCAGTGTGCTTCTGTGCTTTTAGATAGCCTGCCTTACATCTGACAGCTATGTACGAAATGTCATTAAATTGTTCTTGGTTTTGTAATGCTAAATGAAAACCATATTCTCCAACTCAACAAGGTATGAAAGAATTTTATGTTTTTCTCCTAACATTAAGCAGTGACAGCAAAGTAACATATTGGAATATAAACACTCAGAGGCCATCGAAAGTACACATAAGCAAAGGAATCACCTAAAATATAAATTCATATGCATGTTTATACATAAAATATACACACATACACACCCCTCCAGAGATGGGATTCTAAATTATTTCAACAAAAAACAGTGATTTACAAAACATATTTATACATACCTTTCTGTCACCTAAACAAAATATCCCGTATTTAATCAATTACATGTCAATCATTCCCACAAACAAATCACATTCCAAATGTCTGGTCCTACTCCGTTCTAGTTTTTGCTTCGTCTTGTCCATGTTCTGCTTTCTGTTCTCAGCAGTTTCTTTTCAGTCTGTCTTGTGCATTTCCCACATGGACCTTGCATTATTCTGGAGAGCTGTTGTTTCTTAGATTCCTTTTCTTCTTTGTTTCTAATAAGAAAATGGTCTAAATGATGCCTTCCTGGCAGGTGCAGGATGACCATGCCTTCTGCCCTCTAGATTTGCTCACAGACATCTTCTGCTGTGCTGCCTTCGGAGAACAACCATCTGTGCCTCCTCCCCACGCCGTTTCCCACCCCGGAACTTCACTTAGCCTTCACCAGACTCCTACTGCAGGTGTTTATGTAACATCAAAACACCTGTTCAGAAATGAAAACTTATTCTTCAGGCTTTCACTTTTGGACGAGAGAAAAAAAAAATCTCACTAACTTTTCCCTTGAAAATGCCTGCTGTTTCAATCTCCTTTTGTAGCTGCAGGGAATTTTGGGGTGTTAATTACAAAGAGCATTTGATTAAAATAAAGCATAAAAATCACTGCAACACCATCACCTTATTTATACCAGGGAGTACAGTTTGAGAGGATGAAACCCTTGAGCAAGATTCAGCAGACTCCAGTATCTGCTTTTATTTGTTTGTTTTGTATATATTTTTTATTGAAGCAGAGTCAGTTTACGATGTTGTATCAATTTCTGGTGTACAGCACGATGCTCCAGTCATATATGAAGATACAAAATTTTCATATGCTTTTTCACTATAAGTTATGACAAGATATTGAATACAGTTCCCTATGCTATACACTATAAGCTTGTGGTTTATCTATTTTATATATATATTACTATCTGCAAATATTGAACTCCCAATTTATCCCTTCCCACCCGCTTTCCTCTTGGTAACCATAAGTTTGTTTTCTATGTCTGTGAGTCTGTTTCTGTTTTGTAAATAAGTTTGCTTGTCTTTTTTTTTTTTTTTTTTAGATTCCACATGTAAGTGATCTCATATGGTATTTTTCTTTCTCTTTCTGGCTTACTTCACTTAAAATGATGACCTCCAGGTCCATTCATGTTGCTCCAAATGGTATTATTTCATTATTTTTTATGGCTAAGTAGTATTCCATTGTATAAATATAGCACAGCTTCTTTATCCAGGCATCTATTGATGGACATTTAGGTTGTTTCCATGTCTTGGCTGTTGTAAATAGTGCTGTGTGAACATTGGGGTGCAGGTATCTTTTTGAATTAAGGTTCCCTCTGGATATGTGCCCAGGAGCAGGATTACTGGGTCATATGGTAAGTCTATTCCTAGTCTTTTAAGGAATCTCCTTACTGCTTTCCATAATGGCTGCACCAAACTGCGTTCCCACCAGCAGTGTAGGAGGATTCCCTTTTCTCCACAGCCTCTCCAGCATTTATTGTTCATGGACTTTTGAATGATGGCCATTCTGACTGGTATGAGGTGATAACCTCATTGTACTTTTGATTTACATTTCTCTGATAATTAGCAATACTGAGCATTTTTTCATGTGCCTATTGGCCATTTGTACATCTTCACTGGAGAACTGCTTGTTTAGGTCTTCCAGTATCTGCTTTTTTGACCAACAGCTCACTTAATTTCTCGGAGTATAAATTCCTCAATCTATAATGTCGGAAGGAAACAGCTGTTGTTTCCATCTCAGGGGTTGTTGTGGGTGATCCAACCAGATAACATTTGTGAACTATCAGCTTCAGTGCAAAAGTAAGTGTTTCAATGACTGGAGCTCACCTGACAACTGCTCTCCCAGGTGGGTCTGTATCAACCACTCCTTAAGCTAAAGCATCTCCTTCCTGACATGCCAACTACACTGTACAGCTAAAAGGAGTGGAAACACTGTCGCCCACTGAATGAGTTGGGACCTACTTTCTTAGGCCAATAAAGTGAATTAGCAACAAAAAACTTTAGCTGGACATATTTCTGAAGTCCCACTTCTTTCCTGGCCTCCCAGGGAAAATCCACCATGCACTATGACTTTGCCGGTTCCCAGAAGTGTCATGTTTGACCTAGATAGCCAGTATTCCAAGGATATTCATGCCTCATCCACATGGGTCACTGAGAAATAACACTGGGACTTCTGTCCCTTATTGACCATTCAATCCAGATCAGAATCCAAAAAGAAAAAGATAAATTTTCCTTGAAGAGTCTGCTCCAGGGAACAGAATTAGGATATGACATGTTAGGCTTAATTTACTCTATCAACTAGCTCATATGGCTGATTTTTTGAAGAAAAGAACAAAATGTGGGTTCAGAATACCAAAATGTTGGTAAAATTAAAAGAAAGAGAAAAATCAAGAAGATTACCGGCTAGAATGTGGAAGTATTTAATCAATTAGCTTTGGTACTCAATTATCTTAGAATCATAGAATATTGAAACAGATGAGATCTTAGGTTCTAGACCAGAGGCTCTTAAACATTTTGCTGAAGAAGAAATGGACAATTACTAATTAAAAAAAAGAGTGGCAGGATAAGATTTTTTCTGATGAGAATAACATTTTGCTGTTTTAACAGGATGAATAGTAGAAATGGGTTGCTACAAGTAAAATTCAATATAACCCTAATATGTGGATTAACAAAAAATTGTTTCAGATGTATCTTCCAGTCATACATTAGGCTTGGGCACATGCCTCTTTTACTTTGAGTTATGAGGATCGAGGCTAACCTCACCAGCCAGGTCATATCAAGCCTTAAACTGGATTCTGTTTGTCCAGAGGCTTTCTGGGTGGCAGAAACCTGCCTCTCACTATTAGTACCTTCCCAGAATAAATCTTTCTTACAACAGGTGGTGAGAACAAGGCTTCCTTGAACTCACAGAATAGGTCCCATGGAGTTTCTTGTAAGCCGGCCTGTGTCTTCATGTTTACTCAATAAATGTCTGTAAGTTTGGCAGAATTTAGTCTGAAACTTGCTAAGTTGCTTGCTGTCTTATTTCTTCCCCAGTTTTAGAGGGGCCATGGGGGAAAGAGCTAACATTTTCTCAGTTTAATACATCTTTGGCTACTTCCGTGATCTTTAACACACACACACAAACACACACACACACACACACACACACACACACACACACACACACACACGTGGTTGGCTTAGGTAGGGTCATAAGAAGAAATAGCAAAACTCATACCATGGACCTATGAAACTACTTTGGAACGTAGTTTGGGATCTTGGAACAACAAATTATATCAACTCACCAGTATGGCTGTGCTGGTGTTTGTTAAGATAACTCACTGAAGCAGTAAATTATTTTGGCATTGATCATTTTTTTTAAGTTTTCATGCAGAGGAATCCAGCTGGCCTTCAGTTCATTTTGTTGACTCTGAGGAGCAAACTCTATTGGGAGTAATAGGTTCTTAATTTCGAAACAGAAAATGAAAAATGGTTTTAATCACCTGAGCATCCATGAGATGTATGTGTATGTTCATCAGCATGTGTAACAGCTCTTTATCCGATCTGTAAGGCATCAGCTAATCAACTTGACATGTGACACAGAACAACTGTAATCATTCCATTACTGCCTGTGGTTTACAGGGCCAGAGCTCTGGAGCTGTCCAAAGTACCAGTCAATTGTGTTAGTTATGTAGTTAAGAGAAAATATGGAAGCCAGTCTATGTGTGTGTCTGTGTGGCTAACAGAAGAATGTAACAGTATGCCTAGATATCACTGCTTACTAGGGGCCTCATGTCTTTGTCAGGACCAGCCTTCTCAAACCCAGTCTATGTCACCAGTATCAGAATCATTTGGGCTCCTCTTAGAGATGCAAATTTCAGGATCTCATGCTAGATCCAAGCATCCAAATCTCTGGGAGTGGGTTCTGGAATCTGCATTTTAGCAAGTAGTCCATGTGGTCCTAGTGCACAGTAGTGTCTAAGAGCCACAAGTCAGAGCTCAGAGGGGTTCAAGAAACCAAGTAGTAAGAGTAGAAATAGATGGGGCAGCAACTCTCCCCAGTTGGCTAAGGGACTCTGCCAACCTCAGGGCAGAGGCTCCTGGTGTTCATGGAGGCTCAGTAAAACACTTTTTATCTTTATGAAATGTTCCCAAAGCTGACAGAAGATATCTCTCTCAGATATTTGGGTGTTCTTTTTCTGGTGGATCAGGCTGGCTAGAAATGCAAAAGGCAAGTGGGTGGAAGCTGTAAGACCCTTGACACAATTTCCTTGTTTCTCTCTATACGGATGAAACCAAATTCCATCTAAGTTGACTCTAAATACAATGAGAATGGACAAAAACTTTAAAAGTTGTGTTCTTTCTCATCCTTCTTGGACACATCAAATTTAATCTTTGCTGCTTGTTGAATCTCTGAATACAGTTGATGAGAAGAGACTTAGAAAACCCATTCTACTGAGCAAGCAAATGTTTCTGAGGCCCGTGTATGTGTCAGCATTCAATGGTCCCTGCCCCAAAGGAAATGCAGCATCAAGTTGATTCTAAGGTTTCCCAAAATAGAGTTCTTTACTTCAAAAGATATGTCTAGCCCATGTTATACATGAATCATGAATTATTTTATTAAAGCATCCTTGTGAGATGCAAAATCACATTGACTGAAACCAAGAACATGAAAAAGCATGAATATTAGAATTCTTCATATTATCAAAAGAGGAGGATTAAAGATGAAGTAGAAAAAGTGCATATAGAAAAGTTCAGAATATTGATGGGGAAAAAGTCTAGTAGGTGTCATCTTTATGCTCTGGTTATTAATTCTTCTCCTATGATTTCAACTCCTTTATGAATTGGATAAAATTCTGTTTTCAGTTCCCAGAAAAGGTTTCATGTTATGCTATCAATTGCTAAATTTACCACCCTGGTTTAATTCGTTTGTCTTATATACATGTGTGTTTTGAAAGCCCCCATTATCTTTCAGGTGGAACTGGTAAGGAGAGAACATGGAGACAGGAAATGAGACATTGAGCACAGACTTCATTCTCCTGGGCCTTTTCCCTGGAATGAGACACACTGGGCTCCTTGTTTCCATTGTCCTCCTCGTCTACACCATTGCCATCACAGGAAACACCACCCTGATCTTCCTCATCTGGGCAGATCCCCGCCTTCATACCTCCATGTATTTCCTGCTGAGCCAACTCTCCCTCATTGACCTGGCCTTCATCTCTAGCATAGTCCCCAAAATGGTGACCAATTTCTTCTCAGGGAGGAGAAGGATCTCCCCGACTGGCTGTGGGGCCCAGGTCTTCTTCACCTTGGCTCTGGGGATAGCTGAGTGCCTCCTCTTGACATTCATGGCTTACGACCGCTATGTGGCCATCTGTCACCCTCTCAAATACTCGATCATCATCAGCCGCCAGGTCACCCATCTGATGTCTGTGGGGTCCTGGGTGGGCGGGGCTCTGGCGTCCTTGGTCCATACATCCTACGCTCTGCACTTTCCCCTCTGTGGCCCCCGAGAACTCCACCACTTCTTTTGTGAGGTCAAAGCCATCCTGAAGCTGTCCTGCAAGGACACCTCTGACTATGAGAAAGGGGTAGTAATGACCAGCACTGCTGTGGTTCTTCTCCCCATAGGCCTCATTCTGACCTCCTACACCCTCATCTTCCTCCAGGTCCTGCAAATGAACTCCCCCGAGGGCAGGAACAAGGCCTTGGCTACCTGCTCCTCCCACCTTACTGTGGTCACCTTTGACTATGGCCCAGCCACGCTGATATACATGAGGCCTGGGTCTTCCCATACCCCGATTTTGAACCAGGCTCTCTTTATGTTTGACACCATCCTCACCCCCATGCTGAACCCTCTCATCTATAGCCTGAGGAACAGGGAAGTGGGGGGCTTGATGAGGAAGGTGCTGGGGAGGTACCTCATCTCAAAGTAGCTTTTCATCTCCTGATGAGTAGACAGTTCAAAGTTCAAGCATCCCTGGGAGGCTGCAGGGTCTGAGGAAACCCAGTGAGACTCTGTGCCCCTGTATCACCTCTACAAATGTCGGACCCCTCAAATCCCTGTCTCCTGATATTGTCAGCTTCAAGTAACTAAATCAGGGAGTTCTCTGAGCACAGAGGAGCACTTCTAAAGAAATCTATATGAGGTCTAAGTCACAACCAGTTCTCTGTGTGACAATAAACTTCCCCCAGTCACCTGATCATCCTTCACTCACCAGGATCGCCCTTCCTTCTTTCAGATTTAGCAAAAGGATATGAGAAAATTGTCATGTTCTTGGGAAGAAGATAAAGAGACTTACCTGAGACCTCACATTCCATTTGTTCTCGTTAGTATCAAACGTTCGGCTGCCCATTAATTCCAATTTTTTGAGCCAATGAAATAAAAGCTCTTTCTAACAAGCATCACTTTTGCACATTCAGTTACACAATAAGCCATGTTTGTTAACCTCCCAAATATGCTGAATATCTTTACCTCCGTTTCCTTTTCTTCCCCTGATCTCTAGCAATAATTGCTTATGACTGCTCCAGCTCTGGCCCTTTGCTTCATTACAGTTCACCCACACCTCAACCAATGTGATTTTTCCTGTGTGCAGACACCCATTCCCTGGGTCAAAGGCTCCCGTGGCCCGTGGGTAAAGCACAGATTCCCCTACGTGGAAGCAACGTCTCGTATGACGTGGCCCAGCGAGTCCACCATCATTTCCACCATCTGCTCGTGCTCCAGCAACGCCCAACAGCTAGAAGCCTCTCCAGATGTCAAGTTCTCTCCCAACTGCTGGGCCTTTGCACAGGCTGTTTCCTCTGCGTGGAAAACCCTTCTCCACCCCACTCCCCAGCCCTCACTCCCTGCCTGGACTACCCGCCCCCTTGAGATCTTAATGCAATACCTCTCACTCTGCACAACCTCTTCTGCTCACCGCAGGCTGAGTCGCTGCTTCTAGCTCTCTCTCCAGGACTAAGGGCCCCTTCTGTACATCCCATGCCTTGCAACATGCTCACAATACGTATCTGATTAGTGAATTCATTGGTAAACATGATGTGCAGAACCCGAGATTCCTACTATCCTTCAAATAAGCCTTTTCCAGGCCACCCTTCTGGGACTGCTGGGTTTCACACCAGTTTCAGAAGTCTCTGAAATGATCCGTTGTAATCTGGCTGTCTTCATCTCCTTTGTGTAGATGAGGAAACCGAATCTAAAGGAGGCTTAGTGACTTACTCTTTGGTGTTGGTCTCATAACTGGCAGAATCAGGGCAGCAAACCAAGCTGTGTACTGGCTGATGGAGAGCTTGGCTTGGCAACAATTGACTCCAACAGAAGAGGAGAGCCTTGCTGCGGGACGTGACGGGATGGATAATTCAACTCCTTTCCGTCTTGACCTTGAGTAAGTTTTCTGGTTGATCTAGTAGCCCTTGACATTTCCTCATCTGTAAAATGTGAGGAATAACATGTCTTGTGAATTTTTGCCGAAAATTAGGAAGCATAACTATGAAGAGTTGTTAATCATAAATGGAAAGTACTGAATTGTTGTAATTTTGCCGCAATGAAACAAGCACTCAATTTGGTGAGACATCGATCACACCAAATTTTGCTTCATTTTACTTGCTATCATTAATTAATGTATTGCATTAATTGCACGTATAATTAATATATTAGTTATATACACACATATACTCAATTTAAATTTATTCAGCCAAAATAAGTGGATTATTATGTTACATTTATGCATATTATAAATTGGCACAATGTGATAATTAGAATAAACCTGTACCCATTACTAATTACTGCTAATGAGAACTTTTATTTATATAAATATTTATATAAAATGAGAAATTTTATTTTATTATTTTATTTTACACATATAGAATAATCTCGCAACTCCTCCTTATTGTGTCTTCCAAGTATGAGGTTTAATGGGGTGAGTGACTTGGCCCATGTCATAGAAACAGAGCTAGATCTGAGACCTCCCAAGGCTTCTGCTTTAAATTCAGGGCCTTCTCAGCTGAATCATTCGTATAAAATAAGGGGGGTAATGTCTTGATTATTTTTCAACTCACTTTTTTGAACATCGGGATTTTGTAAGTAATTATGATAACACCAAGTGCCAGATCTGAGAACCAGGTGACCACCTGTGAGCTGTGTGAAAGCTTCATCCTGTGCAGAAAGCCTCCTGCAAAATGCATCATCCAGTGCACGCTGCCCCGGTTCCCTGTCGTGGGGTGGGAGGGCGGTTCTCTCTGTGTCTTCCTGCCTGGAAATAAAGGGGGTGTTCGTTTCAATGCTGTGACTGGCAAGATACATGGAACAGCTTTCGACTAATCCGCTGACCTTCTTTTATTTCAGTTAACTGGTGATTTCCCCAATTCTAAGCCCAAGCTGCATAGTAAGAAGTCTAGGACAAGGCTCCACCCTTGCGCCTGCAGGGTGGCTGGCCCTGGCTCTCTCCAACAGGGACATCCTCACGTGTCTGGGCTGGCCACAGTCAATGGTAAACCTGAGTACTGGCTCCCGGGCAACCCCGCGGACAGTGGCTGATGTCAGAGACACAAATGGTGATGAATGGCAGCACAGTCCACCTGGATCCAAGCTCTCGCTGGTGCCTCAGAATTCCCAGGGTTCTGAGTTGTTCCTGAAGAGCTGGCCGGTAACACCTGTGAGCGAGGAAGGTACTCACTTCAGGTAATGCACTGAGTGTTAGCAAGAGGCTGGGAGTCTAGTCAGGGGGCTGGGAGTATGGTGAGAAGAGAGGGAGCATGACCGGGGCACTGGAACATGGGGAGGAGGCTGGGGACACCTTCAGGCCCTAGGCGTGTGGCCCAGTGGTGGGGACTATGGTCTCTGAAGAGACACTTCTAGGATTCACTCTAGGCTTCTCCTCTCACAGTTCTTTAGCATTAGACAAATTAGTACATCCTTCTAGACCTGAGTTTCTCTCCTATAAGATGGAGATGTTGAAAACAGTATCTGTCTTGCTGGGTTGTGGTCAGAATTTAATGAGTTTATTTGTAAAGTTCTAAAAAGAGCTTATTTAGGCACACAGGAATGCCTTGCAAGTGACTGTCATGCAAAATAATAATGTTTGCACAGGAAGGGCTATTAATCATTGGCCACCCCCTCATTTAAACACTGAGCTGAGACATATATTTCTCAAGCATTTACCAAGTCTACAGCATGTATAAATTACTTACAATTTCATAAAGCATTCAAGACTTTACAAAGCATTTTGCAGGAACAAGAAGAAATGCAAACCGATGTGCCCAGGAACGGGCACAAACACAGTTAGACCCAGCATGGGGCCAGAGGGACTTGCGGCAGCTGCTGGAGGTTTCTGATGAGTGGAAAAGAGAACAGAATTTGACCTGAAGCCGCTGTTTATCAGTGTGTTTCGATACATTTAAAACCACCCCACTCAATACTGGTCAGTCAGATTCTCCTCTCCAAATACACACTCCTCCCCCCATGTTAGCTTAGCCATCAAACCTTTAATTTGATTGGACTGTGTATCTTACAATACAAACCACAGTGAAATTGTTTTCTTAACTTCCCTGCACCCAAATCATCCATTACGAGTGACATCGCAGTTAATTCAGGTTAAATCAATGTCAGTCATTCCGTGATACCCTTGACTCCTGAACATTCATTTGAACACGATCATGGACCAGGTGAGATACACTGTTCATATGCATGATTTCATTGAACCTTCCATGTAATCTTCGCAACAACCCTGTGAGAAAGGTCTACTGTTCTCTCCAACTTGTGAATGAAGAAGCAGAAGTGAGAGAGACAATGGACACCGCCCAGGACACACAGGCTGTAAAAACTGCAGCAGGGTTTAAACCTCACCTTGCTTCTCCACCATCCTGCTAAGCACGCAGCCGAGGGTGGCTTTTTCCCCAGGGGAATTTGGCTCTGCCCCCCTGGCACCTGAGCTAATTACCTGCCAGGGCTGGCCTGAGCCAACACACTCCGCAGGGAGCCCGCAGGGCATCTCCTGTCCACGGCTGCTGTACTTAATCTCCGCTCCTTGGGCTGCAAGAAACACCCTGGATCCACTGTGAGCTGCCAGTGCCAACCTCATCCAGATTATCAGTTACAAGGCTTTACTCTGCACATAGAAGACCTAATGTCTGACTTGATGAGCTGCGGAAGACAAAAAGGGGGAAGTAGAAGCATCCGGAATCCCCAGGAGGTGACGAGGATGGACACACGCATGTTGACAAAGGTAGCGCACAATGGAGAAAGGAGTCATCGTCCAAGGCTTATGTGGAGGGACACACAAGGGTCATAAATAAGTTGCGATGCCCTATTTGGGGAGATATCTTCAAGTTACTTCAGGAGACGCTCCCAGGTGTGTGGTAAAACCCTCCTGGAGAGCTGAGCAGCTGCAGGAGAATTCAGTGAATGGCCAGACCCTGCAGCACATAATATTAGATAATTTCATAGATCATCTGTATTTACATGTACACAGTTTATAATGGCACTAAACTGATCAGCTAGTTGTTAGTTCGTAACTAGTCAATCTAAGCAAAATAAACTATTTGTGTTATAAATGTAGATAAAATCCCTGTTTCCCAGAGATGTGTTTTTTTTGTTTGTTTGTTTGTTTTTTGTTGCTTGGTTTCTAGGCTTTGGAAAGGAGCTCTAACCAAGCCAAGTTTCAAAAAAAAGCATCTTAGATTATTCAGTACAAATCACAATATTTAAAATATTGTCTGCAGACGTACAGATTCAACAGTGAATGCTCAAATTCATGCTTCAGTTTGTAAATTCAACATATACTCACGAAGGCCTATTATGAGCCAGGCCAGAGCTGCCTAGAATCCTGTCTCCAGTCACCCTTCTGTGATATGAACCCAGCTCATTTGTTTCCCTTCACACAATGCTATCGTGTTGGAAAACCATCTTTTGAATCCTTCAGACTTAGAAAGCGGTGCTGATTGCCACATCCAGAGTGGGAAAAGCCATGCTGTCCATTTTGACGTTGCACCGTCTACCTACCCCCAGTCCGGAGGCCAGCTCCATGGCACTCCTGGCTGAGCTGCAGTAGGACCTTCGTTGTGTATGGAAGATGGAGGCTGAGGAGCTGAAGACAGAGGCCAAGTTGGCTTTTACAAGATCAGTGGGCAGTGCCAGCAGGTACAGTATTCGTTGGGAGGAGAACAAGGAGTAAGCAGCAGGGGCGTGTGATCACGCAGTTTACATAACAGGAGACTCTGCTAGGCACCCTGGTCTCCGCCCCGTTTCCTTCACTCTCTGCATGCATAGAAGCTTTCCATCCTTTTGTGCATCTTTTTATTCATCTGTTCCATAAACTTTGATTGAGTGTCTGCTACTTGCCAGGCATCTTACTGGCACTGAGGAAACAGTAGGGAACCAATTCTTTGCCCTCAAAGAAGCTACATTGTCATAGGGGAAACAAACAATAGACAAATAAACATGCAAATCATAAGATTGCAGATGGTGACAATGAATAGGAAGGAATATGAAACAAGGATGAGGAAATAAAGCAAGCCGATGATACACTTTCAATAGAACCGTCAGGCAGACACACCCAGTGAGTGGCATTCAGGAAAGGGTGGAAGAATGGGGCACGCCTTCCATCACACGCCCTTACTTGTTATTTTGTGTCGCCATCATGTCTCTCCTCTTTCCCGATTTCCTTCTTATTCTTCCTCATCCCACCTTCTCTTCCTGGCATCGTTCTATGCAACTGGGCAGTAATAGGAATCTGAACTATTTTTTGCTCATTGAGTAATTATTATGCTTCCTGTAATTTATTTTAAAAGCAAGACAACTACAGTAAATGTTCTTATGTGTATTTTAAGGCATAGCAGTTCAAATATTTTTACACAAAAAAATTACTCATAAAAGTGCTTTGTTTTGTGTTGTTTATTTATTCCTCATTGTTCTCACAAAAATTGGATTTTTCGTCTCCAGAGTCAATGAGCTCTGTGTCAATTAGCCAGATCATTTAAAAAATGATGTCAAAAGAAAAACGATAATATTATTTAGAATTTCTAGGAGGAAAAATCTTGTCAGTTGCTAAAGTCTTTTAAGTCTAATTCAACATTTCGAAATAGTGGTTCACTAATCTGAGACTAGGGAATGTTAATAAATGTGATTGGAAAAACAAGCTCAGTGTCAAACTATATAGAAGGTTCTGGATTCAAAAGCTAAAGAGATTTATTTTCTAATATAAGAGTATTCAGTCTTTAATATGCTAATAAATGCTTCCCAGGGTGACATAGAGTAAACAATGTTTCACCCACCTGTTTTGCAAAATGTCTTGCAGAATGCTGTCCAGAATATTTGTGTCTGACTTAACTCCTACAGTTACGCCCCTCCAATGTGATCAGGGGAAAAAGTGACGACTGAAACTCTCACACTATATCTGTGGGATAGGTAATGGTGGATGAATATAATGCCACATACATTTGGAATCATGTTAATAAAGTATCCAGAATGTAGAGTAAACGATTCTACTCATTCCATGATCATTTCCTAGTGCTAAGATGTATAATTGTGTTGTAAATTAAAAGATGTTAATGAGACACATGTTTAAGACAATACAGAGGGCACAAAAGAATGAGAAACTACTGTTAAGTTTCTATGAATCCATTCCTTCCTGATTTTATATCAAAATAGTTCTTGGCTGTAACTCTTTCTCTTAATTTTTTCTTGCCTCTTCCACAAATGCCAAAAAGAGAGGAACAATGTTGAAATTTTTGATGTCATGATACAATAGATTATGGAAGGATTGGTTCAAATGGGTATATTTATTGCATGGGGTAAAGTTACATGACAGAGAAAGAGGGAAGAAAGCAAGCCCAGTGTTTCTCAAATCAGTCTACATTGGTTGCTGTATCACAGGGGTCGTGAAAGCCTGCTGAAGTCCATTTCAAGGCATTCTAGGATAGCCCCAGTGGTTGGAGCCATGAAATTTTCCACCCATGACTGATACAGCTGCTGGCTTATTGATCTGTGCGTCCCCTAAGGATAAACCTAAAGTTAGGTGGCGAGTCTATGAGCCATAAATGTGCAGAGATTCCAGATCCCATCAGCGGCTGTGCATTAGAACCCGTGCCTTGGGCAGGAGGGTATAGCTCAGTGGTAGAGCACGTGCATAGCATGCACAGGGTCCTGGGTTCAACCCCCAGGATCTACACTGAATGAATGAATGAACGAATCAATCAATCAATAAACCTAATTACCTCCCCTCTGCAAAAGGAGAAAAGAAAAAGAAAAGAAACCACTTTGGAAGCAGTCTACATGTTCTCTGTAAGTCACACCACCAAGATATATGAGTTTTTTCATACTGACTGGAAATACTTATGGAATTTTAGCAACAAGGTACCAAACAATGTAGCATAATGTGACCAGAATCGATATTCTTCATTAGCATTGCCTATCCTGCCAGATAGACTGCTAAATAATATTTTAAAATAACAATCGATACCAAACCATTCATCTTTCCCACATTTAAATATATTACAGTACATCTGGATTCACTCCACAAATATTTGATTTTCAGGAACACATTAAAATCCGTCATGTATTAATATGGGAAGAGCAGTCTCACTGTCTGTGTTTCTCTCCCATGATCAAACCAGCCAAGTAAGACATGCAGCAGGGAAACGGGTCCTCCATGACGGATTTCATTCTCCTGGGCCTCTTCTCAGACTCCAGGCATCCTGGCCTTCTCGTCACTATCATTCTCTTCATTCTCGGGGTAGCCGTCGCTGGAAACTCAGTCTTGGCCCTACTGATCTGGGGCAATGCCCACCTCCACACCCCCATGTACTTCCTGCTCAGCCAGCTCTCCCTTATGGACCTCACCCTCATCTCCACCACTGTCCCCAAGATGCTCGCTGACTTCTTCTCTGGACATGCATTCATCTCTCACACTGGCTGCGGAGTCCAGATCTTCTTTTACTTGATGCTAGGAGTGGCTGAGTGTGTTCTCTTGACGCTCATGGCGTTTGACCACTACTTGGCCATCTGCAGCCCCCTCAGATACCCAGTCATCATGACCCCCGGGGTCTGTTTGCAAATGGCCACGGGTTCGTGGGCTGGAGGGGTGCTCGTCTCCCTAATTCACACAGTTTATGCCATGAATTTCTCTACTTGTGACTCCAGGATAATCCACCATTTCTTCTGTGAAGTCATGGCCTTTCTGAAGCTCTCCTGTGAGGACACCTCAGCCTATGAGAAGGTGGTGCTGGCATCCGGCATTGTCTTCCTCCTCATACCTTTTGGTCTCATCCTGACCTCCTACGTCCTCATCTTTCTCACTGTGCTCCACATGAACTCCCCCGAGGGCAGGAACAAAGCCCTGGCCACCTGCTATTCCCACCTCAGTGTGGTGAGCCTCTACTTTGGTCCAGCCATGATCATCTACATGACCCCAGGTTCCTCTCTGCCCCTAGACGTGGGCCAGCATCTCTTTGTGTTTAATGCAGTCATCACCCCCATGCTGAACCCACTCATCTACAGCCTGAGGAACAAGGAGGTGTTGGAGGCTCTGAGGAAGGTTCTATGGAGAAAGCTGATGTTCAAAGGGAAAAGATGATGCCTCTTTTATAATGCTAGTGCTATTAGGAAAAACTCAACTCTGCATTTCAGTGTGTCAACAACATTCAACAAATTACACTGCTTTTCTTTCTGATTTCTAATAATACGAACCATACTACAATGAGGGTGAGGGAGTGGGGTTCTATTTAACAGTTACCCAACCTGACTGAGCATAACATAAATACCCAATTTCCCTAGACCTCATGAGTCAAATTCTTTCAAAAATTGATACAAGCATGTGTCTTCAACAAGCTGTACATGATTCAAGATACCCTGATGCATGACATGGTCCTCATGTGCCTTTCCAACCACGTGTCCTGCACTGATCATCAACAGTCTGTTCTACAGCCATATTGGTTTATTCAGCTTTGGACTTTTCACATGATTTCATGAGTCATCATTTTTGATCCTCAGCCTGGAAGGACTTCTCCCTCTGTGTTCGTCTATGGAAATGCCTCTCTTCCATAGTCTTGAAACTCTCAGTTTGGTTTACCGGCTCCTTTATTATGGATTTCATAGTTTCCCTTTAGCTCTGACTCAGTCTGTTTTTATTCTGCTGTGTATTACGTTTGATTCACACTTTTACTCACACAAATAGCTTGCAAGTTCCTTAGGATTGACTTACTCATCTTTTTTTTTTTCACCTTTAACATTTTTTATTGAGTCATAATAATTTTACAATGCTGTGTCAAATTCCAGTATAGAGCACAATTTTTCAGTTATACATGAACATATATATATTCATTGTCACATTTTTTTCTCTGTGAGTTACCATAAGATTTTGTGTATATTTCCCTGTGCTATACAGTGTAATCTTGTTTATCTATTCTACAATTTTGAATTACTCATCTTTGAATGGTCCATAGTTTTCTTGCAATTAATAGTCTCTGAATAAGCATTTGTTGGTCTCCAGTGACTTAAATTGTCTTCATACTGTTTTCAGAATTTTGAGAGCAGAAATTTGATTTTTCTCAAATATACCAATTAGGACACATATTAGGACCTAACTAATTTCCTAGGTTAGTATGAAACCCAAGTGACTCCATTTACTCAGGTTTGGACAGACTGAGCACAATATCTTGGTGTATTTTACTGCTTATAAGATAATATAAAATACACTTGTAAATCTATCTACAGTCCTATGCATTTGGTTAAACATTTAAATGTTCATATCTGATAGGTTTAAGATGTTTATTAAATTGTGTTGGACAATCTTCCAGTGAGGTTAAGTTATTGTTGAGCTAAATGAAAATAGTAAAACATGTAGAGACAGATAAAGGAGTTAACAAATTTTGAAGCAGAATCAGGAAATGAGAAAATCTCATCAGAGAAACAATCTACATAAATGATATTAGAATCCATAGCCCAGGTTACAAGATCTCAGGTATGCATTTGACTTTATCTTTTTGTTAAGAACAGATCAATTATTTTCCCTCAACTTTATTGAGGAATAATGGATAAACAATAAATAACAATAAATATAATTGTACATATTTAAAGTGTACATCATTATTCGATAGATATATACATTGTGAAATGATTACCAAGATCAAGATAATTAACACATCCATCACGTTAGTTAGCTAAGTCTCTGTGTGTGCGTGCATGCGTGTGTGTGTGTGTGCGCACGTGTGTTGAGAATGCATAAAATCTAGTCTTAGCAACTTTCAAGTATACAAGCAATTCTACATGTTTCAGCTGGGATTCACCATTCTCCACACTCTACATTATTTACTTCTGTACCTGGGTAGTTACTTTATTCATTTACTTATTTTTATTGAAGCATAGTTGATCTATAATGTGTTAGTTGCTGGTATACAACATACTGATTCAGTTTTATATACACATTGTTTTTCATATTCTTCTTCAAATAGGTTATTACAAGATATTGAATGTAGTTCCCTGTATATACAGTAGGACCTTGTTTTTTATCTATTTGAAATATAATAGTTAGTATCTGATAACCCAAAATTCCTAGTATGTCTCTCCCCTTCTTTTCCCCTTGGTAACCATAAATTTGTTTCCTATGTCTGTGAGTCTCTTTATGTTTAATAAGTGTATTTCTATCATTTTTTTAAATTCCACGTGTAAGTGATATCATATTTGTATTTCTATGTCTGACTTACATCACTTAGTATGATAATCTCTAGGTCCATTTATGTTGCTGCAAATGGCAATTGTTCATTCTTTTTTATGGCTGAGTAGTACTCTGGTGTGTGTGTTTGTGTGTGTGTGTGTGTGTGTGTGTGTGTATACATATACATACCACATCTTTATCCAACCTGTCGATAGACATTCAGGTTGCATCCATGTCTTGGCTATTATAAATAGTGCTGCTATGCACATTGGGGTGCATGTACCCTTTTGAGTTAGAGTGTTCACTGGATATATGTCCAGGAGTGAGATTATAGGATCATATGCCCTATGGGAAAAAAAATCTCATACTGTTTTCCATAGTGGCTTTACCAAACTACATTCCCATCACCAGTGTTGGAATGTTCCCTTTTCCCCACACCCTCCCCAATATTTATCATTTGTGGATCTTTTAATGCACCATTCTGACCAATGTGAAGTGGTACCTCATTGCAGCTTTGATTTGGATTTTTCTGATAATAAGCTATATTGAGCATCTTTTTAGGTGCCTATTGACTCTCTGTGTGTCTTCTTTGGAGAAATGTCTATTTAGGTTTCCTGCCCATTTTTAATTAGGTTGTTTGCTTTTCGATACTGTGTTGTATGAGCTGTTGTTGTATTCTAGAAATTAAGTTATTATCAGTTGCATCGTTTGCAAATATTTTCTCCCAGTCTGTATGTTGTCTTTCCATTTTGTTTATGAATTCTGTTGCTGTACAAAAGCCTATATGTTTAATTAAGTCCCATTTGTTTATTTTTGCTTTCATCTCTATTGCCTCGATTGACCTAGGAAAACATTGCTATGATTTGTGTCAGAAAATATCTTGCCTATATTCTCTTCCATGTGTTTTATTTACAGTGTCCTGTCTTTTGTTTAAGTCTTTAAGCCATTTTGAGTTTATTTTTGTATATGGTATGGGGGAGTGTTCCAACTTCACTGACTTACTTGTAGCTGTCCAGCTTTCCCAACACTACTTGCTGAAGAGAGTCTTCACTCCATTGTATATTCTTGCCTCTTTTGTCAAAGATTAATTGACTCTAGTCTGTGGGTTTGTTCCTGGTATCTCTATTCTGTTCCATTGATCCATATGTCTGTTTTTGTGCAAATACCATGCTGTTTTGATTACTGTTGCTTTGTAATATTGTCTGGAGTCTGGGAAGGTCATGCCTCCAGCTTCGTTCTTCTTCCTAAGTATTGCTTTGGCAATTCTGGGTCTTTTGTGACTCCATATAAATTTTAGGATAATTTGTTCTTGTTCTGCAAAAAAAAATTTCCTGGGTAATTTGATGGAGGTCACATTAAACCTGTAGATTGTTTTGGGCAGTATGGCCATCTTAACAGTATTAATTCTTCCAATCCAAGAGCATGGGATATCTTTACATTTTTTTAATATTACCCTTAATTTCCTTAGTCAATGTTTTATAGTTCTCTGTGTATAAATCTTTCACCTCCTTGTTCAGTTTTATTCCTAAGTATTTTATTCTTTTTGATGCTATTTTAAAAGGGATTGTTTTATTACTTTCCCTTTCTGATATTTCATTGTTAATTTAAAGAAATGTAACAGATTTCTTTATGTTAATATTGTATCCTACTACCTTGCTGAATTTGTTTATCAGCTGTAGTATTTATTTATGTGAAGTCTTTAGGGTTTTCTATATATAGTATCACATCATCTGCCTATAGTGACAGTTTTACATCTTCCCTTCTAATTTGGATCCCTTTTATTTCTTTTTCTTGTCTGATTGCTATGGATAGGACTTCCAATGTTATGTTGAATAAAAGCAGTGAGAGTGGTCATCCTTGTCTTGTTCTTTGTCTTGTTCCAGATTTTAGTGGGAACGTTTTCAATGTTTCCCCATTGAGTAATATTTTGGCTCTGGGTTTTTACTATGCTGAGATATGTTCCCTCTAAACCCACTTTGGTTAGAGTTTTTATCACACATGGGTGCTGAATTTTATCAAAAGCATTTTCTGCATCTATTGAGATAATCATGTGATGTTTGTCCGTTCTCTTGTTTACGTGGCATATCACATTGATTGATTTGCATATGTTAAATCATCCTTGTGTCTCTGGGATGAGCTCAACTTGATTGGGGTGTATAAGCTTTTTTATTTGTTGTTGGATTCTCTTTGCAGAAATCAGTTGCATTTCTCTACACTAATAACGCAATACCAGAAAAGGAAAGTAAAGAAACAAACCCTTTCAAAATTGCATACAAAAAAATAAAATACTTAGGAACAAATCTGACCAAGGAAGTGAAAGACTTATACTCAGAGAACTACAAAACATTGACTAAGGAAATTAAAGATGACTTAAAGAAATGAAAAGATATCCATGTTCTTGGATTGTAAGAATCAATATTGTTAAAATGGCCATACTACCCAAAGAAATCTACAGATTTAATGTGATCTCTATCAAATTACCCAGGACATTTTTCACAGAACTAGAACAAATAATCCTAAAATGTATACGGAATCACAGAAGATCCAGAATTGCCAATGCAATACTGAAGAAAAAGAAAGAAGCTGCAGGAATAACCCTCCCAGAC
The DNA here is from genome assembly GCF_048773025.1 of Camelus bactrianus. Lineage (NCBI taxonomy): Eukaryota > Metazoa > Chordata > Mammalia > Artiodactyla > Camelidae > Camelus > Camelus bactrianus. Next base: position 118,189,311 of record NC_133541.1, read on the forward strand.
TTCAGACAATACTACAGAGCTACAGTAATCAAAACAGCATGATATTGGTACAAAAACAGATACATGGATCAATGGAACAGAACAGAGAGCCCAGAAATAAACCCACAAACTTTTGGTCAATTAATCCTCGACAACAGAGGCAATAACATACAATGGAGTAAAGACAGTCTCTTCAGCAAGTGGTGTAGGGAAAACTGGACAGCTGCAGGTAAATCAGTGAAGTTAGAACTCCCTCACTCCATACACAAAAATAAACTCAAAATGGCTTAAAGACTTAAACATAAGACAAGACACAATAAACCTCTTAGACAAAAACACAGGCAAAACATTCTCTGACATAAATCTCAGCAATGTTCTCCTAAGGTAATATACCCAGGCAGTAGAAATAAAAGCAAAAATAAATAAATGGGACCTAATTAAACTCATAAGCTTTTGTACAGCAAAGGAAACCATAAGCAAAACAAAATGACAACCTACGGAATAGGATAAAATATTTGCTAAAGATGAGGCTGATAAGGTCTTAATTTTCAGCATATATAAACAGCTCATACAACTTAATAAGAAAAAAACAAACAACCCAATCCAAAAATGGGCCCGAAGATTTAAATCAGCAGTTCTCCAATGAAGTCATACAAATGGCCAACAAGCACAAGAAAAAATGCTCAATATCACTAATTATCGGAGAAATGCAAATCAGAACTACCATGAGGTATCACCTCACACCAGTCAGAATGGCCATCATTCAAAAGTCCACAAACAATAAGTCCTGGAAACAGTGTGAAGAAAAGGGAACCCTCCTACACTGTTGGTGGGGATGTAGTTTGGTGTAGCCATTATGGAAAACAGTATGGAGATTCCTTAAAAGACTAAAAATACACTTACCATATGATCCAGCAATCCCATGCATGGGCATATATCCTGAGGGAATTCTAATTCAAAAAGATACATGCACCCTACTGTTCATAGCAGGACTATTTACAATAGCCAAGACATGGAAACAAGCTAAGTGTCCATTAACAGGTGACTGGATAAAGATGCTATGATGTATTTATACAATGGAATACTACTCAGCCATAAAAATTAATAAAATAATGCCATTTGCAGCAACATGGATGGACGTGGAGATTGTCATTCTAGTGAAGTAAGCCAGAAAGAGAAAGAAACATACCATATGCTATCACTCATATGTGGAATCTAAAAAAACAAACACACAAATGAACTTTTTTACAAAACAGAAACAGACTCACAGACATAGAAAACAAAATTATGGTTACCAGGTGGAAGAGAGTGGGAAGGGACAAATTGGGAGTCTGAGATTTGCAGATACTAATTTATATACAATAGATAAGCAACAAGTTCATACTGTATAGCAAAAGGAACTATATTCAATATCTTGTAGTAACTAATGGTGAAAAGAATATGAAAATAAATATATGTATGTATACGTATGACTGAAGCATTGTGCTGTACACCAGAAATTGACACAACATTGTAAACTGACTATACTTCAATAAAAAATATATATATACAAAAAATAGTCAGAAGTCCTGAATAGACATTTTTCCAAAAAAGATATACAGATGGCCCAGAGATAGACATACAGATGGCACAGGCACACAGACAGACACATGAAAAGTTGCTCGACATCACTAATCATTAGAGAGATGTAAACCGTACCATAATGGGGTATCACCACATGCCCACTAGGATAACCACTATCATGAAAACAGAAAATAACAAATGCTGGTAAGGATGTGGAGAAACTGGAACCCTTGTGCACTGCTGATGGGAATGCATAATGGTGAAACCACTATGTCAAACAGTATGGTGGTTCCTCCAAAACTTAAACACAGAACTACCATAGGATCCAGCAATCCCACTTCTGGGCATTTAACCAAAAGAACTGAAAGCTGAGTCTCAAAGGGACACCCAGGTTCACAGCAGCACCATTCACAAAAGCCAAGAGATAAGAGCAACTCAAATGTCCACCTACAGATAAATGGATCAAGAGGTGGTGCATACCTACAACAGAACATTATTCGGCCTTAAAAGGAAGGAAATCTTGTCACATGTTACAACTTGAGGATGAAACTTGCAGCATATTACGCTAAGTGAAATAAACCAGTCACAAAAAGACAAATACTGTGCGATTCCACTTAAATGGATATCTAAAGTATTTATAAATTCATAGCAAGAGGAAGAAGAATGGTGGTTACCAGGGGTGGGTGGACAGGAAAATGGAAAGTTGACGTCTAATGGGTATAGCCTCAGTTTTGTTAAATACAGAAGTTCTGGAGATTGCACAACAATGTGAATTAACACCACTGAAATGTGCATTTAAAAGTGGTTAAGGTAGTAGATTTTATTTCATGTGTTTTTTACAATCAAAAACAACAAATAAGATTAAAACAAAGTCTTTTCAGAGGTAATGAGGTAACGTCACAGGAAAAAAGGTATGACTCATCAGAAAACTATAATAATTTTAAACTTTATGCATCTACTAATATAACTTCAAAATACAATAAAAATTAATATAATCATAGAAATTGACAAATGCATCATAATAGTAAGAGATTTCAACACAGTAACTGGTCAAGCAGGTAAAATTACTGAGCCTTGAATAGCAGAACTGACACGTTTGATCTAAACTAGGAAAAGAGAGACAGGGAGTGACCCTAGCAAGATAGTGGAACAGAAAGTCCCCAGTCTGCATCTCCCTACACAAACAATGATTTGGCTGGCAACCACAGACAAAAGTGCCTTTGTGGAAGCTTTGGGATCCAGGTAGGAGGTTACAAAAAACCAGTGAACCCTCAGACCAAGGACAACTGCTTTGAAAAGGCAGACTTGCAGCCTGGTGGCAAGCTCACATGGTTCTGCCAGCAAACTGAAAGCAGCCCCAACCCCCTATGAACTCAGCTCCAGGCTTCCCTGGCCATGGTCCTGCAACCAGTCCCATCTGACAAGGGACTCAGGAGAAGTCACACCATCCATGCCTCTAGTAACAGGCCCACCAGCCTTGGACCAGACTTCAGATCCTGAAGCAACCCAGTGGCCAGGCTCTAGCTCTGCTCTCGGTCCTGCTCACCCAGGGACCCAGTAACACCCATCCCATCTGGGCCCCTGGTAGCAGGTATGTTACCCTCACTGAGACCTAGTTTCAGTGCTGCTCCAGTGTGGTCTCCTCGGAGGCAGTCCTGTCTGCCTGGGGATCCAGCAGGAAGCGCACCTACCTGTAAAAAGCATTAACCATAAATAAAGTAAGTTCTTCCCCGCTTAAACCAAGAACTTCTCTGTTCATCAGAATAAACTCATGAACTGGAGAAGTTACCTACAACAAATATAAAGGGTTAGTGTCTCGGAGATGAGAAGGGTCTAGTGCATATAAAGAAATCCCAGATACAAGTAAGAAAAGCACAAATAAAACAACTGGAAAACGGGCAAAATGATATCAGGAGGCATTTCTCAAAGGAAATAAAAAAGCAGACAGACGCGAAAAGATGCTCAGTCTCATTGCTATTCAGGATATGAAAATTCCACAGTGAGACATCATTCCACATATACTAAGCTGGCAAAAATCTGAAAGGCAGCGATGATCAAGTGCTGAAAAGGACAATGCGTAATTCGAGAGGCCATGTACTGCTGAAAGGGTGTAAACAGCCCGTTAGTATCTACTGAAGTTCAACGTGCACAAACCCACCCAGGCAGCCAGCAGTCCACCCCAGGTATCGACCCTAGAGCAGGGGTTCTCTGTCTCGGCACTGGCATTTGGAGCCAGACAATTGTTTGGTGTGTGGGAGGGTGGGAGTCGGTGGGAAAGCTGTCCTGAGCATTCATTGCAGGGAGCTGAGCAGCACGCCAGGTCTCCACCCACCAGAGACAGTTGCACATCACCTCACAGGTCCGACAGCCAAAAGCATCTCCGTTTCTTCCCTTCCCACAACTCAGCCTCCTCACCCTGCAGAACTCCTGCACGGTGCACCGGACAGGACAAGGGTGCCCACTGTGGCACGATCTATTTACAGCAGCAAAGACCAGAGACAGCCCAAACAGCTCTCAACAGAAGGGATGCAGCAGACCACCACAGAAAAAGGGAACGAGGAACTTCAGCCACACACAACACTGAGTGAATCTCAAACAAAAGACAGTGAGCCAAAGCTTTCTCAAAATATTAGTAGTAACTATTACTTTGATTCCTCATGCTTTCTTCCCTTATAATTCAAATCCCCAGATAGTTCCTTGTAAAAATATATAATGAATTTCTCTCTTAAAATTTACTTGATACTTCTCTTTATAGGTATAGTTTCATCCTGATATTCCTGAGGTCATAGGACATGGGACAGTACGCAAGTCCTAAAAAGCATTGTAATAAGAATGTTTCTGGATGACTCGTAGATTCTAAGGCTTAAGTTTAGATTACTGGATAATACTCTGTGAACTCTATTTGGCAAAATATGGTCTTTAAAAAGTCTTAATCATACTGAAATCATACTGGAATAAGGTAAAATATAACCTGGAATACATACATATAAGTTTGGAATATAAATAACAGAAAACTGAATTTGGAAATTATTCTTGGAAAATATAATATAGTTTTAAAGGAGTAAAATTAAAAAAAAAAGACACTGAGCCAAAAAAAGAAAAAGAAAGAAAGAAAGAAAAAGAAAGAAAGAAAGAAAAAGAAAGAAAGAAAGAAAGAAAGAAAGAAAGAAAGAAAGAAAGAAAGAAAGAAAGAAAGAAAGAAAGAAAGGAGAACTTGCTACATGATTTCATTTTATAAGGACCAAAAGTTAAAACTATCTGGAGACATGTACACACGTAAAATTATAAAGAAAAGTAAGGACATGATTAAAAGGTACTTCAGGACGGTAGTTAATGTGAAAAGACACAATTGGGGCGGACACCCATGGGATTTCTAAGGTTTTGGCAAGGCTCGATTTCTTAAACTGAATGGCATACTCAAAGCTGCTTCCATATTTACATGAGGAAACTCAAGAAGTTTAACCCATATTCCACACTCATAATTACAGGTTTTCCCAGAAATGTCTATGGCATAGCCAGTCCACACTGTCCTCACCCTCTGGGTCCCTCTGCTAGCTGGCCCCAGGATTGACGCATAGAGGAAAGAACAGTGGGCTGCAGGCAGGGTTTCCTCACCCTTTATTAGAGAATCATTATTGCAAAGTCCAGCATTTTAAGAAATGAAATGGAAGGCAAGACAAAAATAGAGGCATCACACCTGGCAGCGATGATTCTGCGCAACTGTTTCAGTTATGCGACTGGGTGAGTGTGAGTAACTGTGTGCGGCTGTGTTTGTGAGTGTGTGTGAGAACGTGTAGGGTGTGTGTATGTTTGTGCTGTGCCCATGAGTAGGCTGGGTCGTTTGATGATGTGTGTTACTTATATGGCCCTTTGGTTAGTTGGAGGCAGCCATGGTGTTTGGTGAAGGATCAGACTCGAGGGCCCAGAGGCCGAGATTTGAATTCTGGCCCTGCATCTTAGGAGCTTTGTGACCTTGGGCACATTTCTTGATTTCACTGGGTCTCAATTTCTTTTTTTCTCTTTTTTTTGTGTGTGTGTGTATTTTCTTTTCTTTTTCTTTTCTTTTATTTTATTTTTACTTTTTTATTGAGTGATAGTCATTTTACAATGTTGTGTCAAATTCTAGTGTAGAGCACAATTTTTCAGTTATACATGAACATATATATATTCATTGTCACATTTTTTTCCCACTATGAGCTACCGCAAGATCTTGTATATTTTTCCCTGTGCTGTACAGTATAATCTTGTTTATCTATTCTGCATTTTAAAATCCCAGTCTGTCCCTCCCCACCCCCCCACCCCCTTGGCAACCACAAGATTGTATTCTATGTCTATGAGTCTGTTTCTGTTTTGTATTTAGGTTTTGTTTTGTTTTGTTTTGTTTTTTAGATTCCTCATATGAGCGATCTCATATGGTATTTTTCTTTCTCTTTCTGGCTTACTTCACTTAGAATGACCTTCTCCAGGAACATCCATGTTGCTGCAGATGGCATTATGTTGTCGGTTTTTATGGCTGAATAGTATTCCATTGTATAAATATATCACATCTTCTTTACTCAGTCATCTGTTGATGGACATTTAGGCTGTTTCCATGTCTTGGCTACTGTAAATAGTGCTGCTATGAACACCGGGATGCAGGTGTCATTTTGGTGTAGGGTTCCTTCTGGATATATGCCCAGGAGCGGGATTCCTGGGTCATACGTTAAGTCTATTCCTAGTCTTTTGAGGAATCTCTGTACTGTTTTCCACAGTGGCTCTCCTTGCTTCCCTCTCCCACTCTTAATGATTTAGATGTCTTCTTTTACAATTTTGTGTTTATTCTATTTGTAATTCATGGCAGTTATCTCCTTTCCAGTTATGAGTTTCTCATTTTTGTAGCATCCTGCTGCTTTTCTATTTAGAGTAGACCTGTCAATATTTCTTTCAGCGTGGGTTTAGTGTTGCTAAGCTGTTTTAGTTTTTGCTTGTCTGTGAATCTTTATCTCTCCTTCTATTCTAAAGGATAGCCTTGCTGGATAGAGTATCCTAGGCTGCATCTTTTTTTCATGCAGGACCTTGAATATATCTTGCCACTCCCTTCCGGCCTGTAGTGTTTGTGTAGAGAAATCAGCTGAGAGCCTTCTGGGGGTTCCCTTGTAACTCACTCTTTGCTTTTTCTGTTGCTACCTTTAGGATCATTTCTTCATCCTTGACTCTGGCCATCTTGATTATGATATGTCTTGGTGTGGGTCTGTTTGGGCTCTTCCTGTTTGGGACCCTCTGAGCCTCCTGTACTTGGATATCTGATTCCTTCTTTAGGTTTGGGAAGTTTTCAGTCATGATTTCTTCAAATACCTTTTCAGTCCCCTTTGTTCTTTCTTCCCCTTCTGGAACCCCTATTATGCATAGATTGGCACACTCTATATTATCCCATAGGTCCCTTATGTTGTTTTCATTCTTCTTTATTTGTTTTTCTCTCAGCTGTTCTGATTGGGTGCTTTCTGTTGTCCTTCTTCTAGGTCCCTTATTCGTTCCTCTGCATTATCTACCCTGCTTTGCACAGCCTTTATTTTAGGTCAGCTCTCATCTCAGCCAATGAGTTTACTGATTCTACTTGGTTCTTCTTTATAGCTTCTATTTCATTTTTGAGATATTTTGTATCTCTAAACACTATTTCTTTTAGTTCCTTCAGTACTTTGATCACTCCTTTTTTGAAATCTTTATCTAGTAGGCCATCCATGTCTGTTTCCTTGCTCGTGCTTTCAGGGGATTTCTCTTGATCTTTTAATTGGGAGTGCTTCCTCTGCTTCTTCCTATTGCTCATATCTCTCTGGCACTGTGGCTTAAGGAGTATCAGTTACCTGGTTATCCTGGAGATGGTGTGCTCTTAATGATTTTATCGAGAGGTCTTTGTGTCTTCACCCTGTTTTGCTACCAGATTTTTGGCGTCTTTGTCTTTCGAAGAGGGCGATGTTCTGTCAGAGTTCGTCAGGTGCTCTGGTTGGCTGAGTAGGTCCTCAGATGTGAGTTTTGGCGTATTTGTGGGAGAGGGTGAGCTACAAGCATCCTTCTACTCCGCCATCTTGCTTCGTATCCTCAATTTCTTTATCTAAAAATAATAATAGTACCTACTTCAAGGTTGTCGTAAGGATTGAGTGATAAAATATTAAATGTGAAGCGTTCAGTCCTATGCTTGGCTCAGTAGATGTCAATTATTTTGCTACCTTCATCAGTCTTGCTATTGTTGTTGTTATTATAGTCACAGTCACATGTGTTTGAGAAACACTAAAACTTTGAGAACAGGATTGGCAAAGCCCAAGCCAGTGCATTCTATCAAGTCGGCCACATTCTTCAACCCCTGAAGGAGGGATGGTGGTTTTGCACAGCCCAGGTCCGAGGGATAGAAGTCCCCTTAGGGTATAAGGCCCCCAGCTGGCAGTGAGTGGACAGACTTACCTCCCAAAGAAACAGCTGGCCGCTTGCCCAGGCTGGGACATTATGCTTGTTGTGGCATGTGTTCCCCCACCATCTCCTAACTCAAAACCTGTCTTTGCTAATCAAGGTTAACACCGTCACTAACAAGACAGACTGACATCAGGGACCCCCTGATATAATGCCCTGGAGAGGACACAACACCGCTTCTGTGGCACTCTTGACAAACATGTATGGCCTTCACCTAATAATGAGAAAGCAGCCAACAAACCCAAACTCAGGGCCATTTAACAAGATGTTACCAAGTCCAGACTCGTTCTGCTCGCCACACGACAGGCCAGTAAATCGGGAGATGAGGTGTTGGTGTGAGGAATAGCGACTTTCTTCAGAAAGCCAGCCGACCGAGAGGATGGCAGACTAGTGTCTTGGAGAACCATCTCCCCTAAGTCAGAATGAAGGCTCTTTTTTTATTAAAAAGCAGGAGTGGGTGTGGTTAGCTGCTGCAAACTTCTAGGAATTCTTTGTTCTTGCAGCTGTCCACGTGGGTCAGGGCATGGTGCCCCTGCTAAACCTGTAAGAGAACAAACATCATTTTCTATTCTGCAACTTGTTATCTTTATATAAGTACGAAACTGTTACTACTCTTAAAGGTCAGAGCCTTGAGAATAGGCCCTCCTTACATTTCCGGCTAAAGGCAACGCTATTTCACAAAAGGTGCAGAGCCAGCAAGACTGAGCCTGGAACACAGGGCACAGGGTTAAAGCCAAAGGAGCAGACCTAACACGGAGTCAGATTTGTTCTTTTCTGTTACAAAGATAACCTAGTGGTACTCTTACCATGTGTCAAAGTTAGAAAAGACTCAGGAACCGTCAGAGATGGAAAGAGACTAAGAAGACAAAGGCAATCAAATGCAGTACGAGATCTTGTTTGCACATTATGAAATGTGAGTAAGGACTGTAGTTACTATTCTAGTTTCGACAACCGTGCTCTGCTTCTATAAAATGTCAGCCTTAGAAGCTGGGTTAAAGGTATAATCTTTTTACTATTTTTACAGTTTTTCTGTAAGCCTAACGTTTTTTTCTTAATATATAGAAACATGTGTCTATGTATGTATCCATATATACATATGTGTATATGTATGTATGCATATAAACATATATAAATATGATCCAAGTTGAGTGAACTGGCTGCCAGCAAGCCACAAGGTTTTACCCTCCTAAGACTTTCTTTTTTTTTTAATTTTTATTTTTATTGAAGTATAGTCAGTTTACAATGTTGTGTCCATTTGTGGTGTACAACACAATGCTTTAGTCACACATGAACGTACATAGATTTGTTTTCCTATTTTTTTCACTGCAGGTTACTACAAGATATTGAATATAGTTTCCTGTGCTAAACAATATGAACTAGTCATTTTTATCTATTTTATATATATTAGTACCTACAAATCTCAAACTCCCAATTTATCCCTTCCCACCCCCTTCCCCTGCCGGTAACCATAAGTTTGTTTTCTGTGTCTGTGAGTCTGTTTCTGTTTTGTAAATAAGTTCGTTTGCCTTTTTTTTTTTTTTTTTTCAGATTCCACATTTAAGTGATATCATATGGTATTTTACCGGTTTGATAATTTTCTTTTGTATTAGCTTGGTTTCTTTTTAGTTTTCGTGACTCTGTTGTATGCTTTTGATTTGTGGTTACCTTGCTTTTCAAGTATGTTAACCCCTTACTGTATCTGTTTGCTTTAGACTGGTAGACCCTCCTGAGACTTTGAGTAGCCTGCTCTTTGAGAAAATATGATGTTTCCACTACAGGTTCTCTGTTGACTACTGTCATTATCACAGAAAAGTAAGCATTCTTTTTTTTTTTTCTTTAAGGTTTCCTATTAACCACTCCAGAGAGAACCCCACGCGGGCACTGGTTGAGGAGACTCATTATGGTAATCCCTGGGCCCCAGCTAATGTTCCCTGTCCCCAAAAGGCGGTGTGGCCTGAGCCACACATGGAAACCAGGTCCCCCATTTCCCCATTTCCCATCCCCACACCTGGGAAGGTGTTTCTCCTCACTTCAGTTGTGCTGATCTGCTCAGCACCTGAGTCTGTATAATTTAAATCCAAAGAGATCAGACTTTCCGATGGAGCAGAAACAGTCCCTGAAGGAGGCCTGAAAATAATGAATCCCTCAGTACCAAGTCAACAGTCACACTCATTTCTCAGCACAAGACAATAATTAGTCCCAGAGGTTAGAGTTCATTTAGGTGATCATATTAGGATTGATACAGAAAAACACTAACTCTATTAATGGAAGGACACTCAAGTATCAGGCAAATGATTTTGATAATAGTAATTCACACGTGCATATTCCTGACACTCATCTCATTTTCATCTTTATGCCAGTAAACTACATTTCTGAAGAAACTCCGTGTATGGCAGCAGCTGAGAGCTCTGTCTTCGTCACTTTGCCAGTTGGGACGTGGGGCAAGTTAGTCCAGACTGGTGGTAATGTCGGCAAAGCCTTTGGGAATTATTGTTTGCACAGAATACCTTAAGACAGATTATTAAAAGGAACACGTTGTACTTTGATGTACACATACAGGACAGGCAGTCTTGCTGGGAAAAGATCAATTTCCAAAATAGGCTAAAAACAGAAGCTTGATAGAGATTGGAAAAGATGAATGTGTGAAAAGCGCTCACCAAGCAAGGACTTTGCACAAGAAAGTTTGTTCTAACAGCAAATTCAATATATAGGCCAGTCTCAAGGTCTGCGTGTATTCATTTAGCAACTAGTATGTATTTGATTGTAGAGCAGAACATTTTAAAATGGGACTCCCTCTGCTTCAGTTTAAACCGAGTCACCAGTCTGAGAGCCATCAGATACCACACCGAGTGTAAGAGATACCTGGATGCAGAATTTAGGAAGGGCTCATTCAAGGAACTGGTCCCTGACTCTTCCCTCTTTTTATCATCTTTACATGTAGAAAGATGGGGGTGGAGCTGGGGATGGGCAGGACTGGCGAGATTATCTTTGTAAAGCACTGCTGCTCTCTGGGAGTCCCGCACACATACCCTAACTGGGGAGGAATGGGGAAGGGCACCTTCATTAGTCTCAGGTCTGATAACAAGAAGAGGGTTTGTTTCTGAACTGAGACTAGGTTTGGGAATTCAGATGATGGTAAATCTGCTGTACAGTGTTCATTTTCTACTGCTGCTATAACAAATAAAGACAAATCTAGTGGCTTAAAACAACACAGTTTTCGGGGTTTTGTTTTTTTTTTTTTGTCTTATTGTTCTGAAAATCAGAAGTCTGACACAGATCTTGCTAGGCTGAAGGTGCTGGCAGGACTGTGTTCCTTTCAGAGACTCTGGGTGCGATATGTTTGCCTGCTTTTCCACCTTCTAAGAGCTGTCCGCATTCCTTGGCCCATTTCTCTGTCTTCAAAAGACCAATGTTGAGCTGAGTCCTTTTCATGTTGAATCACTCTGAGCTGCTCTTCTGCTTCTGTCTCCCACATTTAAGGACCCTTGTGACTGCACTGGGTCCACCCAGATAATCCAAGATAATCTCTCTATTGTAAAATCCACTGATTAGCAAACTTATTCCATGTATTTCATGTGCCACCTTAATTCTCCTTTACTATGTTTTCTGGGGGTTAGAATGTAGACATCTTTGGGGGCCCCTGTTGTGGCCATCACAGGTGCCTAAGAGTGAGCAGAAGTGGCCTGGACCTGTCCAAATTTTCATCTGTACGTAGGAGCTGACTATCCCTCTGAACACATTTTTAAGGGACTATCAGAGACATGTAAAGTTGGGTTTAACCTTTCCAAAATTGTGATTGATTATGATGGAAGAAAGTTCCACATACTGAGGTTTGAGGAAGTCATTCAGGCTTGTATACATGATTTAACTTTAACTTGATGCTAACTAAAACAGCTGGTCTATGGCCTGTCAAACCTTCATTGTGTATCTGCTCTAACCACTAAAGAAAATATTACATTTAAAAATCAAAATGGAGTGATTGGTTCAGTGGATATGGTATCAGGTAGGTTCCTGCATCACTGAGACCTTGAATTTTCTGAATTGTATCAGACTCAAGGACACCACCAACTGTTCTCAAAATAAGTATCTTCTAGCAGCTGCCACCTGTAACCTTAGGGTCTCAAGTTCCCCCCTTGTAACTATGTAGCCATTTTGGACCCTAAACAATCCTTGCTTAACAAGCAGGCTTACTCCTTGCCAGCTCCGATTCTGATCACTGACAAACTACTTAGGTAAATCTGCAGATCTTTGCCTTCATAAGCCTGCCCTATTTTGCAGTCGGGTGGAACAAAATTCAAATGCTTCTTCAATCTGTATCTCCCAGGCTACGTCCTCAGCTTGGCTCAAATAAAACTCTTTTTTTTTTTTTCATTCCTACTACAGACTGTTTATTGGTTATTTCCATCAATGATTATTATACTGCTTCCAAAGCAAAAGAAGCAGAAAGACAATCTCCAGTCTTAAGGAGCTTACACTGAATACAGATGAGGCTTCAGTAACACTCATGAAGACATTAATGAATAATGCATAACACTAAGGCATATGATTACATAATAAATTATGTTGTAGAGACTGGAGGCAACAAATATGAGTTCAAGAAAGCGGATGGATGAAATGTTACAGAAACCTGAATCCCGGCGAGAGACCAAGAAACATTCAGAGGGTTAGAGAACTCAGGTTTATTACGCCGGCGGGCCCAGAGGCGTTCGCACTCCAAGCTCTGGACCCCGTCTGGAGGTTTACACAGGCTTTTATAGGGTTTTAGGTTTCAATTAAGTTCGTGCCATATGCAAATACGGTGTTAGAAATGGGCCGATCAGGAGTGAGATTTTGGGAACCAATGGAATTTTAGGGGTAAGTTTCATTTTCCTGGAAGCAAGCCATCTTACAGAAGCACAAAAGCAGGAAGGCAGTGGCCCTGCCTGGGAGGTCCTGCTGGTTCGTTTGTGGGGTTTGCCCCTTCAGGAACACACCTCCACCATTCAGATTCCTGACGAAGGGACCAAACCTGGATCTGGTCAAGCCTCTGAACCAGTTTGCAGAAAGCCCTGAGGACAGAGAAGCAGGCTAAAACACCACCATGAGTGTGCAAACAGCAACAACCAGAGTAGGAGAAACTACAGGTCTAAGGTCCAGGACCTTTAACAGACAAATGATCAGGGAAAGATGAGATGGAGGGGGAACCTGCAAATTAAAAAGACTTAAGACATTTTGAATTGTAAAATGCAAGAAGGATGATACTAAATCCTAATGCCCGGGGATGCTCTTTGAGTGATAAAGCTATAAAGAAATGCAGATGTGGTTGTTATGAAATTAGTTAGAGGTCACTTTGGTGGGTAAGGCTGGTGTGGCTGAAGAAGGCACGTGGAGGGGCCACTGGATGACTGCTGTTTACCTGGGTGGTGGTTATAGGGGTGGCAACTTGTAAAACGCATTAGGTCAGTTTTTTTATATCTATGTTTCACTTAACAATAAAAGTAATTTCAATACAGTCTCTCTGGATTTCTTCTGGAGTCTGGCATGCTGTAGCAAACTAATTTTATTTATTTATTTTCCCCAAATGGCCAGTGAACTTGGAGAATTTAATGAGGGCCACAGACCCAAGTGACGATTCATATAATGTATTCACAAAATGCTTATCTGTTCTTAAAACAATTGTTGATGAAGTTGGACATGGAGGACAGGCCTGCACGATTTAGGCTTCACCCTCCCCAAAGCTCACGCACAGGCAGTACCGAGCTTTTGTCTGCCCAGGTGTGGAAAGCTGAGTCTGACACCCACTAAAGGGCCAGGGAAAGGAAAAGCACAGGACCTCTGGGGACCCAACATTCGCTTGACCAGTGAAACCGTGTGTGCTTCGACCATTCCGGCTGCCACAACTTGTGAGTCACTGTGGTCCATCTCCTTCCCGCACACACTCCCACCGATGCTGGGAGCCAGAACGACACCCTCCACTGTCTCTACCATTTCTAGCTGGGTGGCGTGGCCTTGCAGGTTACTTAGCGTCTCTAAGCCTTGCCTTCATAACCTGTAAAATTGAGGAAATAGCACGCTGAAGTACAGAACCTGGCTCAGAAGGAATGCCCAGTTACTCTGACTACTCTACCCTGGGGACTCCAAGCCCCACACCCTGGAGCCAAAGCCTTGGGCTCCCAGTTCACTTGCTTCTTGCCCAGCTCTGAGCCAGCTCTGTCCATCCCTGAGCCCAGTCAAAGCCTGTTGTCACTTTCGCCCTCCTCCACCACCCGGCACCACCCAACCCTGGCAGCAAAGACTGCTGCTGAAGCGTCTGCTCCCACGGGGCCACCAGCACACAGAAGGGGATGGGCTCGCCCATGAGGAGGACTGGAGAGGCAAAAGGTGTTACGGACTGAAAGTTTGTGTCTCCACCAAATTCATAGGTTGAAGCCCTAACTCCCAATGTGATGGCGTTTGGGGGTAGAACGTTTGAGAGGTACTTAGGTTTAGATGAAGTCATGAGGGAGGAGCCCCTTTGATGGGAATAGTGCCCTTAGAAGAAGAAGAAGAAACCAGAGCTGTCCCTTGCTCCACTATGGGAGGCACAGCAAGGAGGTGGTCATCTGAAAGTCAGGGAGAAGGCTCTCACCAGACACCAACTCCCCTGGCACCTTGATCTTGGACTTCCAGCCACCAGAACTGTGCGAAATAAATGTTTGCCATAAAACCAGTTACAGTATTTTGATATAGCAGCCCAGACTAAAACAAGGGAGTTGGCACAAGGTGAACAGGCTGGTAGCCAGGAAGGAAGAGAGCCTCATACAGAGAGGAGTAAAATCTGGGAGTTTGGCTCTCTGTGTTTGATGCAAATTGACAGTCTTGAGGACACCTCAGAACTCATCAGGGCCAGAGCGGACCCCAGACCCTCCCTTCCAAACCCCGCCTCTGCCGTGTTCCTCAGGCCTCAGCAATGCAGATCTCAGAGAACTGTGTCCACCTCTTGATTTTTGCACATCAAAGGAAACCATAAACAGCAGGAAAAGACAACCTATAGACTGGGAAGAAATATTTGCAAACAATGTAACTGACAAGGGTTTAATTTCATACAAAAAGCTGATACAACTCAATTAACAACAACAACAACAAAAAAACCCAATCAAAAAATGGGCAGAACACCTAAACAGACTTCTCCAATGAAGACGTACAGATGACCAATAGGTACATGAAAAGATGCTCAATATCGCTAGTTATCAGAAAAATGAAAAACAAAACTACAATGACGCATCAGCTTACACCAATAGAAATGGCATCATTAAAATGTCTACAAATAATAAATGCAGGAGAGGGTGTGGAGAAAAGGGGACCCTCCTGCACTATTGGTGGGAATGTAATTTGATGCAGCCACTATGGAAAACAGTATGGAGATTCCTTAAAAAACTAAAAATAGAGTTATCATATGATCCAGCAATCCTACTCCTGGGCATATATCTGGAGAAAGCTCTGCTTCAAAAAACACACATGCACCTCAATGTTCATAGCAGCACTCTTTACAATAGACAAGACATGGAAACAACCTAAATGTCCATCGACACATAACTGGATAAAAAAGATGTGGTGAATATATATACAGTGGAATACTACTCAGCCATAAAAAATGAAATATGCCATTTGCAGCAACATGGGTGGACCTAGAGATTATCAAACTAGGTGAAGTAAGTCAGAGAAAGAAAGACAAATGTCCTATGATATCACTTATGTGTGGAATATAAAGATGGCAGAAATGAACTTACAAAACAGAAATAGACTCACAGACATAGAAAACAAATGTATTGTTACCAAAAGGGAAAAAGAGGGAGGAATAAATTAGGACTTTGAGATTTGCAGGTACTGACTACCATACATAAAATAGATAAAAAATACGGTCCTAATATATAGCACAGGAAACTATATTCAGTATCTTGTAATAACTTATAATGAAAAAGAATATAAAATATATATGTATAACTGAATCACTGTGCACGCCAGAAACTAACACAACATTGTAAATCAACTATATTTCAATTAAAAAAAAAAAGAGTTAGGTTTTCTGGCTACAACAGTTTTTGCTCCTCAATGCCAGGAAAGGCTTCCTGGTTGTGGTGTCTCACGTTGGAGGGAAAGTGCACACATTGGAAACCTATTAAGGTCACATTCAAGTGACAAGGATGGGTAGGAAAGAGAACTCTCAGGCATTTTTAAATCTAAAGTCCATCATATGTTATCAGGATCATAGACTTTGAAGATCATCTGAAGTGTTATGTTATCATCAAAGGTTGGCGACAAATTTCCAACAGGCCGGGTCCAGATATCTCGGGGAAGTTGTCTCATATGATGTCACGTGCTTCAGTTTTAGGAAATCTTTACTTTCAGGTCACCAGATGACGTGGCGGTCCAGTCACGGTTTGAGGCTTTCTTTAGGTGTGTCACCATGAATCCAAGGGTCCGTTCCTTGGAGTCTGGCAGCACAAGGGTCGGACAGCTGTACTTGATGAGGGCCTCTCCCATGAGGTTAGAGAGAGTTCTTTTAGAGGAGTCTTTTCCAATATATGAAATATCTAGGTTATTTTTAACAGAAACAATTAGGTCTTAGCAATATTGAAGTATCTCCCCATTTATCAGTTGTGGATCAAAAGAAGCCGGAGCCAGGTGCGTTGGGTGTCCTGTGACTAACACAAAGGGTGAGAATTTATGGGTTCCAGAAGGAGAGGGTCTGAGATTTCACAGGACCAACAGCAATGCTTTTGGCCAAGGTATTTGGAAGGCCTCTATGAAGAGTGGGGCACACGGCGGTCGTAGAAGATGTGACTGGGAAGGTAAAATTTGAACAAAGGCTGTAGAAGGTGAGGACCACCGGAAAACCTAGGGAAGGCCATTTCGGGCAGAGAGAACAGCTCGTTCAAAGACCTCAGCCTGGAGCCAGATTAGCTTGTTCAGGGAGCTGCAGGAGGCCAACACGCTTGAAGTTGAAGACAGAAAGGGGAGAAGAGTACGACCAGCTTGAAGAGACATAGGGGCAGGGTTTGAAGGGCACGTGCAGGGCTCTGTAGGCCCTCGGCTTTTCCTCCAATCCAAGTGAAGAGGCATGGGGTTAGGGAGGCCAGCAGAGGGGGCCTTGAGCTGACTTATGTTTGAAAAGATCCCTCTGGCAACCCTGAGGCTTAAAATCAGTGTTGACCCCATCAGGCCAGCTGTCCTGACACACAGGAAGGTGGACAAGCCTGGAGTGGGCCCAGGAAGGAAGCCGACCACTGGAGCAGCAGGCAGGAAGAGGGGGACAGTGACCTCAGGCTCAGCTCAGGCTCGGACAGGCTGCCCTCACTCCTGAGATCTGCAACCAAAGATTTTGCTGAATTACTAATTCAAAGCAGAATCTGAATATTTATCAGTGAATGAATGGCTAACCGAAAATGGGAGTATCTATACAATGGAATATGATTCAGCCTTAAAAATGAAGGAGGTTCTGACATGCTACAACATGGTTGGACCTTCAAGACATTATGCTCAGTGAAATAAGCCAGTCACAAAAGGGCAAATACTGTGTTCTTTCCCTCATATGATGAACCTAGAATAGTAAAATTCACAAAGACAGAAGCCATAAGGGTGGTTGGCAGGAGCTAGGGAGAGGAGGGAGAGGGAGTTCGTGGGTACTGAGTACCAGATTAGGAAGATGACAAAGTTCTGGAGATGGAGGCTGGTGATGGGTGCACAATAATGTGAAAATACTTAATGCCATGGAACTGCACACATAAAAATGATTAGGATGGTAAATTTTAAATTATGAGTCTGAGGCCACACGAGAGTTTGCTCCAGTCTCACCCGCCATCAGGGCAAGTGGCAGTGTTGAGGCAAAATCTGATGCTCAGGCAGGTCAAAGGTCGTGACCCAGTTAACACTGCTGGCCAGAAGTCAAGCCAAAGTTGACCTTCCAGCTCCAGAGTTTCAGTCCCCTCCCTTGAGGCTTGTGTTCTGTACCTCAGCCATGCAACACCTTGCAGGATCATCCATCCAGCAGCTACAGGAGAGGACAGGCTTTGAGCTCCGGAGTCGCCAGCTTGAACTGGTGGAAACTGAGGAGGACTGAGGATGGGGAGGCCAGAAATCTGGAGACGATGAACAGGACTCTGGGGTTCCTAATCCTCGTGACTTCCTGTAAGTGTCACCGGGAGAATACAGAGAGCCTCTCGGGAGTCAGGGCACCCTCGGCTCTCAGGGAGATGAGAGGTTGAGCAGCCCCTCCCAGCTTTCCCCGCCCTGCTGCATCTCCGTGCGCAGAGCACCTCATAGGACAGCGGTGCAGCCTTGCTTCTGAGGCCCTCAGGGTCAGGAGGGCCACTGCACATGGGGGAGAGATGGTATTTTACCATCAATGGAGCCCAGAAAAATCTCACTGAGCAAGTAGAAAACCCGTGCCAAATATATAAGCTGATTCGTAGGCAATAATAGTTCGCTGGCAGTCTTTACTAAAAGTTCAAAGTGCACGGGGATGCGGATCTTCTCCTGTCAAGGCAAAGTGGGGCTCAGAAACAGCAGACTGGACACGTGGCATGACCAAGGCACACAGCAGGCCCAGGCAGAACCAGGCTCAGAGCCACGAAAGGCAAAGGGCAGGGGCTCCAGCCACTTCCTCCGACCCCCAGCCCATCATGGGGAGGACAACGCTCACCCCAGACATGCAGGTGGGGCAGAAGAGATGGGTTTCCGGTAGGAAGAGAGCAGACTGGACATACACCATACACAAGAAAGGGCAGAGTGGGGTCTGGGCCACAGGCACCAGCCAACTGGTGGACCTTCTACAGCGCCCCCTCATCCCCCCAAGGGGAACCTAAAGGCTTCTGGTCAACCAGACCTTTTCTTCCCTGTGCAGCTCTTGAGAGAAAAGAGACCATGTTTCAAGGTGGAGAAATAAGCCATACATGGGGCCGCCTCAGGTCACCCCAACCCACTCCTGGCAGGATGTGCTGGGAGGGGAGCCCAGGAGCTGGGTGGGAGGAGGAGGGAGGAGTCAGAAACCAAGAACCTGCCCCAACCACCCAGGTTGCCTGGTCCTTCTGGGCCACTGACTGGCATGCTCTGTTGCATCAGAAGGATTTCTCCCTGGATGTCTGCTGAAGGAAGGGAAACAAGAAGCCTGAGCATTCTGGCTCACAGCCCTGAAATCCCACCCTCTCCCTGCCCTCCAGCAGTGCCTGTCAGTGGAGACCTGACAAGCAGGAGGGAGACCAGGAAGCCCAGTGACATGGGGACAGGAGCACAGTGGGCATGTATCCTCGTTTAGGACTCTGAACTCCACCCACCCTCCCAGATGCTGGGCACATGCCCGACCTGTAAGCAAACTCTCAGGTGTGTGGTCCCTCACCCCCTCTCCCGGCACAGCCTTTTAGGATGAACTTGGCAGGCCCTGTAAGTAACCTCTCCTGTAACCAGCCGGCTACCACTGAGGCGAGGGGGAGGGGTGTTCACCTTTCCCCTGGCCGGAGGCCCGGTCACCTTCCATCTGGGCAGGCACCCTTCCCTGGCCATGCCTTCCCTGGGGCTGGCTTGGTGAGCTGGCACAACAGCTGCAATGAGATGGGACAGATCCCCCATATGTGACCAAACAAGGGACCCCGTCCCCCCATCTCCCTACGCCTGTTGTTTGATCTTATCATTAAGTGAGATAGTCCTAGAGTGGCGCTTTTTCCCTGGGAGCTGATGCAGACAGGAGGACATGTGTCAGGGGCAGGCTTTGCAAGACCTGTGGATCAGTCGGCCCCCATCGGGGTCTGGGGTGGTTGGGTCTGGAGCGGTTGGGTCTGGAGCTGTACAAAGTTAGAGTGTGTGCCATGTGCCGCAGCCTCCTGCTGGTTCCTTTTCTCCCCTCTTCCTACCCTGCATGCACCACCCCCAATTTAACGGCCTCCATGCAGTTTTTGAGGCTCTGCGTTACGCCTGCAGGGGAGACTGAGGAGGGGCAAGGCCCACACAGCCCACCCACCACGTCTGCTTCACTCTACTTGACACCTGTGCCAAGAGAAGGGCACAAGGGCATGGCTCAGTGACAAGCCCCTTCTGTGTGAGATGCAGAGAGCACAGGCAGGCTGGGCTCTCACTCCCCGAGGCGTGAGTGTAGAGGAGGCAGCGAGCAGGTGCAAAAAAAGGAGGGCAAGGGGCATGGGGTGAAGACTAGTGACAGGCCCCACAGGACTGCAGGCAGGGCACCTACCCAGGGTCTCACCCTCCCTGGTTCTGTGACAGAAGCCTGAATCCCGGCGAGAGACCAAGCAACACTCGGAGGGCTGGAGAACTCAGGTTTATTACACCGGCAGGCCCAGAGGAGTTAACACTCCAAGCGCTGAACCCCATCTGTAGGTTTACACAGGCTTTTATAGGGTTTCAGGTTTCGATTAAGTTCGTGCCATATGCAAATGAGGTGTTAGAAATGGAACAATGAGGACTGAGCTTTTGGGAACCAATGGAATTTTAGGGGTAAGTTTCGTTTTCCTAGAAAGCAAGCCATTTTACAGAAGCGCAAAAGCAGGAAGGCAGTGGCCCTGCCTAGGAGGTCCTGCTGGTCCCTTTGTGAGTTTTGCCCCTTCAGTTCAGTGTCTTACTCCTTCCAGCTCCTGGACCCTCACCATCCTGCTCTCATCTCCTCCTGGCCTCTATCAGCCCTACTCTCAGGGAGCAGGCTAAATCCCGGGGGGCAAACGGAACAACTCATCATCAACCCAAGCTTTGAGGGGCCCCTTCCCTGATCACTGTCTTACCCCAGCAGATGGCAAGTAGGAAAGACCCCCCCAGCACAGCCCCCTCAAGAACAGAGTCCCCCCAGGACAGGCTCCCCCTGGACACTCTCCCCAGCACAAACCTGAGGTCTTGCTAAGCCCTCCTTTGGCCAGTATCTTCATATCCAGGGAGCCTGGGGACCCTCCTCTTTCCTGGCTCTGAGTAAACTGGAGAACGGGGTCCTGATGCTTGATAGGGTCGAGGCTGGGCAGGGAGGAGACCCCAGCAGAGCTCATCCCCCACCAATGCACAGGAGCCCTGGCCCGCATTGTCAGGTTCCAGCTCTGGGAATGTGGGTCCCAAGACACACCTGGCAGGCCCCAGGCCTCACCCTCCTGAAGGGGTTCCCACCTCTCAGGCCTGGGGTTCCGTGGCAGCCCTGCCTTGGCACTGCCCACCCTTGCCTGTTGATCTGCTCGCTGGGCCTCAGAAGTGTCCACGTGTGTGATGGCTGTGTGCAAACCTGAGTTGTCAATGCAGGACCAGAGCTTGAGTCAGATGTTGGTCACATTTCCTTCCAGTCTGTAGCCCCGCAAGAGTTCCTCCCAGAAGCTAGGCAGAGCTGGACTCACCCTCAGCTCAGACACATGCGGGCGAACAGACTCACTCAGAAAGTCCCTGACTCCCTCCAGTGAGCCTTGGCTTCCTCATCAGGAAACAGCTTCCAGGTGCGTGGGTGGGGACTGAGGAAAATAAAATCAGAGGCGGATTAGCAAGAGTGATGTCAAAGCCACACCGTGGGACCTGGCAACATGGGGACACCCCCCCAAAAAACGGAAGGAGGTTCCCCAACAAATTGAAAAATGGGTATTTTTTAAACGTCAGCAAAAATCAGAGTTTTGTTCAACTTTCTTCTATCGCAGTTTGGCAATGTTTTTCTGAGAAATTCACGTGGTGCTCAGGGCTGCTAAGGTCTTAATGGGGTCCTGGAAGTGATGCAGCTGGGCTGCGGGACAGGGAGGTTCTCAGCAGATGTCAGCCTGAGTCCCCATCAGCCTCACACCTGGCTGCTTCCTCCCCCTTTCCCTCTGGCCTCCAGCCCCTGCCCAGATCGCCGCATGCCCTGTGCCCACATCTCCTCTTCCACAGTGCTTTCCTTCACCTGACACACCGTGACGTTACTTTATTTTCTCTCTCCCCCACTGTTGTCTTCCTCCTGCCCCCCACCTTTTTTTAACTTAGGAAATAGCCATTTTCATTTTAGCACATGGGTACTTTTTTGATTTAGAATTTGTTTTTTTTTTTAAATTTGTTTATTGAGTAATTAGTCATTTTACAATGTTGTGTCAAATTCTAGTGTAGAGCACAATTTTTCATGTATACATGAATGTATATATATTCATTGTCACATTTTTTTCCACTATGAGCTACCACAAGATCTTGTATATATTTCCCTGTGCTGTAACAGTGTAATCTTGTTTCTTCTATTCTGCATTTTAAAATCTCAGCTGGTCCCTTTCCACCCCCCACCCCCTTGGCAACCACAAGATTGTATTCTATGTCTATGAGTCTGTTTCTGTTTTGTATTTAGGTTTTTGGTTTTTGTTTTTTTTTTAGATTCCTCATATGAGCGATCTCATATGGTATTTTTCTTTCTCTTTCTGGCTTACTTCACTTAGAACGACGATCTCCAGATCCATCCATGTTGCTGCAAATGGCATTATTTTATTATTTTTATGGCTGAGTAGTATTCCATTGTATATATACCACAACTTCTTTGTTCATTCATTGGTTGATGGACATTTAGGTTGTTTCCATGTCTTGGCTTTATGGAAAACAGTATGGAGATTCCTCAAGAAACTAAAGACTTACCACGTGATCCAGCAATCCTTGGCGTTTATCTGGAGGGAACTTGAACTCAAAAAGATACATGCAGCTCATTTACATTTATTCATTCACCCAGCAGATAGACACAATGGAGCTGCCAGGTGTGGGCATAACTGGGGTGGACAAGACAGACCTAGAAACTGGCTCTCAGGGCAGGCATCTGGGCTGCTCAGTGGTGTCCCCACTCCAGCGACAGGATGCAACACATCTTTAAGGCAGTGGGTGATTAGCTTAGGATGGTAAAGTGCAGCTTGGGAGGCCCAGGGCTATAGGTCTGGTGTCAACCTAGCTTGGCAAATAATGAATATCTCTGTGGCACCAGGGCCGACACAGACTTCCCCATCTGGTTTATTCTGGGTGAAATCAAGAGCTCTGCTGGGTAATCTGAGCAGTTCCTTCAGCACAAGGATGTTCTGTTGTGCTCCGCTCTGGCTGGAGAGGAGCCCTCTCTGCCATAATGGACCGGCTCTCCAGTGTCAGGTTGCAGATGGGAAAGTATGAGTAACTCTATGCAAATTTCCTCCACTCCAAGCACTTGTGTTTGCTAGAAGGACTAGCCGTGCATCTTCTGGATTCTTTAATGGCTGAGCAAGATGCCTGGAATTCCTTACAAGTTGAAACACTGTTTTCCAGCTCTGTGTTTAAAACATAAACACCACAAGGAGTGAGGAGAAAAAGGGACCAGAGTTATGATTTCAGAATGGGTCAGATTTCGTTTGCTCACCTCAAGGAAGACAGAAGGAATGCGCCCCACTCTAGTTCCTCGAAGGAAAGGTGGATGGCAGAGGGTGGAGGAAGGCTGAATTCTGACGTGTATGTAAATGTAGGAAAAGAAATTATAGAGTCCGACACATGGGTTCTCAGAGGGAGGCTGGAGACACGTAGGAGGCCTTCAGGAAAGGTGAGACGGGACGATAGAGTCCACCTTTAGACAGGCGGACTGCAGGACCGAGTCTGGGCTGGGTACCACCACTAAGCCTGAAGTCTGCAACTCAATGCAGAGGCAGGAGAGAGGCATTGTAGGCAGCCCCAACTCATTTGTCCAGGTATCCTTTCTTTCCTCTGTCCACCCATCCGTTTACTTATTTATTCATCTACCCATCTCTTCATCCATTTGTCTGTCCATGTGTCCATTCCTCTACTCCTGCATTCCACGAATATGTCAAGTGCCCACTGTGAGCCAGGCTCTGTGCAAAAGGGATTGATTCCTGGTCCAAAACGGAGAAGACAGGAGATTGAGCAACTGCCTCATACCTTACTCTGTGCAAGAAGAGAAGGCATCACAGAAAACTGTTGATGGTGATGAGTGGAACGGGGTGGGAGAGTGAGGCAGTGGGGGGATGAACGATTTGGCTCTCTGTGTTTTCCTTTACTGTAACGCCACTGAACCATCGCGGCCATAAACGCAGGGGCAAGGGTGGCCCAAATCAAACATAAATCCCGAGACTGGAATCAAGAGCACATCCACGCACTGGTTGTGTGGATTCGTGTGAAAAATAAAACACTATGCTGCAGACCAGAAATTGGCACAACATCGCACACTGCCTATACTATAATTTTTAAAAAGGGAAAAAAAATTAAAATTTTAAAAATGAATGCATACTTTTTTTCAAGTGTGTGGGGGTGACTCTGACCTGAGAGCCAGAATCAGACCCTCCCTTCTCCCTATTATAGGGGAAGACGCAGAGGGGAAGGTGGTGACAAAGTGTATCAGTCTGCTCAGGCTGCCAGCAAGACACCGCAGACTGGGTGGCTGACGCAATGGGAATTTTTCACAGCTCTGGAGGCTGGAAGTCCAAGATCAAGGTGTCGGCAGGGCTGGTTCCCCCGAGGCCTCTGTCTTTGGCCTCATATGGCTGCCTTCTCTCGTGTCCCCATGCGGCCTTTCCTCTGTGCACACATCCCTGGTGTGTCTCTGTGTGTCAGGATGTCTTCTTATAAGGACACAGATCAGACCGCACAGGGCCCACACTAACAGCCTTATTTCAGCTTCGTCACCTCATGAAAGGCCCTGTCTCCAAATTACAGTCACTTTCTCAGCAACTGGGCGTGAAGATTTCAATACACGACTTGGTGGGGAGAGACAGTTCAGCCTGTAACACAGATAGTGGTGGCAACAATGACAGCAATAAAAAACGACAATCACAAACACGCACCTTTCATAGGGTCCTAGAGGGAAGGGATGACACAGAGGGAATGGAACCCTGTCCCAGGCGGGCGTGGAAATGCAGGCTCACAATGGGGCGGACCCTTTAACCTCAGTGAGCCTCAACCACCTCTGGCAAATGAACTGGCCGTCTCTGTCCCGGGCTCGGGAAGCTGGTACTGTGCCATGCACATCTCAGAAACAGCCGACGTTATTTAATGATGCCTTTACCTGCTCCATCCTCACCCTATCCTTCCACGGCCAGTGAGTTAGGTATTCTCATTGCAACAAACATTCTGTCAACCCCAACAGGGACACGGGGACACCCAACGTGGTAGCCAGGTCCCGCTCACCTGTCCCCCATTGGGCCGAGGGCTTGGCCTCCTGGGTGGTAGTCCAGCTGGCCAAGGGCAGACACCGTGAGCAGGGGTCCCGGCTGCATCGAGTGGAGGCTGTGAGGGGGCAGTGCTGCCCATCTGGGGCCCTGGGGGTGGCTCGGCCGCCCAGTGACTAAGGCATGCTCCAGTAAGGGAGGGAGCGTAAGGGAGTGCTGGCATGTTGCGTCACAGGCCGGGCAATATAACCGCTCCTCAGAGCAAGCGCTGAGAGCAGCAGGACTTCTCGGTCCCTAGCTGTTTGCCTGCCATCTCCACAGCCATGTGCCCGGGCTGGCTGGCCCTCACCCTCCTGTCTGTGCTGAGCCTGTGCACCCAGGCCTTCAACAGCCGGCTTGCCAAGTGCCTTGAGGACCCCCAGTATGAAAAGCTGGTGCGGCTGGCCCAAGACGGGCTGGGGCAGACGGCGGAAAGGAAACACGTAGTAGTGATTGGAGCAGGCATGGCCGGGCTCACCGCTGCCAAGACCCTGCAGGACGCCGGCCACCAGGTACATGATGGGGCGTGGGAGAGTCCTGCATGGGGAGCCTTGGGAGAGATGGAAGCGGACAGCCTCAGAGAGCTGGGATGGGGGCGGGGTCTAGGGCTCTTGGTATAGGGAGAAGGGCCACGAGACTGGGTGGCATGACCAGATAGCAGGCAGACCTGGAAAAGAGGCAGGAGGGCTGTGGGAGCTAGGGGATGTGGCCAGCTGTGCTGAGATCAAGACAGACCTGTCTTTCTAGGTGACTGTCCTGGAGGCCTCAGGACGTGTGGGTGGCAGAATAGAGACCCACAGAGTGCCCGGAGCACAGTGGTATGTGGAACTGGGCGCCATGAGGATACCCACCAGCCACAGGTACGGTCGGGAGAAGTGGGGGTGGGGAGGGGAGGCTGGGGCGTGGGCAGCCATTTCATTGGTACCCTCAGGATTTTAGTCCATGGAGGTGATGAGTAGCCATGGAGAGATTAACGCCATTGAGGGAATTTCTTACTTACATTTCCAGAGAGGATGACACCACACCACACAGGGCCCTGGGGATGCATTGGGATAGTCAAGAGGTAGAAGACAGGAGCAAAGCAAAGTCACAAGCCATGACCTTTACTGGAGTTTCTAAGGGAAAGGCCAGGCAGGACGGAGTAAACAGCTTAAGACTGGCTGGTCTGAGTGATGACAGTGGGCTCTGGGCTGCAGGAGTCATCTCTAGTTGCCTGGTACCTGGCTCTGGCTGAGTTAGGGCAGGGTAAGTATTGACTGGTATGTGGATAGGAGCATGGCCTTGGGTCAGCCCTGTCTGCACGGTGAAAGGAGAGCTCTATAGGAAAGTTGACTTGCAGGAGAGACAAACACTTTGGTGATGGTTCGGCCCTGTGATTAATGAACATCAGACAGAATCTAAGAACACACAGTGAGAACACACAATTAGCAGAGGCCAAGAAAGACAAAAATGCATGGGAGTCCTTTCCTGCAAGTCAGCAGGACTGTATCTGCCCCAACTCATGTTGAGGCTCCAAGCCTGCCCCAGAACCTCTCTCAGTCTCAATGTTGTAATCTACTTACTGGGCATAATGGTACCCACACCCCCTGCCTGCCTAAAAGCCCACATGGAGGATCCCAAAGGATAATTCTGATGGGGAGCACCTTGAAAAGTCAAAAGCGGCCTGCTAGTTTTCCTCATGATGGGAGTAATGAGTGTCCTCCGAGAGTTGTGGTGTCTGGGGGGAGCCCCGGGACCCGGGACTGGCACGAGGAGCCCTTATGAAGGGCCATCCTGCAGGGGGGCCCTGCCTCACGGAGCACACAGGATGGTGGAGGACACTCCCTGGAGGCTTGAGAAGGATGTGCACAGCCTCCATTGAGGACCCTGCCAGTGTGCTTTTCACGACACCTCCAGGACCTTGAGGCCAGAGGTCTCAGGCAAAGTGTGAGAGATCTCGGCCAAAACAGAGGACCAGCCTGGTGTGGTATGACTATTACAGAAACCTGAATCTCATTGAGAGACCAAGTGACACTCAGAGGATTGGAGAACTCAGGTTTATTACGCCAGCAGGCCCAGAGGAGTTAACACTCTAAGCTCTGGACCCTGTCTGTAGGTTTACACAGGCTTTTATAGGTTTTAAGTTTCGATTAAGTTTGTGCCATAAGCAAATGACAGAGTGTTAAAAATGGACCAATCAGGAGTGGGATTTGGGAAGCAGTGGAATTTCAGGGGTAAGTTTCATTTTCCTGGAAGCAAGCCATCTTACAGAAGCACAAAAGCAGGAAGGCAGTGGCCCTGCCTGGGAGGTCCTGCTGGTCCCTTTGTGGGTTTTGCCCCTTCATGACCACAAGAATGATAGCCTCAAATCCTTCCTTCATGGCCCTGTCACCATTCCTGTAGTGACAGGGAAGACTGTAGTTCTGTCTTCAGATGAAGTGAGTCTGTGGGCAGCAAAGAGCAGAGCACCTGGAGCAGGGAGGGGCTGACAGCTTCCTTGTCCCTGCTGAGCTGTCTCTGATTCACCCCTACAGGCTCTCTCGCGAGCTCATCAGGAAGTTTGGGCTAAAGCTCAATGAGTTCCGTGCCTCCCACAACCAGACTTGGGTGCTAGTCAACGGAGTGCGGCAGCGCATGGGGGACGTGCAGGCCAACCCCAGCCTGCTGGGCTACCCAGTCAGGGCAGAAGAGGAGGGGAAGACAGCAGAACAGCTCTTCGAAGAATCACTGAGGAAGGTGAGCCCAGGCCCCACCCAGCCTCACGCAGCAGCCCCGGGGGACAGGCTCTCCAGCCCTTCACAGTGGCCTCACAGGCCATCAGAAATGTCCCCAACACTGGACGAGGAGGTAGACTCCCACCTCTGTAACTCCCAGGGTGACAGGGGGCAGCTCTGGCCCACTCTTGGGACATTCAGACTTGTGGCACACCGTCCTGGAAGCCAGGGGAGAGCACGTAAAGCCAGCCTGGGAGGCACACACAAGTAGAAGCGAGTGAGGGAGCCCCGGAGCATTGGGGGGCGGTGCTGGACCCCGGATAGGCGAGTGCCCCTGAATGGGGTGCTTAGTTCTCACCAAGTACCCATCCTTCCCCCATGCCAGATGGTGGAGGAGCTGGAAAGCAAGAGCTGCAGCCAGGTGCTGGAGAAATATGACTCCTTCTCCACCAAGGTCAGTCCCGGGACCCCCCTCTTCCTGCTGCCCACAGCCCACTCTGTCAAGCTCCATGGAAACCACACCCACCCCCTTCCCAGCTAGCGGCAGGGGAAGCCTGTGAACCCCTGCCCCGCCCTCCCGGGCAGACGGGCAGAGGGCGCCTGCACACTCACGCTGCTCCACATCCTTCAGGGGCACAGGGAGCCCATCCTCGTCCACTCCCTCGACCTCTTGCACTTTCTCACTCAGCCAAGGCTTTGGCACCGGCTGTTCCTCTGCCTGGGAGGCTCCGCTGGCAGGCATCCACATGGCTTGGCCCTCACCTTCTCCAACTCCTTTGAGTCAAGATGCCTCCCTTTCTAGCCCGGCACCCTCCCCTCTTCCTTCCTTTGCGCTGTTTCCACCACAACACTCATCACCTCCTGTTTCAGTTGTTTAGTTTGTTTATGGTCTGCACACCCTGCTAGAATGTAAAAGCACCTGGAGGTCAAAGGTTGGGGGAGGGAGGAGAAGGAAGGGAGGAAGGGAAAGAGGAAAGGTGGGAAGAGAGATACAGGGTTTGGAGACTAAGGCAAGCTTGGGATGGCTCTCAGCTGTCTCACCGTCCAGGCACCCCACTCACAGAGGGAGGGAGGGAACCTACCGCCCTCTCTGGGCTCACACAGCAGTTCTTACAGTGTATCTCCAAGAACTCTTTGGTCTTGCTTTTCCTAGGATGGTGGGGCCCTGCTGTCTTGCCTCTGGCGTCACCAAGCATGTTTGGTAGAGGCATTTTGCCAAGGTAGAAGCTAGGTCAGCCATGCCCTGCCATCCTGGTGGTCCCTGTCAGGCCTGTCCCTGAGTGCCCAGCTGCCAGTGCTACCTGCACTGGTGACAAGGGTACTGACTTGGCTATGGACATCCTTTGGCCCTGGGCAAGCTGGACAGTTCGCCACCCTAACAGGTAAACCCCTTCTAGCCAGTTCTTTTGTGTGCGCTCTGGCCTTGCCTGGGAAGAGGGAGCAGGGGTGAACACTGGGCACAGTCCTCAGTGGGCTCACCGGAAGCAGAACCTCCAGGTCACTTGCTCATAGGCTGGCCAGGACTACAGCATGACGTTGGGGCATGAGGGCAGGATGAGAAAAAATATTCAGTACTCAGATTCCTCCAGGTGAAGGCCCAGACCTATCAGGCTGGGCCCAACATACTTGCAGGTTGACTAGAAGACTGGGCCTCAGTTTCCCCATCTGTAAAACAGCGATAATAAGCTACTTCTTAGGACCACACAAGTGAAGGACTGAGCAGAATGTGTGTGTGTGTGGGGGGAAGTGGCCTGTCACCAGGAATGAGGAGAGCGCTGTGAGACTGTCAGAGCCCAGTACACCAGGCAGACACGTGGCAGCCCGGGGCCCGGCTGAATGTGCACCTGCCATTCCACTCTGTCCAGTTCTGTTCCTCCCTGTCTCTGGCTGCAAAGCAAGGTTCTCTCACGTTGGCCTCCCGACAATCGAACTCCCCTGCCTTCTCTCACTGCGCAGGAATACCTGATCAAGGTGGGAAACCTGAGCCTCGGGGCCGTGCAGATGATTGGCGACCTGCTGAATGCAGATGCTGGCTACTACCTGGCCTTCTTGGAGACCCTGCGTGACTTTGTCTCCTTCCAGGAGCCCCGGTGGGAAGTGTGGCAGGGAACTGGGGAAACGGGCGTGAGCTAGCCAGTCACTAACCAGGACAGTAGTAGGAAGAAGATTCAATAAATCAGGTGAAAAATCCCAAAAGAAATGGGGACGAGGGGAAAGCAGGGGTTTCCAAATTCCAGTGAGTCTCAGAATATTGTTAAAATCAGATGACTGGACCCGACCTTGAGTTCCTGATTCAGCACATCTGGGCCAGGCACTGAGAACGTGCATTTCTGACACGGTCCACGGGCCACTGCAGCTTTTTCCGTCTTTCTGCCTGGGAGCCCCACTTTGAGAACCTCTGGCTAAGAGGCAGTCCATCAGGAAGCTACAGATCTGCTTTGCTCTGGGCCTCACCTGCTCTCCCATTACACAGATGAGGGTCGTTACCAGGGGCACTCACTGTCTTTCAGCCCAGGACGATGTGTCAGGGGTACTAACTCCAGATCCCAGCCACCAAGCCCCTTGGCTGCTCTCAGGACAGGCTGGGGCTGCAAAGACAAAATAAACTGAGATTTACCCCCTCCCTTCGGGTTCTGTGACAGGACTCCAACTAAAAAAAAAAAAAAAAAAAAAAAAAAGCTACAGACACTCACAAGAGGGCAACAGACCCTGCAAGCCCTCAGTGGCCCAGGGGGCTTGGCTATGTTATTTGAGCATCCGGTCTTTTTTTCCTGAGCAGCATCTTCTCCCTTCCTCCCAGAATTTTTTTCAGGGTGCATCCATTAAAACTCAAGCCAAGGACTGTCTTAAAGGGAGAATGGAAGGAAGAGGAAGGTCTTAAGACAGGCTGATTGGGAAACTTGATGGTGCTGCGTGCCTTGAGGCTGGGATTATGAAAGGGACTGAGAGCTTCTAAGAGCCCTGGTTCTTTGTCAGCTCCACAGTCCTGCCTGGAGGTGACTGAGGAGGCAGGAGGGCTATGACTGACAGCCACGCACGATCACGCACGATCCATGTTTCAAGCCTGGGGCTCTGGCAAGGGCCTGTACCTGCCCAGAGGGGATGCATTTTTCTGATCTGTCAGTCCCCAGTGGCACTTATCTCTAGTTTCCTGGAGTTAGAGCTGCCCTGCCTGGCGTGTCCTCCTTTTGCCAATGGCTGTCTCCCTAGCACACAGGCCAGAGTGGGTCCATTAGAGAGCTCAGCCAAGCGGCCATCCTCTGCATGGCCTCGTCCATCAACCTGCTTCCTTTTTCCCTCCCTTGTCTGCTCACCTTTAGGTTAGATGAAATCACTGGGGGCTTTGACCTGCTCCCCCAGGCCATGCATGCTGCCCTCTTGCCTGGGACGGTCCAGCTCCACTCGCCCGCAGAGCTGGTGGAGTCCTTCGGAGACCAAGTCCACATCACCTACCGAACACCTGACCCCCTGCGACCCAGGGCACGTCTGGCTGCTGATTACGTGATTGTGGCCATCACAGCCAAGGCTGTCCGGCTCCTCCGTTTCCAGCCCCCTCTCTCTCGAGGCAAGGAGGATGCGCTGCGATCCATTCACTACAGCAGTGCCACCAAAGTGATCCTGGCCTGCACGCAACGTTTCTGGGAGCGCGAAGGCATCTTTGGGGGCAAGTCCAGCACTGACCGGCCTTCCCGCTTTATCTTCTACCCCAGCCACATCTTCCCCAATGGCACAGGGGTCATCCTGGCCTCCTATACTGTGGACGATGACTCCTCTTTCTTTGATGCCATGGACCTCACCCAGGCAGTCGATGTCGTCCTGGACGACCTGGCTGCAGTCCATGACCTCCCCAAGGAGAAGCTGCGGGCCCTGTGCCCCTACTCCGCCATCAAGCACTGGAGCCAGGACCCCCACTCCATGGGCGGCTTCGCCTTCTTCACTCCCTACCAGTATGTGGACTATGCCCAGGAGCTCTGCAGGCCAGAGAGGCGGGTCCACTTTGCCGGTGAGCACACGGCCCTGCCCCATGGCTGGATTGACACGGCCATCAAATCAGGGCTCAGGGCCGCGCAGAGCATCCAACAGGCTGTGGGCTTGGCTTTGACAAAGGGCCGCAGTGACCCAAAAAAAACTCACTCCAAAATGGAGCGATAGCCAACCTCACGACCCCAGGAATGGGGGCAATTCTGGTCACCACGGTCCACCAGGAAGTCTCCAAATCTGCTCTTTATCTCTACCTTTTCCCAAAGAAGCCAGACCAAGAGGTGTCACATAAGGCCAAGGGACAGAGTCCCTCTAATACTTGGCCACCCATGTCCTTGGATCACTGGCAGTGTCTCAACAACACAGGATACAGTGATTGAACAGTAAAGCATTCATTAAGTTTAAGACCATCACTAAGTGTTTTATTTACATCCTGGGTGGCATCTGGATAATTACTAGAATTGAGGACTGAGATTTAGGGAGGCCTTTGATTTCTGGGGTCCTTGGCTCTTCTATTATTCCTTTAATCTGAGTTTAGCCCTGCCCCACCTCCTCATCTCCACTCCTCCACCTCCCATGACTGCGAATTTTAAGAGAAGTGGGGGACTTAGGTCTTTAGATGGAGGCAACTCTGTGGCCAGCAACACGCTTGATACTTTTCCATGTTACGAAAGCAACCCCTGATACACATAGTCTAATATGCCTCCATTTTATAGATGAGGAAACCTGATTCTCCAAGAAGTTAAACAACTTGCCTGGGGGCACAGATGCTGATCCAGAGGGATTAAAACCTGAATTATCAAACTCCAAACCTTCTTGCTTCTTCTGTCACTCGGCGGCTCTCTCTTATTCTTTTGTGTATTCCTGAAACGATTAATGATTCACTTTGTAGACATTCAGCGAGGAATGTGTAGAATGTTTGCATGAATAGAAATCCTCAGAATGAACAGCATCAAAGCAGCAGAGGCTGCTCTCCATCTCTTGTCCATCCTTCTGGATGTTCTTTGCCTGACAGCCCCAAGGGGTGAGGAGACAGGCAGGTGGAGTCAATACTGATGAGAACTTTCAGGCAGACAGATGCATGAGGTCCAAAGACATCCATCATTTGGCAGTGACCTGGCCTAAATTATGTCCCTAAGGGACCTCTTGGTGTGTGCAGGGGGGGGGTTGGTGGCGGGGGAGGGCACGTGAGTAATCACCCAGAGGGCTTCAGGAAGGGGACAGGTGGCCATGGGGTGAAAGGACAGTTTGTCACCATGAGCAAAAATGTGCCTTCAGAGCCAGCTGAGAAAGTGTCATTCTCTTTAGAGTCTGAGGCTGGGACAGAACAAGGTCCCCAAGAATCCACCCCCCAACCGGGACCTTATCCAACTTGCAGGCTAACGAGCCTGCCACAGTTCCATGGCTGCTGGCAGAGACACGAGACTCACGGGTCAGTGACAAAGGACTTTATGACCTGTGGCACAGCAAGCAGCGAGAGCACCCCAAGCCCCCAAGCCCCAGTGGGGGCATCGCAGAGGGACCCAGGTGGACACCACACATGCAGTGGGCCTGCGTTGCAGCTGAGCAGCACTGAGCTCAGAAAACTTACCAGCTGTACAGCAAAGCAGTAAGCAAGCCTACTTTCTGTCTGGGGTGGGTGCAGGGAATGAGACATACTGCATCCCTCAAGGCTACTCACTAAAACACAACTCTAAAAAAGAGCCTGAAGAGCAGTCAGGGCCTTGCATTCCAAGCATATCCAACAGGACTGTGCAGAGAGGCTCACATTCTCACTGGTGATCGCCCCTCCCAATACTGACGGACCAGTATCTTCACCACCTCCATCCACAGTGTGGTTTCTGTCTCCTTCCTCACTTTCAGCCCAGCTCCAGAGGGGCTGGCTCCCCCAGTCTCACCAACCCCCTCTATCTCACTGTGCACATGAAGTTCCCATGGAATTACACAACCACTCTGACAGTGGCCCTGAAATCCAGTGAACAGACCCGAGTCCTGCCCTTGGTGAACTTGGAGACAAACTTAGGGACTGTCTTATTCTGTAAGAGTTGCTGTAACAAAAATAACCATAAACTGGGTGGCTTATAAACAACAGAAATATGTTTACTACAGTTCTGGAGACCAGGAAGTCCAAGATTAAGGGGCTAGCAGATTCTGCAGTTTGGGCCCATTTACTGGGGGCCCAGTTTCTTGCTGTGTCCTCACATGGTGGCAGGGGCAAGGCAGCTACCTAGGGTCTCTTTTATAAGGGCACGAATGACACTCATGAGGGCTCAACCCTCATGATCTAAACATCCATCCTCTGTGGGCAAACCCGCGGCCGGGATGAAGTGTAGGGGGCAGGGGTCTCATGTCCCTACTCTAGCCAGGCCCCCTCCTCCAGGCAGCCTCTCCCCTCCCTCTGCAAAGGGCTAGTGACCTGCCGGCAGCAGGGCATGTAGCGGGAAGCTCTCCTGTCCTCAGCCTGCGGTGGGCTGAGGAATGCCCCCACCTCCACATTCATGTTCATCAGTCCCAGGACCTGG
This sequence comes from Camelus bactrianus, assembly GCF_048773025.1. Lineage (NCBI taxonomy): Eukaryota > Metazoa > Chordata > Mammalia > Artiodactyla > Camelidae > Camelus > Camelus bactrianus. The sequence continues at coordinate 118,223,598 of NC_133541.1, forward strand.
GCGGGACCTTGCACTGACCTGGGTGAGCGAAGCCCTGGAGATGAGCTCACCCTGGTCACCCAGGTGGCCCTAAACACTGTCACAAGGGTCCTCACTGGACAGGACAGACACACAGGGAGGAGGCCACGTAGCCCAGGGACCTGGCACCCAGTTGCTGCAGAGGCAGGAGGGACCCTCCCCGGGGCCTCGGGCAGGAGCGCAGCCGGGCCACACCCGTGAACCAGTGAGTGTGAGCCTGTGTCGGTGTAAACGTGGGAGTGTGTGGATGTGAGTGTGTAAACACGTGTGTCAGTGTAATCGTGCAGTGGGCGTGTGTGAACGTGGGAGTGTGAGCGTGTGTGCAGATGGAAGCAGGTAGAGAAACAGAGAGACAGGAATTGAGTTTCAGTCTTTCAGGTGACAAAACCCCACGAGGTGTTAGATCTAAAGCCTCGAGACACCACTCTGCAGGAGGTCGCTCAGCTGGGGTCCTGGGTGGCATCAGGGATCTGTGACTCTGGACAGGACAGGCAACGGCACTACCGGACACATGCCTGGACATCACCATTTAACGTCTCAATAGGGTAGCGTGTGCGTCCCAACTAGACCATGAGAAACAGCCCATGACTGTACATAATCATAGGTTTATTATCTTTTCTGTTTGGTTTTACACATTTTAAAACAGCATTCTGAGAACAAACAGGCTTCTCCACATGGCCAGAGGGATGGCGGCATGGAAAAGGCTACGAGGCCTGGCCTGGCTCCGGGTGGACAGTGACTGGCAGGCAGGGACCGGCCCAGGTAGGGCAGGGACAGTAGCCCATGTCTGCACCTGTGAGCCGGTGCCTGACCCCCGCCCCCACCAGCCGCCAGGAGGAAGGAAACCAGTCTGAGTGTGGGCCTGACCAGCCTGTCTGTCTGCCCTGCTGTTCGCCTCAGGACCCTGGGGACTGCCCGTCCAAAGGCCAGGCCGGGGAGTCTATTCTGGGAGCTTGCGCGCAGCTTGTTCTAAGGCTGTCCAGCAGCCCGGTGCCCCCTGAACCCGAGGTCCGCCCTGCTACCCGGCCTGCAGCTGGAACCCAGAGCTGTAGAGACCCCCACTGCCCTTAGGCCCCCTCATTTGCCATAATTTGTCATGGTTAGTGCTATCTGTGGATTTGCTCACAAATTACAGGTTTTCTTCTAGAAGCTGTAGCTTTAGTATTTAGGGTTAGGCCCAGATCCCTCTGCAATAATTTTTGTGTAGGTTGTGAATAAGGAGGAGGTGAGGATTTCTTTTATCCACAGACACTTGTTTCCACATCATTTTTTGTAAAAAAAAAAAAAAAAAAAAATTATTTTACCTTTGAATTGCTTTAGCATCTCTGTGAACAAATTACTGGACCACACAAGTGATTTCTGGAAACTGTTTGGTTCCAATGATCTCGTCTGTTTTTTACCAACACAGTGCTGACATGACCACTGCACCCTTGTATTTAAACCTGAAGTCAGTGTAATTCCTCCACAGCTAATCTTTAGCAAAATTGTGCCGGCTAGTCTAGGTGTTTTGAAATTCCGAAGACATCTGGGGATTATGTTGTCAGTTTCTTTTTAAAATCCTGCTGAAGTTTACTTTGGGACAGCATCACATTTACAGATAAACTTGGAGAGAGCTGACGTCTTAAGAATGTGTCCTCCCATCCTTAAATACTGCATGCATTTCCATTTATTTAAGTTTTCTTTTATATCCCTCAGTATTATAGTTTTCACTGGAAAGGTCAACACAAATTTGTTAACTTTATCTCTAAGTGTTTCAAGTTTTTGGACACTCTCTGAAGGGTATTTTTAAAATTTTAGTTTCAAGTTATATACAGTCAGTATACGTGTATGAATATATATACACACATACACGTAGGTGTCTGCGTGTGTATCTGCATTTTTATATATATATGTATTTATCGTCCATCTGTCTGTCTGTCTGCCTACCTACCTACCTACCATCTGTCTGTCTGGGGAGGTCCATTCCTCTGAACGGGCTAAATTACGTCCCTCAGTTTGTGGCACAATTTCATCGTCGGTGTCTGCGTGGAGGGGATGTTTCATGTACACGCGTGTGCATTTTCAGTAATGTCATGAACACCTGTCAAGCCACCTCCCATAACAAGAACTCTGCTTACAACAAGCTCCATCTAGTCAAGTGCCCCCCTCCCCAAGCCCTCTTCCCTGCTCATTCAAACCCTGTCACTCGAAATCTACCGCTGTATTTATTGTCTTTCCTTTCTGTTGGGACTTGAAGGGATGTTTCTAGGTTTCTGCTTTAACAGGCAATTCTGCAATAAATAGGGTACAAGCGCCAGCACCACGCCTCCCGGCACAGCGCCCACCCTCCCCAACCCTGGGCAAAGCCCCTTCCTCAACTGTCAAGGTCGACCGGGATTCCCAAGGAGACAAAGTGCATGTGCTCCCCCCGCCCCCGCCATCCGCAGAGAACACGCTACAGTGGTGGACACAATTCCGAACTGCTGGGGGCTGGGCACCCAGGCGCCCTCAGGCCCCAGAGAGTCAGGGCAGTGGGGTGGCCCTTACCTCATCCAAGTCAGCGATGGTTTCATTCAGGGGGCGCAGACACTGCACCCCCACGTTGCTGTCTGTCATCCAGCTGGATGTAGAAGTCATTGAACTTGGGGATGGAGGTGAGCATGACCCCCACCTGCGAGCAGGACTGGCAGTAGAGGACCTGGGAGTCAGAGGTCAAGTCAGCCACCAAGGCCAAAGCAGTAACCAGAGCAGCATTCAGGGCTGGTGCTGGGGACAGGCCCCACCGGGAGCCCCTGCCAGGGCGGCCAGGATGGGCTGGGAACCAGCGCCACACAAGGAGGGGGCTTGGAGCATCCAGGCTGCTGCTAGGGCATCCAGCTCACAGGTGAGAGCAGAGGCCCCTGTTGGGTGGGGGGAGGCACCCAGGAGGTATGCACTGTTCTAGGAAAATGAACCTCTCTCGACACCCCCAGGCCCAGGATAAGAAATGAGCCCCAGAGCTACTTCAGGCCAGAGCTGGTCCAGCTGAGACTTGGTGTTTGTGCCTTTAGGACCTTAAAACCCAGCCTGAGCCTCTTTATTTTTGAGTCAGCTTTTCTAAGCCTGCGCTGTGCTGCTGGGCTGGTTTTGGAGCTTCACCTCCAGGTCATGGCCCCAGATCTCACTGAGCACGGAGGAGGGAATGAACCACCAGCCCTGCAGCCAGGCGGGCAGGGCCAGGCCAGCCACACAAACTCAGCCAAGAGGGGGTGCCACCCAGGACAAGCCGGCCTTGAAACAGCGCTTTCCCCCTTGTGGTTTCCTGAAGCCTGATCTCCTGCCTTGTGGGGCTGGTGACTGTTACGCTCTCTTCCAGGATCAAAGGGGAGGACACAGTAGTTCTGGGCACCTGTCAAGCCCACGTCCCAGAAGCCTCTGATGGCCCAGCCTCTGCCCTCCCCTTGGGGATGGGCAGAGGGGGCCTCCCATCCTTGGTGCAGCTGAGGGCTTGGAAATAGCCACCCTCTGCAATGTTAGGCAGCGGGGGAGGGTCCCTCTGGGTCGGACCTCCAGCTGCAGCCCTGCAGCACCCACCAGACCAGCTCGGCTTGGAGGAGCACCCTGCTGTGTCTCAGGGCCCGGGAAGCAGCTGCCACGTGGTCCGCACGCTCACCGTGTTCCGGGGGCTGGACATGAGGAAGTGCTGGGTGACGTGGGCCGGCAGGAGGTTGAAGAGGACTCTCTTGTTGTCCAGTTTCACCCTCTCCACGTCGTCCAGCTCCTCTCTGCCTGGGGAGGACGGGATCCTCCATTAGCCATTCACCTGCCCATCCAGCTTCCTTCACTCACTGGACAACCCGCCACCTGACAAGATTCTCTCCTGGACAAGACTCTGAACTCTCTTCCAACTGGGCCCTGACTTTGGGGCATCTGTCTTCCTTTCCACATTGTCCAGTTTGAGCAAGAACCCTGCTGAACCAATTTAACCAGACACCCATCCCTGACATCCGATGGGGTTCCTCATCTCCCACCCTCCCCAGGTGATGTCCGATGACCTTGGCCTGTCCTCAGCTTGAACCATTAGATAAGCTTAGAAACCCCTCACCACTGATGTCTCTCTTAGTAACTTTGCATCCACTGCCCCAGCTCTGCCCTTGGCTGTAAACACCCACTTGCCATTGCTTATTTAGGGCTGAGCCTCGTCTCCTCCCCACTGCAAGGCCCCACTGCTGTGGTCCTTACACCTAACACAACGGTCCTGAGTAAAGCCTGCCTCACCATCTTTAACAAGAGTTCTGAATCATTACACCTGTAACATGTTTCTTTCTAATCATCCACACTAACCGCCAAATGTGCCCACGGTCTACACCAGGCTTATTTCCATGCCCCCCCACCAGGCGGAGTGAATAGATCAACGGTAGGGCCCAGACACGAAATTCTGGATAAATCACCACCCTGATCAGCTGGAACTTTCAAAAGACGACGAGGGTTCAGCCCCCATTTCCAGGGTATACTGCAGCCATGTTCTGGGGACTAGATGCTGGAAGCAGCCCTTTCTGGGGCACGTGCCCACTCCCAGGGCACACAGGGCCCCCAGCACCTCCGATGCACCTTCAGAGCATGGCCAGGCTCACTGGGAATGCCGGAAGCCAAGCAGTGGCCCCTCCGTTAGCTCCCGTGTCCTCTGGACTCTCTTCCCCTCCAGCAGGACTCCATCTCTCGGGGCACCAAGACAAGCAGAAAACTGCAGGGGCCTGGGAAGGGCAGGAGTGAAGACCTGGGGCCAAAGGAGCTCAGCCAGGCACCGACTCCTGGAGCAGAGGATGAAAGCCGGCAGACCAGGCGGACGAGGCAGAGCAGATGGCAGGTGCGGCCTGAGTCCCACAGGCCCCTCAGAATCAGGGGTCTCTCTGCCAAGGCCTGGCTTGGGGCTCCCACTGGCCACACACGGGGAGTCAGTCTGTGCAGAATGGGCACTAACTTAACTACAGGCTAAAGAATAAAACAGGCAAGTCCTCAGGGACAGAAAGCAGATTCGTGGTGGCTTAGGGCTGGGGGGCAGCTAGAAATGGGGAATGACTACTCGTGGGCATGAAGTTTTTTGGGGGATGTGAAAAATATACTAAAATTGACCATGGTGATGGCTGCACAACCCCATGCATGTACTGAAAACCACTGAATTGCACACTTTACGTGAGTGGGCGAATTTTCTGGGATCCACTGTGAATTACATTTCAGTAAATTATACAGAAAGGGGTAAGTGAGCTGTTTTCTCCACCTAGCGTGTCTGCACATGCAGAGACAGGTGCGCGCACACACACACACACACACACGTGAACACAAATGCACATTTTCTTTCTTCTGTTTACCCAGAGTAAGAAAGTAATTCCTGATGAACCTCAATAGGAAACCTGCCCTGATGTGCAGACAGAAACCCACTTAGAACAGTAAACAGTGTTCAGTATCTTGTAATAATCTTTAATGGGAAAGAATATGAAATGAATATATATATACATATGTGCATGACTGGGACTTGATGCTGTGTATCAGAAATTAATACATTGTAACTGACTATATACTTCAATTTTTTTAATTAAAAAAAAAAAAAAAAGAAACCTGCTTAGCCAGCGCCTGTCTTTTACAGGTTTATTAAGCTAGAGGGTAAACTGTCATGTTCATTGGTGTGGCCACTGCCTTCCGTCCCCACCACAGGTGGTACACTTCTCTGCCCCACCTTGCCCCTCTCCCACGGCGAGAACATCCCAGCAGTGGCTGTCCTGAGGCCCCAGTGGGACCAAGGGACTGTCAGACGTCAGTAATGTAGTGTCTCCAGGGTGTTCAGCTGTGCTAAGCACCTACTGGGTGCCAGGCCCATGGCCAAGCACGTTGGGAAGGGAATTACAATTATTCCTCACTGTAGGGGCTAATGGTATGTGTCAACTCACCGGGCCACGGGGTGCCCAGAGGGCTGGCGAACATCACAGTGTGCCCATGCAGGTGTGTAAGGAGAAGTTACACTGAGGGAAGAGGCTGCCCTCTCCAATGCGGGTGGGGCCTGAATAGCAGGAAAAGGCAGAGGAAGGTGAATTCGTTCTCTGCCTGAGCTGGGATGTCCAGCTTACCCTGCCCACGGACAGCGGCGCTCTGGTCCTTGGACCTCTGGACTCAAACTGCATCCCGTCATCCCTGTCCTCTCACTGCAGACAGCAGGCGGTGGGACCTCCCTGCCTCCGTAATCTCAGGGGCCGATCCCTATAATAAACTCACTCTTCTCTCTGTATCTAACTGGCAGCTTCTCTGCAGAACCTGACCCACACACACCTACATGGAATTAGGGTCATCGCCCCAGCTGAATACGGACCAGAGAGGAGAGTCACACAGACCCTAAGTAGAGCTGTGGGATTCGGGATGAGGACCACCTAACCTCAGGCGCACAACCAGCCCGCCCCTCTGCATATTCTGCCCCAGGAACATGGATGTCACATTGACCAGCTTCATGCATCTTCCTGAAGAAAGGATGTGGGCAGGCAGCAGTGGAAGAGCCTGGGCCCCCAGCAGCTGGATCTGAGCCTGTCCCACTGCTGGGAGAGTGTGGGGTGACAGTGGGGTGCACCTAGCCAGCTGTGTACCCACAGTCACCGGCTCCTCCCTGTGCCCTCTAGGCTGTACGTGGTCCCTGGTATGAGGATGCTATCACCCACCTCAGACCCGCTGGGGCCCCCCACAAGACAACCATTTTGGCTCTAGCCCTGGGCACATCACGTCCTTGTCTGTTTCCCATCTGTAACCCCACTTCCCAGGGAGGGCTGCCGTGAAGACTAAATGGAATGAAATACCTCAGACACCGAGCTGCTTCTTCACATGTCAAAATGAATAGACTCTCTGGCAGCCCCCATTGTGCTGCATGCCCTCCTTGCCATTTTTAGACAAGGAGACCATGGTGAGGCAATCTGTCCTGAGTCAAGAAGTTTGCAAGTTGCACGGATGGAGTTCGAACCCTGGACCAGAGAACCAGAAGGCCTCACTTCCCAGAACCGGGAACACAGATTGGGCGACAAGGGGACATGGAGCAGGTGACCAGTGGACACGGAGTGGGTGATGAGGGGACACCTGGACACACCGCAGCATGTGTGCCCTGGGAGAGGCCTGGAAGTGGCCCTAGGTAGGCCCTGCACACCTGTGTGCTGGCTACAGGGATGTGAGCAGGGGCCCTCTGGCGGTCATCGCCCGCCTACCAGGGCCCAGGGCCAGCACAGCTCACACATCTGCCCCTCTCCATCTCCCCTCAGGACTCTTGTGTCAGAATTTCCCAGCATGCACTTTTAAAATACCTGGCCCCACTGGCTGACCTCCTGAATCTGGGCTGGGCTATACTAGGTTTGGCATCTTCGGGAGTTTCCCACGACCCTGAAGGCACCTGCCATCACGTCCAGCCGGGGGAGGCTGAGCCCCTCTGCGCCGTCACCCATCTGCCAGAGCGCCTTTGGGGACAGGAGCTCGCTGCTGGTGAGAGAGCTAAACTCTGGACCGCCAGACATGGCCCATCAGCTGTGCCCCCTTCCCTCTTTCCTGCGGTCCTTCTCCCTGTCCCTGGCACCGGCCTCCGTCACCCCGACAGTGCCACTCACATGGCTGCGGCGCCTAGCCAGGAGCCCGCACGCGACACCCCTCCCGAGACCCCCTTGCCAACCCCCAGGAAGCAGCGGGGCTCCTCTTACCTGCGAGGCCGAGACGTAGTCCAGCCACAGCCTGATGTCCAGCTGCTGGGCATTCAGGGCCAGCGTGCATGAGGACAGCAGGATGGCCGTGATTGGCTGGGAGCTGCCCCCGGAGCCACTGCCACCCCTTGGGGAAGAGAAGGAGGAAAATTGAGGTAAGTGCCAAGAACACAGGACCCGTCCACAGAGGGCCCCTCAGGTGTGACACCCCCAGAGGCGCCAGGGACCGACCTGGGTTGAAAGCCACTTCTCTCGGGGAAGCTCAAGGACCTCTGCTGAGGCTCCCTCTCCCTCCCTAAAGAGGGAAAACCCACAGGTTTTCTAACTTTGCAGTCACTGTCCATTCATCAGCCATGTCTAGGTTTATCTCACCAGTGCCGCAAACCCCCTCCCTGCCTTCCCCACCCCCTGCAGGTGGCTCTCAGGGGCTGGGGGGGGGCGCCCTTCCTCCCTGAGGCCAGCCCTGCTGGGGGCAGCAGGTACAAAAGAACAAATCTGACTGCAAATTAGATCTGTTCTTTTTCCTTTAACCCTGTGCTTGTTTTCCAGGCTGTTTTTACCAGCTCTGCCCCTATGTAACACAATGTTGCCTTCTGCCTGAAATTGACAGGAGAGCCTATTCTCAAGGCTCTCATCCTTAAAGAAAGGAACTCTTTTTGCTCTCCTATACACACAACAAGTTGCAGAATAGAAAGTAACATTTGTTTTGTTAGAGGTTTTTACAGGGGCCCCATGACCTGACTCACAGCTGCAAGAACAAAGAATTCCTGCACCAAGAAGTTTGCACCAACCACCCACAACCCCTCTCCTTTTTAGTGTAAAAGGAGCCTGAATTCTCACTCGGAGAAGGTGGCTCTCCAGGACATTAGCCTGCCATCTTCTCAGTCAGCTGGCCTTCCAAATAAAGTCACTGTTCTTTACCCCGACACCACGTCTCCCGATTTCTTGGCCTCTCTCGTACGACTTGCGGAATGAGTGTGGACTTGGAAACACAGGGAAGGAAGGCCAAGTCAGGACTCTCACCCTCCTGAAGGATCCCCTCTGCCTTTGCTCACAATACCACCAAGGGGTTACTGGGACAGTGGATGGAAAAATGAGGCTGCAAAACGTCCATGAGCACTGGGCCTGGGTGGGAGAGCTGGGGGGTGCTTTCCGAAGCACACCCGGCCTCCTTCCGAGTCACATCACACCCCTGTCCCCAGGACCCAGGGAGGCCTGGAGCCCCACACAGCAGACACATCCAAACCTGCCGATGCCCAGTGACCGGTCCAGTGTGCACCCCTCTGGTGCCCTCCTCCCTGCTCATCCTCCCTCTGCCCCACCGGCTCAGCCCTAGTCCCAGCACATCCCCACCCAGGGCCAGCACTGCTGGAGGAACACCCTCGGCAGGCTACCCAGCCTCACGCCCTCAGGTCCGCACACTTGGTTGGTACAGCTCTGCCCCTTTCCAGCCCTCATCTCTGACTCTCCAGCCGCCTACTCTCCCGCCCTCCGCCCCCTGCCCTACAGAGCGCCCTCCTCTGGTAACGGCATCCTGGCCTCCAGGACTGACAGGGATCCCACCCCTTTGCTTCACCAGCTTCTCCTCTTCTTCTAAGAATGTTCAGTGTAGCCTATGGTGTCCCAGGCCCTGCTACTTGTACGTGATGAGTATCAGCTCCAATTCCCAACCCTTTCACAGACGGAGACACGGAGGCCCTGGAGCTGGCAGCCCCTAGTGAGGAGGGAGCCAGCTGGGTGGGCGAAGGTCCCAGGTGGTCCCAGAGCTGCCACACCGGCCTTGATGCCCTGGCTGTGGCCACTTCCACGTCAGAGGAAAGCCCTCTGTTGACTCCCAGGCTTTCTCGGGGATACCCGGCTGCAATGGACCCCAACCAAGCCACGTGCACAGCCGTGCCCTGTCACCCCTCCCTTCCTCGGTATGTGCTGGGTTTCTGCTGGGCAGCTCTGTCCCACCTGCCAGTCCCCATCCTCCCCAGCCAGACCCTGCCATCCATGTCTGGCCCCACAGTCACCTCCTGTCGCCTGGCCCCAGTCTTCTGCACAAGCCCCGTGAACTCAGAGCCCAGCTACCACATCCAGGGCCTGGGGAGGGCAGCGTGTGAGCACACGGCTCGGCCCCTGGACAGGTACACGCCGCCTGCCGTCAGGACCATGCGCTCTGCCCCAGCTGCTTCCTGCCCAGCAGCCGGGAGCGGGACCCACTGCAGCGCTGCGTCAAAACCCCACACAGAAAAATGCTCGGGCCGAGGGAGGGCGAGGAGGGGAGAGTGGACATTCAGAAAGAAAGGGGCTGGCAGAGCCCGGGCCCCCTCCACCGGGAGAACCGTGTGTCCACCAGGCACATGGGTTCCCAGCACTGGGGATGAGTGTGACAGGACTTAGAAACCAGTGTCTATTGGCCATACTTTCATTTGGAAGTAGGCGAGTAGAGCCATCTTACCTGAGTGGGAAACTGCAGCTGACCGAGCCAGAAGCCACCCCGTCTGTGAAATCAAAGAGCTGGACTGTGGCTGTTTACTTAAACAGCATTTTTTCCTCAACTTCAATCAAGAGAGTACCTATGAATAATAAACAATTTAAATAAATAAACCTAGCTCCAATCTTCTCAAGAAGTAGTTGCTTTCAACAACTGTACAAAGATAACACTGAGTCTGTCAGACGTGACGAACGGGGGTCTAGTGGGGAAACGGGACGTTTGAAAAGAAGGTTCAGGACGAGTGGACGGTGTGCAGGACAAGGCCAGAGCTCCTCTCTCCCAGGAGCCCCGGGCAGCATGGGGCCACGAGCTCAACCCTGGCTCCTAAGCCAAGGAAGAGTCCTGGACAGTGTGGAGGCTGCCGTCTATGACATGAACACCCGACGGGGCACAGGACCCTCCTTTCGGGGAGAACAGCGTCATCACCCCTTGTGCTCATTCAGTCAGTCACCATCCACACCCACCCGTCGGGGCACACTCCCAGAACTCCAAACAGCACCCCGCACAGGATGGGGCCTAAGGAGCTTGTGCCCCATGGACGAATCTTTTCACCTGCCAGGAAGGTGAGGGACAACCTGCCTCCACCTGTCCTGCCAAGAGGGCAGGCAGAGGCCACGCACCTACCTGTCCAGGTGATAGGCAGGTGCAAGGCACATACACACATGCACCTGGACCAGGTGACGAGCAGGCACAGGATGGACACACACACACACACACACACACACACACACACACACACACACGTACCTGGACCAGGTGACGTGTAGGAACACACACAGGACACCAGGAAGCAGACGTAGAACTCCAGGAGGAGCAAGACGGTCACACCCCTAGGACAGACGACACACGGTCCCTGCAGGCTGGGCCAGGTGAGGTGTGCCCAGAGGATGCCAGGAGCCCCGGCCTTCCTCCCCTGCCCCACCCCGGGTCCCGGGTCCCCAGCCCCAGGGAAGGAACAGTGGTGTCTAGGGAGATGCCCGTGCTGGTCCTCTTCTAGCAGAGGAGCCCCCCCTGTGTCCGCCCTCACTTCCCCGCCACCCCAGGGTCCCTCTAGCCCTGGGAGCACCTGAGAGGCACTCTCCTCATGCAGGAAGGCCGAGCGCTGCACAGACCTGGCTGCCGTGCACTGCCCTCTTGCTGGGCCTCATCTGGAGGGGGCTTTTCTAGAAAAAGCTGGATCCCCAGGGTAGGGCCATTCAGGTGGCCACAGTGTGTGCAGTGTCTGGGGGTGGGGGTGGCTGCCATGTGTTTTGAATTGACTCCACTCGGGAGGTTCATTAAGAAAGTGGTACAATCGTTTCTCGGCCTTTTGGCTGAGATCAAGTGTGAAGACAGTGGGACATCTGGAGAAAATGCAGATTTTTCTGGGGTTTTCTTACTAAAGAACAAAAAATGCCAAACTGCTTTTGAGTCATAATGGTTAAATGTTCTTAAAGTTATTATTGTATGTGTGTTCCTTTCCAGAGCCGACTTTTTCTCATTTTAATGTTTCTGAACATTTGTTGAAAAGCACCGGGAAACCAGGGTGCCCATTTGGTCTGTTTCCTCTCGCAGAGGCTGTCATGACACCAGTGGTGCGTGTGCTGCGGACGCAGAGGTCGCAGAACTGAGTACATTTAAAATTAACAGCTCAGAAGGAGCAGCCCCCATGCCCCGGCTAGCAGGCTCGTGCGGCCACCTCCTCCAGGAAATGGGGAACTGGTGTGAGGCTCAGGCTGCCCCCCGAGGTGGGGGCACCACCGGACTGTGACTTCGGGAACGCTTACGGTCCCTCCTTCTAGATCCTCGCCCACTGCAGAGTCTGGGGGGCCTGGTGTGGGGATCTGACATGCAACTGTGGCTCGACCACCTGCTGGCGGTGAGATCCCAGCTGAGTTACCTCATCGTCAGTATTGGGGCCCTCGTGTCTGTAAGTGGGGTCTCACAGCACCTGAGTGCTGGCACCGTATTGAGGGCTTCTGGGCACGACATGTGAGCAGTGCACGGTGCCCAGCACACAGCAATGGACCTTGTTCTTTGAAAATATTCATAAAATCAGTAAATCCCTAGCAAGCGTGACAAAGAAAAGGAGAGAAAGACACTTACAAGTTCAGGAAAGAAATGTGATTTTACTACCAATACCGCAGACATGAAGAGGATGATAAACACCACGAACAACATCACACATGGAAATCTGACAGCTCAGATCAGTGACCTACCCCTAGAAACACACAAACTATCGCAAATCACCCAACAGGACAGATCATTAGAATACTCTATAATTACTAAAGAAATTTAATTCATAATTTTAAAATCCATGAAAAAGTAATTTCCAGGCTGAGATGATTTCAGCAGAGAATTCTACCAAACATTTAAAGAAAAATTAACCAATGAAACTAGAACACTCCCTTACACCATACACAAAAATAAACTCAAAATGGATCAAAGACTCAAACATAACACAACATACAATAAACCTCCTGGAAGAAAAAAATCTAGGCAAAGCATTATCTCACATACATCTCAAAAATCTTCTCCTAGGCCAGTCTACCCAAGCAATAGAAATAAAAGCAAGAATAAACAAATGGGACCTTATGAAACTTGCAAGCTTCTGCACAGCAAAGGAAACCATGAACAAAACAAAATGACAACCTACGGGATGGGAGAACACTTTTGCAAAAGATGAAACCAACAAAGGCTTCATCTCCGGAATACATAAGCAGCTCATATGACTTAATAAGAAAAACACACACAACCCAAACCAAAAATGGGCAGAAGACCTAAACAAGCAATTCTCCAGGGAAAAAATACAGCTGATCAATACCCACATGAGAAAATGCTCAATATCACTAATTATCAGAGAAATGCAAAGCAAAACTACTATGAGATTCCTCAAAAGACCAGGAATAGACTTACCATATGACCCAGGAATCTCACTCCTGGGCATATATATCCAGAAGAAACCCTACTTCAAAAAGACACCTGCACCCCAATATTCATAGCAGCACTATTTTCAATAGCCAAGACATGGAAACACCCTAAATGTCCATCAACAGATGACTGGATAAAGAAGTTGTGCTACATTTATACAATGGAATACTATTCAGAAATGAAAAAGAGTAACACCATTTACAGCAACATGGGTGGATCTGGAGATGGTTATACTAAGGGAAGTAAGCCACAAAGAGGAAAAATACACCATATTATCACTTATATGTGGAATCTTTAAAAAAAAATGACACTAACGAACTTATTTATAAAACAGATTCACAGACATCAAAAACCACCATACGGTTAACAGAGGGGCAAGGGGGTGGGAAGAGATAAATTGGGAGTCTAAGTACTAAAAACTAATACTAATACTACTAGTAAAGATACTAAATAATAAACATAAAATAGGTAAACTGCAAGGTCCTACTGTACAGCTCAGGGAACTGTACTCAGTACCTTGTAGTAACCTGTAAAGGAAGAGAATATGAAAAGAAATACATGTACATGGATGACTGAAACAGTACGCTGTACACCAGAAACTGAAACAGCAGTGTAAATTGACTACACTTCAATTTAATAAAAAGATCAGTGGGTTCCCACAAGATGACCAAGAGGAAAAATGGCTAAAACACATCAAATCCATAATAGCCAACAAATTCATCATCATGATAATAGACAAAACAAAGGTTCTTGGTCACCTTTGTAAGTACCAGGGCACCAGTTCATCATTCTGAAAACTGGGAACTCAAGCAAGCAAGCAAACAAACAACAGCCATCTCTTCTGCCTTTCCTATATCAACTACATTATAGTGACCGTACTTCTTAAGAAAGATTTCTTTAAAGAACACAGTTTCAGCTAATAAATCTGGGAGGGGGTGACAAAATTTTTCACGGGTCTAGAAGGCAACAAGAACAACATTGACAAACAGATAGTGACGACCAGCGACTCTGTGTGCTGGTTCCTATGACACATTGCTGCTCAGGGGCAGCCTGAGCCCGACCACCCTGCAGCCCTCACTCCGACTGTGCAGGAGACGCAGAGGAGAGGGGGAAAGACTGTGGGCTGATGTAGTTTCAGTACAAGTGAATGGCATGACAAGGAACTAAGGAGACGGGAACTGTTCTGGGTTAAAAAACACTTCAGGGGCCTATCACCCAAATGGAAAGTCTATGACCTTTCAGGTACCGAAATTCAAAGGAATTACTGTAAAAAGCCGTCTTTGAGAAAACTGGGAAAATGTGAGCAAGCATTAGCTAGGAGACAATAGTAAGGACTCACTGTTTACTTTGTCAGGCAGTGTTGGAAACTGAAAGGTCACTATGTTAAAAATAAAATCCTTACCTATACAGGATACATACTGACATATTTACATGTAAAATGAGATGATTCCTGGGATTTTCTCTGAAGTGTACTAACTAGAACAAAAGAATTAAAGCAGAAGAAGGAAGGATTTAAGGTTAAAAAAAGTAACTAAAGTTTTTAAATTAGATGTCAGTGAGAATGATTTTTTTTTTTACACAAAAGAGAGGAGTGTACGACTGAGTGCTAGAGTGTGTTTAGCATGCACAAGGCCCTGCGCGTTCAATCCCAGTGTCTCCATTAAATAAAATAAATAAATACACCTAACTACCTCCATCTCCCCTCAAAAGCAAAAATAGGCTGTGAAAGTGTCCAAAAGGGGCATAACCAAGAAGCACAGGACCCTGTGCCACGTCACTGCAGACAAGCCCCACTTCATTCTGTGGCCCTGGCCCCCCCTCACTCATCTGCTGCTCCTCTGTCCTCTCTCCAGTCACAGAGGCCTCCCTGCTGGCTGCAATGCCCTCCCCTGCCAAGTGTCTGATTTTCTTAGTCGCACGCAAACATTTGTTGAATGCAAACCTAAGCATGGCTCCAGCCTGAGGCAAGTACTCACCTGAATAGCATGTCTCACATACACCACATAATCTTCATTACTCAAGGACACCAGCTCGTTTTCTGTACGGCTGGCTCTGGGTGACGACAGCACCAGCAGACTACAAAAGACAACACGTTCTTTATAATAGTGACCCAGATAAACCTACTTAAAAAGAAAGAAGTATGTAAAGTCTCTAATATTAAAAAAGAAA
The DNA here is from genome assembly GCF_048773025.1 of Camelus bactrianus. Lineage (NCBI taxonomy): Eukaryota > Metazoa > Chordata > Mammalia > Artiodactyla > Camelidae > Camelus > Camelus bactrianus. The sequence continues at coordinate 118,238,850 of NC_133541.1, forward strand.
CTGTGAAATATTACGCTACGTTTTCACTGTAAAATTCTTTGTTTTTAAAAGGTTAATGGCAACAGCACAGGAAGCAGAATTAACCTCAAAACCTTAAAAGTATAGAAAATTTGAGGCATTTCTGAATGAATCCCATGAAACAACTTAGTGAAATCAGAAGTCAATGTGTCATATAAATAATGATTTTTTTAAGGGGGAGGGTATAGCTCAGAGGTAGAGGTGCGTGCTTAGCATCCTCGAGGTCCTGGGTTCAAGCCTCAGCACCTCTATTTAAAAAAAAAACAGATTTTTTAATAACATCTCCTCCCATTGGTACCCAACATCATTCTATGTTGGAACAAGGGTCTGTTTTAAAGCTAAAGGTAATAAAGGCGCAGAAAACCAAGGGAGCACTTAGAAGCCCCCCTCCCAATGTGCCTGGCAGAAGCAGAAGGGCCCCGTGGAGTGGCGCGGAGGAAACTAGAGCTTGGGACAGATGGCACGAGGGAGGCACTGACCACAGTGTAGGCCGTGTCAAAAGCAGTCTGATTTTAAAATTGTACAGAAGACCTCAGTAGATATTTTTCCCAAGACGTACAAATGACTAACAGATAATTGGCATCACTAATCATCAGGAAAATGCAAATCAAAACCACAATGACATATCACCTCCACCTGTCAGAATGGCTACTATCAAAAAGACAAGAAATAAACTGGGGCTGTGAATTTCACCACTCACAAGAGCAGTACGTCAGAGAGTTTGGGTTAATTTAGTAGGTATCGATTTCCTTGACTGCGCCTTTGAAACTTGTTTCAGCTTCTTCTAGCCATGGCTTTATTGTTATTTTCCTTACTCATTATTTCCTTTTCACTGACATATTGAATTAATGTAAATTAAATGTGTTTATGATGTAACTCCACTGTACATCTTACATTCATATTATATGAGTAGTAAAAGCATGAAAGGATATATGCGACCTATATGTATGTGCTGTATTTGGGCATTTTCTTGAAAACTAATAGCTAGCTTATTTATGATTATTAGTTTAATAAGCTTCTGTCTGGCAGAAAAAATTTAGATTTAAAACTAACAACTAAATCATGGTTTTGGGTTAGGATCTAAGTATACAGGTTTAAAGCTTGCTGCAAACTCTCAGATATATTTTGATAGACGTGTTACTCCATGATGGAAACAAGCAGGAACTAAATAATCAAATGTCATCAACCAAAAATGACTGAAGAATCAAATGTTGGAGATATTTTTAGATGTTTTTGTTACTAGCTATTTTGAGTTCAATGAAAACAAAGAACAACAACAACAAAAAACAAGAAATAGCAAGTGTTGGTGAATATGTGGAGAAAAGGGAACATTTGCACACTGTTGGTGGGACTATAAACTGGTGCAACCACTATGGAAAACAGTACGGAGTTTCCTTTAAAAAATTAAAGATACGATTACTAAATGATCCAGCAATCCCACTTGGGGATATAGATTTGAGGAAAATGAAATCAAGATCTTAAGATATCACCACTCCTAGGAATATATATCACTGAGAAGCTCTTGCACATGTGAACATGAACAGGATTGTAAAAGCAAGCAGAGTCATCCCAAATTAGAAAGTATTTAACAGGTAAAATGGAAAAATACGCTGCGGTGGAATCAAACAACAAAAATACTCTACAGTAATGCAGACAAACAAGCTAGAGCTACGGGCAACACTGGTGACTCTTACAGAAGGTTGAACAGAAGAAGTAAGGTATAACAAAGTAAATCTATGATTCCATAGGTCCTATTAATATGCAACTCAAAAGTAAGCAAAACTAAATTGTACTGTTCAGAGAGGTGTAAACATAGGAGGTATGACCATAAGGCAAAGCAAATAAATGATTACCATGAAATTCAAGAGTATGATTGCATACAAACTGAAGTAAGATGTTTTGAACTTGAAAGAACATGCACATTCTTTCTGGGGACCTGCAATTTTCTATTTCATAACCATTGCATTTGCGTTTGCATTATAATACTTTGCTAAATTGTGTATCTATGTTTCATTTACTTCTTTGCACATACACTGTTTCAAAATAAAAAGTTTAAAAATTGTGTATTACTTATCTGTTGTATAGAAATTGATCACAAATTTAACAGTTTAAATGAGCAAATACTTATTATCTCACACATTTCTGAAGGCAAGGCTTTAGGGAGTGTCTTAGGCGGGTGGCTTTGCTTTGGTGTCAAGTCATCGGCCAGGGCTGTGGTCATATGAAGGCTTGACTAGGCTGAAAGATCCACTTCTATGAAAGTTTACACACGTCTGTTGGCTGGAGGCCTCGAGGCTCCTTTCCATGTAAGCCTCTTCATAGGGCTGTCACTTCATCACATACTATTCATTAAAAGGAAGTCATTAAACCCAGTCCATGCTGAAAGACAGAGGAATTTACCTCCATCTCTTCAAAGGAATGGTATGAAAGTATCTGTGTACTTAAAATCACCGTAAGTTTTATAGCAAGTCTACTATAAACAAATTCAATGTATAGCAGCTATATTAGGGAAAGTATCTGCAACATCTATGAAAGCAAAATGATTGAATCTATTATAAATGAGGAAATGAAAATGAAACACAATGAAAAAGACAAGACATTCTCATGAGGCTAAAAGAGGAAAAATACAAACATTGCTAGTGAAAATGAAAATCTGAGTTTCCCGTTTTGGGGGGAAGAAATATCACAATGTATTTTAGTGTGAAGACTTCAGCCACTTAACATATGAATGATTTATTCTTAAAGGGGACCACCATGAGTCAAATATGTATGGAGATCTTTACTTCACAATATTTGTAGAAGTAAAAAGCTGAAACCAATTGATTGACCAATAAATACAGAAAAGTTTGAATAAATTATGACACACCTGTGCTGTAGAAACATTTTTAAACATTCTACTGAAAAATACTGTACATACAGAAAAATGCAATATTGCATGTCTAAAGCCCCCCAAAATATCACAATCTGGTCACTCATGAAGTCAGCATTCTGATCAAGAAAGAGAACAATACTGGGACCCCCAAAGCCCTCTGAACTTCCCTCTAGCCTGAACCTCTCACGGTAGACCGTCCTGACATCTGAGAGCACAGATTAGTGTTGCTTTGTTTTGTACTTTGCACGCACAAAATCAGATAGTGTGTTATGTGGTATACTACACACAGCTGACCCTAGAATGCACTGGCTTGGACTGTGGGTCCACTTATATGTGGATATATATTTCAACAGTAAATAGTACAGGACTACATAGTCTGTGGCTGGTTGAATCTACACAAGCAGAGTAACCATGGATACAGAGGGCTGACTGTAAGTTACACACAGGTTAACCCCTGTGTTGTTCAAGGATCAACTGTAGTTTTATTTTCCTTCATGTTGTCTTTGTCAGATTCATCCATATCACATGCAGTTATAGATATCTGATTCTCATTGCTGCATAGTAGTTTAGTGTGTCTCAATTTGTTTACCCACACCACTGTTGACAGATATTTACAGTTTCCAGCTTGGGACTATTATAATTAATGCTATGAATATTCTAGTACATGTCTTTCAATAAACATATGTGCATATTGGTGATAGATATAGACCTAGGAGTAGAATTGCTGGGTCATAGGGTATGCACGGGTTTGGCTTAATTTAAGCACACTCCGCCAACGTTCCAAAGTGGTTGGACCAATTTATGCTCCCATCAAGAGTGTGTGAGATTTGCTATTGCTCCACATTCATGCCAACACTTGCTTTTTCCATCTTTTAGATTTCAACTATCAGGTGTGTATCATGAAGTGGTTCTCATGTTTTAGCCTAGAAGTCAAATTGTTTTTTCTTCACATTTAGGTATGCAATCCATATGGAGTCAGTTTTCACCTATGGTATAAGTTAAGAGTCAAGTCACATTATTTCTTTCATATAGATATTCAACTGACCCAGCACCGTTTGTTGAAAAGGTTAGCCTTTACCATACTGTTTTGATGAGTGTAGCTTTGTAGCATAGTTTGAAGTCAGGGAGCATGATACCTCCAGCTTTGTTCTTCTTTATCAAGACTGGCTATTTAGGTCTTTTGTGTGGGAAAGTATACTGTGTTCATATATTGGAAGAATTAGTATTGTTGAAATGACCATACTATCAAAGGAAATCTGCAGACTCAATGCAACACCTATCAAAATACCAATGGCACTTTTCACAAAATTGCAAATCATTCTAAAATTTGTATGAAAACACAGAAGATACTGAAATAAGGGAAACCTCCTAATTCATTCTATGAGGCCAGCATTACCAAAACCAGATAGTCTTTACAAGAAAACTACAGACCACTATCTCATGAACACAAATGCAACAATCATCAACAAAATACTAGCAAATCAAAACCAACAATATATGAAAAGAATTATACACCAAGACTATGTGAGATTAATCCCAGTTATGCAAGGTTGGTTAACATTTGGATATCCATTAATGCAATCCATTACATCAGTAGCTAAAGAAGAAAAAAAACCACATGATTATATCAATGCATACAGAAAAAAATATTTGACAAAGTTCAACATTCATTCTTGATAAAAAAAACTCTCAGCAAGTTAGGAATAGAAGGGAACTCCCTCAACTTGATAAAGAATAGCTACAGTGAACTGATCTTGATGAATCACAAAGGTACGACAATGGAGAAAAAGATAATCTCTTCAACAAATGGCAGTGGAACAACCAGACATCCACATATTAAACCTAAGAGTCTAGAGACAGACCTTATACCTTTCAAAAAAAAAAGTAACTTAAAATGGATGATAGACCTTAATGTAAAATGCAAAATTATAAAATTCCTAGGAGGTAACATAGAAAAAATTCTAGATGGTGCTCAGTATGGTGATGACTTTTTAGATGTAACACCAAAGGCACGGTCCATGAAAGAAAGAATTCGTAAGATACACTCATAACAACAACAACAAAGTTCTTCTCTGTGAAAGACACTGGCAAGAGAATGAGAAAACAAGCCACAAACTGAGAGAAAATATTTGCAAAAGATATATTCAATAAAGGACTGTTATTCACAATATACAAAGAACTCTTATAATTAAATAACAACCTGATTTAAAAATGGGCAATAGACCGGAACAGATACCTCACTGAAGAGGATAAACATGAGGAATTAGCATATGAAAAAATGCTCAGCATTATATACCGTTAGAAAGTTGTAAACTGAAACAACAGTAAGATACCACTACATACCTATCAGAATGGCCAGACATCTGTAACACTGAGAACACCAAATGCTGACAAGGATGTGGAGCAACAAGAACTCTCATCTTTTCCTGGTGGGAATGCAAACATGGAACAGTCACTTTGGGAGACAGCTGGACAGTTTCTTACAAAACTAAACATACTCCTACCACACGATCCAGCAATTGTACCCCTCGGTATTTACCCAAAGGAATCAAAAGCTTGTGTACCTGCACATGGATACAAAAACCTGCACATGGAAGTCTGTAACAGCTTTATTCACAATTTCAAAAACTTGGAAGCAACCAACTTGTCCTCCATTTGGTGAATTATATAAGTAAACCATGGTACATCCAGGCAATGTAACATTATTCAGCACTAAAAGGAAATGAGCTCTCAAGCCATGGAAAGACATGGAAGAAACTTAAACTTAAGCCTGTTACTAAATGGAAGAAGACAATCTGAAATGGCTGCATACTGTATGATTCCAATATATGAAATTCTAGATCAGGTACAGTTATGCAGACAGTAAAAAGATCAGTGATTGCCAGGGGTTCAGAAAGAGGGAGGAAGAAATAACTCTGGAGCACAGAGGATTTTTTAGGGCCATGTAACTATTCCATATGGTAGCATAATAGTGATACATGTCACTATACATTTGTCAAAACCCAGAGTGAACCCCTAATGGACTTTTGGTGTAGTGTATCAATGATGTATCAATTTAGATTGATTATCCGATAACATACAAATGTACTCTCTGGTACAAGCGTTGGTAGTGGGGGAGGCTGTGCATGTCTGGGAGCAAGGAGTAACTTCTGTATTTTCTGCTCAATTTTGCTATGAACATAAAATAAACATAAAATAAACACAGCCTCTTAAGAAAATATTTTTAAATAAAAAACAGAAAAAAGGGACAATCCCCTACTCGTTTCTGAGGCTAGTATTAGCCTTAAAAGATCTTGTAAGAAAATTACAAATCAGTATCTTATGAAAATAGACATACAATTTTCTAGTAAATTATAGCAAATTAAATCCAGAAATTTATAAAAGGAATACTACATCACAAACAAGTGGTGGGGGAGCGGTTTCTCGTGATGCAAACCTAGTTAAAGAGACATCACTGATGTAGCCCATTGTATTAACTGACTAAAGGATGATGCAGCAATTTTTTTTCAGTAAAGGACCAAACAGCAAATATTTAAAGCTTTGTGGGTGACATACACTTTTTACAGAATATTATTCTTCTTTTTACAATCCGTTAAAAAATGTAAAAAATGTGTTTTAGCTTGCTGCCTCTACACAAACAGCTAGTGGGAAGGATTCGGTCTGTGGGTCACACTATGCTGATCCCTGGACTAAGAAAAAATCAAAACCATATGATTATATCAGCTGATGCAGAAAAGAAACCTACCCACTTGATAACACAGTCCCGACTCCCAGCCCGGTTACCTCTCACACAACCACAGCACCCTGACCCCGTCTGCCCCTCCACCTGCCGCTAGCCCACCCACCCAACAAATGGTGCCTGGGATCCTTCACGGAGGCCACCGGGACAAGGACAACTGAGTTTCAAACCATGTAAGAGCTGGGGCTGATGGACACTGGGCAGAGGGCCGGAGAGCAGGTCCTTGCAGAGGGGTGACCTGCAGGTGGTAGGACAGGCCCCAAGAGAGCGATGACAAAGGTTATGTGTCAGGAGAGGCTGAGCTGCAGGATGCACAGAGCCGGCACCTCCTCTCCTGGGAACACCCCTCCTGGCCACACTGCTGTCACATTCGACCTAGTCCCCTGCAATCAGGCCACAGTCCACCCTATGCTTAGGGGACATTCAGCTCCAAGTCCTTAGGGAGCCAAGTGCGTGCACGTGGCTGACGTCATCCTGGGCATTAGCAGCTGTGAAGGGAGCAGGTGTGGGCAACAGTGATGCTTTCTCACAGGTGCCCCTTCCCCACCCGCACTAAGGCACGTCCCAGACACAAACACTGGTCCCTGCCCAGCAGTGGAGAAGGCGCCGTCCTACCCCGACCTCCACTCTCACTCGTTTAGATGTTTGAATGGCCGACCCCAGCAAGGACCGCTCCTAGCCCGGGCCCACGGCAACACAGAAGTGACCTTGCACTTGCACCTGTTGACCACTTCCCAGGCTCGGGGTGGCTGCCCTGGGTTTCCATCCTGCCTGCACCTTACTGCAGGATACCACCCTTCCCCCTATGGGCTGTGGTCCCCACGAATGGGGGTCCCCAGGGGCTCTGGTCCCCGAGGGCTTGTGGCCTCCTTGCCTTCCAAGGGGCTAGGTCTGCACCGCTGTCTCACATGGTCCCGCAGCCTGCAACCCTGGCCCCTCCAGAGAACCAGCTACTCAGGCTGGCAGCCCAGGAGGCGGGCACCTGCTGGGCTCACTCAAAACTTGGAGGATTGCAACGTGGGCTCTTTGGCCTCGGCCTCTCCCCCATCAAGTGTCCCCTGGCTCTGCAGTCCCTGGTGGAGACGATCAGGGAAGCATGCACCGGCTCCTGACCTCCAGCACAGGGACAGGAAGCTTCTCCTTGCCCCCTCCCCCATCTCAATATTAACAGCTTCCTGTCCATTTTCTCATTTAATCTTGGAAATAATTCACAGCTCAGCTCTGTGAAGAAACTGAGGCTCAAAGAGGTGGGAGGATTGCCAGACGCCACACAGCAAAACACAGGAGGGCCAGGATTCCAGTTTCTGTTTGTCTCACCACCTCACATCCCCTCCACCTCGCAAAAGCCTACAACACCTGAGCTATGCAATCAGGACTGGGAATCACAGACCTGAAAGGGACCCTCAAGGATGGTCTAACACCCAGACCAGGTGGAGGGGGGGCCTCCCTAAGGCCCATTCAACACTAGGGCAGAAAGCCCCATCAACAGAGGTTTCCCCGGCTATTTGCAGAGCTTTCCAGGCTGCCCTGCACATCAGCCGAGGACTAGCCCCAAGCAGGACATGTGGGGTTGTGGTCTCTGACCAGAGGACCCTCACTTGCATCTTAGGCACATCCTGCCCTGGCAAATGTCAGGGGATCCTTGAACCTCCTTCTTTCAGTTACACCTCTAGGATACATCCTCATATACACACAACATCTGGAAGTTCTTCCCCATGTCTGACTGAATCCTTCCTGCTGCAGGGGACACCTGTTACCATCTCTGCAACACAAGCAGGTCCTTCCTTCCTTGAGCACACAGTGACCACTCCCACATGTGGGAGACCAATTGCTGCCTCTTGTCCGAACTTCAGAAACTTGGAATACCTGGGTCACGGATCCAGGCCCCCACTCTTGGGCTCAAACCTGAGGAATCAACGTCAGTGACATCTGCTCCTCCCCAATCCCCAGGTCCAGGGTGACAGAAGGAGCTGGGGCAGGAGCCCCTCACAGCACTAGAAGCAAGGAGCCCCTCCCTGCCTAAGTTGAGGGGAGGTTGCAAAGGTCCCCGAGCCCTTCAAATCAGAGCTCCCAGAGAAGAGGCTGTGCCTCCCCCATCAGACCAGGGTTTCCAAGGGGGCCCAGCCACTGCCCACTCCTCTGCAGGCCACCAGTTCCTCACCACAGGCTCCTCCCACCCTGCTCGGGCCAAAGCCCCCATGTCACCAAACCCCAGGGACAACCACCTGTCCCTTTCGCTCCACTTCTGAGCTCCTCTTCTGCCCTCAGTCAGCAACCACAGGGCCTGACCCTGAGCTGGGACCTGAGTTTCCTCTGCCACTCCCCAGCCCTCGGATCCCTAGGTCAATCAAGAATACAGCCAGCAACCTCCTTCCACCCCTATGTCACCCCATCCACCCACCTTGCTCCCTGGACAGCTGGCCTCCCGATCCCACATCCCCCCGATGTCAAGTTGTCCTTCACAGTGTGTTAGGCCAGTCACTGCCATAGTAAGCTGCCCCTCTGGTTCGAGGCCTGCACACCCACCAGTTATAACAATGTTAATAACCTTAAGCTATTTAGGTCCCCAAGCTCCTGCAATAAGCACAGAAAGTTACATGATCAAGGACAAATTGTTTTAAAGTTCGTCATGAAACTTCATTAAGTAGCCCATGTCTTATCCAGCCGGCCGTGCCTGTCTTAGGTTGTCCTCCTCTGAGGATCTTACCCGTCTCTGGCCAGCCAGCCGTCCATACTGGACACATTAAGTAGCCCATTTCTTATCCAGCCGGCCGTGCCTGTCTTAGGTTGTCCTCCTCTGAGGATCTTACCCGTCACTGGCCAGCCAGCCGTCCATACTGGATACATTAAGTAGCCCATTTCTTATCCAGCCAGCCGTGCCTGTCTTAGGTTGTCCTCCTCTGAGGATCTTACCCGTCTCTGGCCAGCCAGCCGTCCATACTGGACACATTAGCCCATTTCTTATCCAGCCGGCTGTGCCTGTCTTAGGTTGTCCTCCTCTGAGGATCTTACCCGTCACTGGCCAGCCAGCCGTCCATACTGGATACATTAAATAGGCCATTTCTTATCCAGCCGGCCGTGCCTGTCTTAGGTTGTCCTCCTCTGAGGATCTTACCCGTCACTGACCAGCCAGCCGTCCATACTGGATACATTAAATAGGCCATTTCTTATCCAGCCGGCCGTGCCTGTCTTAGGTTGTCCTCCTCTGAGGATCTTACCCGTCACTGGCCAGCCAGCCGTCCATACTGGATACATTAAATAGGCCATTTCTTATCCAGCCGGCCGTGCCTGTCTTAGGTTGTCCTCCTCTGAGGATCTTACCCGTCACTGGCCAGCCAGCCATCCATACTGGATACATTAAATAGGCCATTTCTTATCCAGCCGGCCGTGCCTGTCTTAGGTTGTCCTCCTCTGAGGATCTTACCCGTCTCTGGCCAGCCAGCCGTCCATACTGGACACATTAGCCCATTTCTTATCCAGCCGGCTGTGCCTGTCTTAGGTTGTCCTCCTCTGAGGATCTTACCCGTCACTGGCCAGCCAGCCGTCCATACTGGATACATTAAATAGGCCATTTCTTATCCAGCCGGCCGTGCCTGTCTTAGGTTGTCCTCCTCTGAGGATCTTACCCGTCACTGGCCAGCCAGCCGTCCATACTGGATACATTAAATAGGCCATTTCTTATCCAGCCGGCCGTGCCTGTCTTAGGTTGTCCTCCTCTGAGGATCTTACCCGTCTCTGGCCAGCCAGCCGTCCATACTGGATACATTAAATAGGCCATTTCTTATCCAGCCGGCCGTGCCTGTCTTAGGTTGTCCTCCTCTGAGGATCTTACCCGTCACTGGCCAGCCAGCCGTCCATACTGGATACATTAAATAGGCCATTTCTTATCCAGCCGGCCGTGCCTGTCTTAGGTTGTCCTCCTCTGAGGATCTTACCCGTCTCTGGCCAGCCAGCCGTCCATACTGGACACATTAGCCCATTTCTTATCCAGCCGGCTGTGCCTGTCTTAGGTTGTCCTCCTCTGAGGATCTTACCCGTCACTGGCCAGCCAGCCGTCCATACTGGATACATTAAATAGGCCATTTCTTATCCAGCCGGCCGTGCCTGTCTTAGGTTGTCCTCCTCTGAGGATCTTACCCGTCTCTGGCCAGCCAGCCGTCCATACTGGACACATTAGCCCATTTCTTATCCAGCCGGCTGTGCCTGTCTTAGGTTGTCCTCCTCTGAGGATCTTACCCGTCACTGGCCAGCCAGCCGTCCATACTGGATACATTAAGTAGCCCATTTCTTATCCAGCCGGCCGTGCCTGTCTTAGGTTGTCCTCCTCTGAGGATCTTACCCGTCTCTGGCCAGCCAGCCGTCCATACTGGATACATTAAATAGGCCATTTCTTATCCAGCCGGCCGTGCCTGTCTTAGGTTGTCCTCCTCTGAGGATCTTACCCGTCACTGGCCAGCCAGCCGTCCATACTGGACACATTAGCCCATTTCTTATCCAGCCGGCTGTGCCTGTCTTAGGTTGTCCTCCTCTGAGGATCTTACCCGTCACTGGCCAGCCAGCCGTCCATACTGGATACATTAAGTAGCCCATTTCTTATCCAGCCGGCCGTGCCTGTCTTAGGTTGTCCTCCTCTGAGGATCTTACCCGTCACTGGCCAGCCAGCCGTCCATACTGGATACATTAAATAGGCCATTTCTTATCCAGCCGGCCGTGCCTGTCTTAGGTTGTCCTCCTCTGAGGATCTTACCCGTCACTGGCCACCCAGCCGTCCATACTGGACACATTAAATAGGCCATTTCTTATCCAGCCTGGATGCATGACTTTCCTCACAGCTTGTTATCAATTCAGCCCATGGCTTACTCTCTAGAGCCTTCAGATGGGGACCTACAGAGGGGAAGGCTAGCATCCTAGAACTCCACACCAGGTAAACATGAAGATGATATAATACCAGGCAAACACAAGCTAGAGGATTCACTGCCAGCAGGGCTGCACAGTGAGACACGTTAAAAGAACGTTCATCAAGCCAAAAGAAAATGACACCATCTAGATGGACGTGTGAATTTAAAGGAATGGTGAGCTGGAAAGTATCAATAACTTGAGTAAATATAAAGATTTTTTTCTCACTTTTAATAAATTTAAAAGATGATTTAAAGCACACTAACAATAATGTATTATGGGGTATCATAACATGAAGAAGTAAAGGAGGACTAAACAGGAAGGGAGAAATGGAAGTTTATTGTTTCAAGGATCGTACACTCTACGTAACTCGTGTATTATTTGAAGATTGGCTATCATCGGTTAAAGATGTGCAAAGTCTAGAGTAACCATTGTGAAACAACAGAAGCAGAGCTAATAAACCAGGATTGGAGATAAAAGGGGTTCATTTAAACAACAACAACAACAACTTAACTGAAAACAGGGCCAGGAAGTGGGAAAAGGACATAAAGAACACACAGGACAAATAGAAAACTAGTCACACTAAGGGTAGCTTGAAACCCGAACAAATCATAATTACATTATATAAAATGGTCTTTTTCAAAAAAAAAACTCCAAATAAAAGGCAGAGATGGGCAGACTGGATCAAAACAACAGCAACAACAACAAAAACAAGACCCAACTCCATGCTGTCTACACACACAGACACAGATTCAACACAGAGACAGAGACAGGTTAAAAGTACAAGAAAAGAAAAAAGACATCACACAAAAACACTAACCGAAAGAAAGCTGGGACAACTACACTAATATCAGCTCAAAAAATACTAAGGATGGAGAGACATTACATAATAACAAAGGAGTCAATGGACCAAGAGGACAGGACAACCTTAAATGTCTGTCAGGAGTGAACTTCAAAATACAGGAAGCAAAGCAGAACAGAAGAGACAAATCCACAGTTACAGCTGGACAGTTCAACATTTGTTTCACAATAACTGACAGAACAAGAGGTCAGAAAATGAAGCTGACCACCTTGATCTAAATTACAGAATACACTACCCAAAACAGCATATAAACATTATTTTCATGTACACTTAAAACATTCACCAAGACAGATCATATTCTAGGCCGTACAACAATTCTCAATGAATTTAAAGAGAACTGAAATCATACCAAGTCGTTTCTCTGACCACAAAAGGATAAAGTTAAAACAATAACTGGAAAGTACTCCAAATACTTGGAAATTAAGTAATTCACTTCTAAATAAACTATGAAGGTCAAGGAAGAAATCACAAGATAAAATAAAAAGGATTTTTAATGGAAATGTTAAAAAAAAAACACTGTTATATGTAGCTAAAACAGTTGTCTGCAGGAAATTTATCCTTTTTTGATTTTTATATTAGTAAAGAAAAAAATCTCAAATAAATGACCTAAGCTTCCATCTTAAGTTATCAGAAGGGGAGCAAATTAAACCCACGAAATCAGAAAGAAATGATAAGGAGTAGAAATTATGGAACTAAAACCATAAAAGCAATAGAGAAAAATCACTGATACCAAACATTAATTTTTTGAGAAATCAGTAGTATCATACAGCTATAGCCAGACTAATAAAGAGAAAAAGAGAAATGACAAATTCTCAACATTAGGAATAAAAATAATAACACTACAGACCATACATGTATTCAAAAGAGAATAATAAAACACCTTTATGCTCATAAACTTGACAACTTAGGTGAAATGGACAAGTTTCTGGAAAGACCCAAAATATCAAGACTCACTCAAGAAGAAATAAAAAAGCCAGTAACAGCACTTTGTCTATCAAATGAATTAAATTAGTGGTTAAAAACTTCACAAACTCCAGGCTCTGAATTCACTGTTGAATTTCACCAAATTTTGAGAAAGAAGTAATACAAATCCTACCAGAAAGCAGAAAAGGAAACAAATTTGAACTCATTTTATGAGACTACGACTACTCTAATACCAAAATCAGACAAAGATTTTACTTTAAGTATGCAAGGTTGTAAGTTTAACACTGAAAATCAATCAATGCATTTCATATTAAAAGGAAAACCACAGGATCCTATCAATAAATGTGGAAAAAGCATGAGATAAAATTCAATATATAATCATGACTTTAAAAAAGAAAAAAAAATTTTAACAAACTAGGATTAAGAGGAATTTCCTCAACATAATAAAGGGCACACATGAAAAACTTAACACCTAACATCATACTTAACAGTGAAAGACTGAATGTTTGCCCTTAAGACTGAGAACACAGCAAGGACCTCTCACTACTTCTATTCAAAATATACTAGATTGTGGCCAGTGAAATAAAGCAAAAAAAAAATTTAAATACACACACACACATAATCATATATATGAATAAAAGGAAAATATAAAACTTTCTTCACAGATATATTCCAAATAGAAAATTCTAAGAAATCGACAAAAAAATGGTATTAGAACTACTATGTGAGTTTAGCAAAGCTGCAAGACAGAAGGTCAGTGTATAAAAATCAACTACACTGCATGAAAATATTAACTACTCGGGAATAAATTCTACAGAATATGCGAGAGATCTCTACTCTGAAACATATAATATTGCTGGAAGAAATTAAAGAAGACTAGACCTAGAACAGTTGAAACAATTTTGGAAAAAAACTAAGTTGGAAGACTTACACTGTTTGATTTCAAGACTTACTATAAAACTAAAGTAATAAAGACAGTATGGTATTGGTAAAAAAAAAAAAAAAAAAGACATGTACATCAATATAACAGGAAGAAATGTCCAGAGATATGCTATGATGTCAAGATAGATCAATGAATAAATTAACACATCACAGTTACTAGGTGAATGAATTGTGTACAACCCCCTCAATGAGCATGTCCATTTGCACCCACCATGTTTTCCTAGGAACAACCACAGCTCCTGTCTTGCTTCTAAGCCCTCTCTGAAACAAAACCTTTCGATGTGAGGATCACACTAGATTTTTGGGCAAAGGCTCAAGATAGTAAAACTAATCAAGTTAGTTTACTAGAGATAAACCATTGCTTTACTGAATGTGAATTTTGCTAGGCCAATCTTAAAAACATTTAAAAACTAAGCTCCTAAAACCAGTATCACACAAAAACAAAATATCGTAACAGAATACTAAAACGACTATATGGAAACAAATTGGACAACCTAGAAGAAATGGACAAGTTTCTGAAAACATACAGTCCACCATGATAGAAGAAGAAATAGACCACTAGAATAGACCGATCACTAGAAATGAAACAATTAGCAATAATTAGAAATAAGCAAAAAACCCCCTGCAAACAAAAGTCCAGACGAGATGGCTTCACTCAGGAATTTTACAAAACATACAAAGAACTCATACCGATCCTGTTCAAATTCTAGAAAGATTGAAAAGGAAAGAATATTCCTAAACTCATTCTATGAACCATCACCCATATACCAAAACAAAACAAAGACACTACCAAAAATGAAAATTACAGGTCAATATCACTGATGAACATACATTTAAAAATCATCCACAAAATATTAGCAAACAGAATCCAACAACACATAAAAAACATCATACAACATAATCAAGCTGGATTCATCCCAGGGACACAAGGGATAACACAAGGGATAGTTCAAAACACACAAATGAATCAATGTGACATACCACTTCACAAAATAAAGGACAAAAACCACATGGTCATCTCAATGGATGATGAAAAAGCAAAACAAAATTCAGCCACTTATGATAAAAGCTTATAATAAAGTGGGCACAGAGGGAACATATCTGAACATAATAAAAGCTATTTATGATACAGCTAACACAGTACTAAACAGTGAAAAACTGAAAAATATGCCACTAAAAACTGGAACAAGACAAAGATGCCCACTCTCACCCCTTTTATTCAATATAGTATTTGGAAGTCCTAGCCATAGCAACTAGACAACAAAAAGAAATAAAAGGGGTCCAAATTGAAAGAGAAGAGGTAAAATTGTCATTATATGCAGATTACATGATACTATCTATAGAAAATTCTTAAGGCTCCACACAAAAATGACTAAAGCTAATTAAAGTATTTGGCAAGGTAGCAGAATACAACAGCAACCTACAGAAATCAGTGGCATTTCTTCACATGAATGTAGTACTCCCTTTTAAAATTGCATCCAAAAAATAAAATACTTAGGAATAAATCTACCCAAGGACGTGAAAGACTTAAATGCAGAGACCCATAAAACACTTAAGGGAATTAAAGAGGACTTAGAGAAACCGAAAGATAGCCCACGTCCTTATATTGGAAGAATATTGTTAAAATGGCCATACCTGCCCTGAGGCATCAACAGACTGAATGCAGATCCCTACCAAATCACCCAGGACATTTTTCGCAGAACTAGAAAAAATCATCTTAAAATTTATATGGAATCAGAGAAGACCCAGCATTACGGAAGCATTACTCAAGAAAAAGAACAAAGCTGGAGGAATAACCCTCCCAGACTTCAGACAGTACTACAGACCTACAATCAAAACAGCACGGTATTGTTACAAAAACAGACATATGGATCAATGGAACACAAATGAGACCCCAGAAATAAACCCACAAACTTTTGGTCAACTAATCTTTGACAAAAGAGGCAAGAACATACCATGGAGGGAAGACAGTCTCTTCAGCAAAGGCTATAGGGAAAACTGGACCGCTGCATGGAAATCAGTGAAGTTAGATGACTGCCTAACATCGTACACAAAAATAAACTCATAATGGCTTAAAGACTTAAACAGAAGACCAGAATCTATAAACCTCTAAGAAGAAAACATAGGCAACACATTATCTCACATACATCTCAGCAATGTTCTCCTAGGGCAGTCTGCCCCAGCACCAGAAAGAAAATCACAAGCAAACACACACATGGGACCTAGCAGAACTCACAAGCTTCCACACAGCAAAGGGAACCATAAGCAAAACAAAAAGATAACATACTGAATGGGAGAAAATACTTGCAAATGATTTGACTGACAAAGGCTTAATTTCCAGACTACATAATCAACTCGTACAACTTAAAAACCAAAAAACAAGCACCCCAATCCAAACATGGGCAAAAGACCTGAACACACATTTCTCCAATGAAGACATACAAATGGCCAACAGGCATATGAAAAACAGGCATATGAAAAAAATGCTCAATATCTTTATCAGAGAAATGCAAGTCAAAACTACAGTGAGGTAACTATCACCTCACACACAGTCAGAAAGGCCATCATTCAACAAAAGTCCACAAAGGAGAAATGCTGGAGAGGCTGTGGAGAGAAGGGGACCCTCCTACACTGCTGGTGGCAATGTAGTTTGGCGTAGCCACTGTGAAAAACATTTGGAGACTAAATAAAACTAGACTTGCCAAAAGATTTTGATCTCGGGGGCAGGCCAACAAGTTCCCAAAGCCCTGGGCCTCGTCTGTTATTCCAACCTGGAGGGTCCAAGGCGGCCTGCAGTCGCCAGGCAGGTCCACCTGAGCAGGAAGGCCATGGCCTGAGGGCCAGTCGGAGATACTCCAAGGCCAGCCCAGCGCCCTCCCACCTCCCGGAGCTGCTCCCACTTTCCCAAACCCACGTGTGAGCGGCGATGAAGACACCGGGGTTCAGTGACTACTAATGGCGGGGGCGATGCACCATGAACCAGGGCGGCAGCCCGGACCCGCATCAGGGTCCTGATGGGCTGCGTGGCCTGGGCCTCACCTGCGCAGCCCTCCCTGTGTGCCTCCCCAATGCAGCCCAGGCCTCAACCACCGGCTCCCCGACCTGCGCGCCCCCACCAGCGCCCCCTTACCTGCCAGGCGACAGCAGCAGAGGCGAAGGCACGTGGCGGCCCAGACCCCGGCCGTGTTCCTCCTCGGGAAGCTGGTCCAGGAGCACCCGGCTCCGGCCCAGCTCCCACAGGCTCTGGGCGGGCTCCCGCGCCTTCGCGCGTGCGCGTCCTCGTCCACGCCCCTCCCCCGCCCTCTGCCAGTAGCAGTGACAATCGGGCTGGGGCTCCCGCACTACGGGACATGGCCAGTGGGGCCGAGAGGGGCCGAGCCCGGCCATGCGAGCCCAGGCCGTGGGGCGGTGGGGCTGGTCCACCCCATGGCCCAGGTCTGGCCAGCCAAGTTCCCACCCCAAATGCCCCCCCAACCCAGACACCGACAGGGTCCCCTCCACCCCAGCACCCAATCAGAACCACCACTGTTCCCGGGCCAGGCCACACCCCACAGTTCCAATCCCCCCTGCTGGCCGCCACACAACACCTCCAGCCCTGTCACGGCCCCCACACCCCCCGGCCAGGCCTCATCCCTGACATGATCCACAAGACAAGGCTCCTCCTCATATTGAGGTCCCCACCCCACACTCCACCCCACTAGCTTCTAACTTACAGCCCCTGCAAACAAGCTGACCCCTCATGCTTCACCCCGGGTCCACCCATCATCCTGAGATGGTCCCCTCACCCCAGGATTAGCCCCCATCCCTCAACCGGGTTCCCCTATTCCGAGCGCCCCTTACCCCGTGATGGCCCCCTCACACTTCAGCCAGGTGACTTCCACTCTGGGCAGCCCCTCATTCCTCAACCTGACTCCCCGCGGGAGCCCCCCCTCACTCTGCACCCCTAACCCAAGCTGACCCCCTCACTCCTCACCCCACTGGGGGTGGGGCGGTCTGCGCTCAGGTCATCATGCTCACAGCCACCAGACAGGGATCCCGAGCAGCGCGCGGATATACACCCCAGTGTCCGAGGCTCCTCTGGGGCGTGGTGGGCGGGGCTGGTGCAAGGTGATGCAAAACTGTCCCCAGTCTGGCACAAAACATTACAACTTCAGGGGTGGGGAGGGTATAGCTCAGCAGTAGAGTGAATGCTTAGCATGCACGAGGTCCTGGGTTCATTCCTCAGAATCTCCATCAGTAAATACATAAATAAATGCAATTACCACCTTACCCACCAGGGGAAAAAAATTACTACTTCATAAATTTTAATAGGCCCATTTCTGTGATAGAAAGGCTTGTACACCAGAAATTGACCTATTGTCTGACTATACTTTAAAAATTACTCATCAGCCCTCTAAAGTGACACATTTTCCAGGCCCCCACTTAGGAAGCTTACATTTGTGTACCTCTAGCCTTGACACTCAGAGGCCTGAAGTTCCAATACATCTAAATTTTAAGTATCCTATTTGGAAGGATATGTTCCATTCAAGGAGCTATAAGGGGTAACATGTAGGTACCCACTGGGGATTTTTGTATGTTTTTAGCACCTGCTGCCTAAAAGGCTGCAAACTGAACTTTTATACAGTTTAAAAAAGAAGACTGAAGCTATTATGAGTAGTCTTTCCCCACGAAGCATGCACACCTCACGTCAAAAAGCCCAGTTCTCTCGTAATACATGTGCAAGAGTGTGAGAACCTTTCTCCCTTGAATTAAGAGCAAGCACTGTCTGAAGTAAACAAGTAACATGGGTGTGCGCACTGCTTCTCAGACACTCGCAAGATTCGGGATGGGTGGTCACCAGACCCTGTCAGCCGGGACTAGTGCTAACACAGACACAGAGAGCAAGGCCCAGCTGGTGGTGGGGGCTTTCTCATCACTGTCACTGGCATCCAGACTCCACTGTGATGCTTCTAGTTTTAGATGGAGAGAGTCCAAGCCCCTCCTTCTGGGTGTGCAAGTCTATAGAATCAAAGCCCAGCTCTGCCTGGGTCACAGACTGGCAGCTGCGAAGGAAGTGAGGCCTGAACGGAATTTTTCAACTTAATGTTTTCTGTTATTTCTCCAATATGTATTTATAATAATAATATGTATCTTTTTTTTTTAATCTACGGAAGGATTTTTTTCAGAACATCGAAGGAAGTATTTTTACAGACAGTCTCCACGACAAATGGCTCAGTGTCCTTGATAAACGGAATGCGGAGGAAAAAATAATTGCAACCCGGAGGTAATGACGGTCACACCTGGAAAACACAACCAACATCCCCAACATCCTCTTAGGAAAATATCAGCTCATAGTTCACAGCTTTGTCTACTAAAGTAATGACCAGTGTCAAAGGGCTGCATCTGCTACCCACAGAAGCCACTTGAAAAACAGATGCATGCACTCCTGCTGTTACTCAATTCCTGTTTTTATCCTAATCTTATTAATATGGACTCCAGACCAGTTAACACCTGCTGAAGACACGGAACTGCTGCAGATGAAATCCACTGGTCAAAACAGAGATGCCAGAGAACGAATCTGCCAGTGTTACAATCTTAATTTTTCAAATACTTAACAACAGAAGTTAGTATCTGGTCCAGAAATTGAGATCAATGAAACATTTCTGTGTGCATTCACGCTTAGAACTCTGCGAGAGAGGACTGTGTGCATGGTTTACAATCATGTACTCTATTCTCTGTCTCTGCATTTCCATTTTCTAAGCAAAACGACATACTTTGTTTAAAAGTGCATTTTCCTGTCTGTACGCTTTCGGACCAGCTGCCAAGAGCCAATGTTGACCTCCTGAGACACCTTTTTCGAGTGCTCCACAACACTGAGCAACACTCCTCATTCAATCAGATGATGGCTTATAACTTATCACGCTGTCTAGCCCCAAGCCTTCTTGGTCCACCTAATGCCACCAGCTCACAATCAGAAGAGGACTTCACAAAAAAGGTAATGAGACCTCTCATCTTCATGCCTTGTGGGGCATGGTCCTGAAACCTGAGGTACTAGCCATTTGAACCTGAAACCTGAGGTACTAGCCATGATGGTCCAGGTTTTTCAAGTGCACATCTTAAACACGCTCCCCTGGAGTGGCAGAGTCACTGACCTGGTGGGGTGAGGGGAGGTGGTGGGTCGTTAAGTGGGAAACTGAGAGCAGTAGAGGCATTTCTCCTTTCCCATCCAGGAGACTGAACCACAGAGAGGTAAGAGTAGGATGATGGGACAGAACAGAACCTGAGCTTTGGGGTCTCACAGCCGAGGCTCAACTCTCAGCCTAATCACTGAGGGAGTGTGAACTACGGCGAAGGTCCCATCGTTTCATCATCACAGAATGACACCACCACCCAGCTCCTCTGGTCACTGCTGGCACATTGCGGTGGCTTGGGCAAGATGAGCACCCACGGCTCCACATACACTGGCCTTCCTCTGCCAGCTGTGGTCCCTCACAAGGACACTCGGCTCCTATGTCACCCCCGCTGCAGGGTGAGGGGGCTAGGAAAAGATTCCAGAACATCCAAACAGAGACACAACAGGCCTAATCAGATCACAGCTCTGCCCCAAGCTCAACCCGACAGCCAGCATGAGATGAGGCAGTGCAGACACGTCTCCTCTCCAGCTACTTCCTTCCTTCACAAGAAAAATCACAGAAATCTCTGCTTCTGAACTTTCACATATTTCCTCACTTAAGAAGTAAATTTCTCAAGTTTTTGTCTATTGGATGCTTTATGAGTTTTCCTAAGATGCTGTATGTCAATTTATATCAATAAAACTGAAGAAAATGAAACAAAAACAAACAAATGAAATTTAGTAAGAGAATATACAGATTCATCTCAAGAATCCTTCATAGGTCACTTGAAAATTGTCCTAGTTTTAAACATGTAACCATCGTTACAAAAACATTAGCTATTGAACAAGGCCACAAATTATAATTTTAACCCACTGATTTAAAAGAATTTTAAAATCTGTACCCAAAGTACTCATGAAAGTATCACTATTTCTTAGAGAAAACTGATTTGTAGGCTCATTTTTTTAATCAACTCTGAATTTTTCTCAGAATTCTCTTACAGGTTTTAGATCCAAGACTTACATATGAAATGATTTCTAACTGTGCCATTTGGAAAAGAACACCCCACTGCGCCCTCATGTGTTTCAGGTTTCTCTGGTACAGTTCCTCCTCGAGAACTGCCTCCTGCTCTGGGGAGAAGACACCCCTTCCTCTGGGAAGCGCGCGACCACTCCTGACGAAGGTGACATCACTACTGACAGGGAGGGGGCTGCAGGGTGTGGGAACCATGTAACTGGCTTTGGTGGGAAAGGCAGCAGGGCTGCCAGGGCTCATGGGAGACGCTCGGACAGTGCAGTTCTGGAGCCCAAATCACATCCCAAGAGCAGTGATCTCCACCTGCTCCACGTCAGGGCAGCTTTCATACTGTCCTGAGACCAAAGAAAGGATAAGGCAGTTCTGACTGCAGGAAGTTGCTAGTACAGCATTAGGAGACATTAGGGTATAATACAGTGTTTGGAAATTTTTTCAAACAAAACTTTAAATGGGACTTATATATGTGAGATGTGCTCAGGCTGAAACTAGAGTGAGGGGCCAGAGCACTGCCTTGTTTATTCCCCACTCCCTTTTTTCCTGCTTAATGCTACCTGAGGTGCCACAGGTTTCCAGTGCCTTTGAAACAGGTTGAAAAGAAACCTGCATCAATGAGAAAAAAAGGACTTGATTGATTTGATGTGAAACCCCCTTTCCAGACTGTCAGCGCCTGGGCCCCTGTTCACCAGCTGTGTTACCTCTGGCCAGTTATTTTAGCTCGCTTTCAGTTTTTTCATCTCTAAAATGTGAATACAAACAACATCTAAATTTTAGGATTATTGTCAAGATTAATCATGGATGTAAACTAAATTTGTAAAAAAGCAATTACTGGGGCCAGTAGAAGTTCCTCTGAGAACCCTGAGCTAGGACTGTCTGAGCCTAGGTCATCACAGCTAACTGGCTGCAGTCCACTTCATAACGATGAGGTTAGATTCGGAACCTGGGGACGTGGATCATGAGACTCTTTGAATTGGGGGGGGCAGGTAATTAGGTTGGTTTGTTTGTATGTTTGTTTTTTATGTTAATGGAGGTACTGGGACTTGAAACCACGACCTCATGTGTAGTAAGTACGCACTGAACCACTGAGCTATCAGCCTCTCCCAATCCCTTTGCAGTTTTGACATTTTTTGGTTTTATGACATTTATCTCACTGCTTTCAGGAAATCTTTGGGAAAATCTATTTAATCAGGAATTTAGTTGAGTCTAGAACCTGAGAATGTGCTTTACTAAGATAACTGTTTTTGAATTCATCAGTGACAACAGGACAACCCCTGGAATCAACACGAATGACAGTGGCAGTCGTTTTCAAAAGTCCACAAGGACAGTACGAGGCCAAGTGCCCATCTACCACGGGTCTGCACACATGCCTGTCCATGATTCTTAAAGTCCCTGAAGAACAGAAGTGGCCATAATCACATTTGACCCTTCCTCTCTTCTATCTTTATTCCTCACATATTGTTTCACTTTTCTTCCTCCTCTATTCTGCACGTTTACCACGATTTATTAAAAATGCGTTAGAGAACCACTTTATTTGCTTATGGCCCATATTAACACCTTGGTGGAGGCTCACCTGGGCAGTCTGCGTCTCAACTAAGGTCACTTCTGCACCTGCAGTCAATGGGCAGCTCGGCTGGGGCTGACTCACGTGTCTGTTGCTTGGCGCTGGCTCTAAGTGGATCCTCATCTCTTCAGCAAGCGAGCCCGGCCTTCTTCATACGGTGGAGGAAGAGCTCCCAACAGCAAGATGCTTTTCAAGAGTCCATGTAGGGGAGGGCTGCACAAAGGACCACAAGGATAATGAGTTATTCATCACTTACTGAGGGCTGTGACTGTCATCGACCACATGATACCCAGAACCCGAGATGCATTCCTACCGCACACCTACTCTTCTTCATGAGCTGTTAAGCCTCTGTTCTTTACACCAGCATTTTCGTAGGATATTAAGATGTTTGCTAGGGAGTATCTTTGAAATAATCATTGATTTTCCCCCTATGTATTTCTTGCTCTATCTTACTCCCTGTCTTAAGCTGTCTTAAGAGACAGACCATTCCTTAGAGAACAGAAGTTACAGAAGAATATGAGGAATAACAGAGCTGTTTGTTGCCTATGAGTTTTAAACATTCAGTTTTCTAGGAAACAAAAACAATTCATGGCATAAAGATTTAGGTGGGAATCTCATGGGGAAAGCCCAGAACAATGAGGTGTATAGGACATGTGCACCGTTTCCTGAATAGAAAACAAAAGGAATCAGGAAGCCCCCACAGAACAGCTAACTCACATCTCTAAGACCGAGCCTGGTAGAGTCGCACAGAACTTCCTGCACCTCAACATGGAACAGATCAGTGAAATGGTTCCATCAATCTGAGAATAGTAGGGAAGGAATAAAGTCACTGGATTTGCTGAGACAGGTCTCAGCAACAGCTGTGCAGGCCGGCTCCCCAGGACCAGACAGCAACTAGCACAGCTCAGCAGGTGCCCAGCGTACACAGGGATCCCCAGGCTTACGGCGCCCAGCCCAGGAGACCCCAGAGGAAGGTGGGGTGGGGGACTGGGTGCCCCCAGGAAGGTGCCCCCTCATCAGGCAGGATTGGCCCCCATAGAGGTGGAGGGTCAGCAACATGGACAGGGGGTGAGTTCAGTGGAAACGGGAGCAGAGGACGTGCTGACTCCTTCGAGGTCTGCTGCCCTTGCTCTCCAAGGCCCCTCACTCCCTGCTCTCCAAGGCCCCTCACTCCCTGCTGACCCCCTGCCCTACCCGCTTGATACCACAGTCCTGACTCCCAGCCTCGTAACCTCTCACACAACCACAGCACTCCAAGCCTGGTCTGCCCCCCAACCTGCCACTAGCCCACCCACCCAACAAATGGTGCCCAGGATCCTTCACAAAGGCCACTGGGACAAGGACAAGTGAGTTAGCTGACACACATTTCCAAACCTTGTAAGAGCTGGGCTGATGGACGCTGGGCAGAGGGCCGCACAGCAGGTCCTTGCAGAGGGGTGACCTGTAGGTGGCAGGACAGGCCCCGGGAGTGCAATGGCAAAGGTTATATGTCGGGAGAGGCTGAGCTGCAGGCCGCACAGGGCCGGCACCTCCTCTCCTAGGAACACCCCTCCTGGCCACACTGCTGTCACATTTGACCACAGTCCACCCTATGCTTAGGGGACATTCAGCCCTGAGTCCTTAGGGAGGCAAGTGCCTGCACGTGGCTGACATCATCCTGGGCATTGGCAGCCATGAAGGGAGCAGGTGGGGGCAGCAGTGATGCCTTCTGACAGGTGCCCCTTCCCCACCCGCACTAAGGCACATCCTAGACATGAACACTGGTCCCCACCCAGCAAGGGAGAAGGCGCTGTCCTCCCCCGACCTCCACTCTCACCCGTTTAGACGTTTGTATGGCCAACCCCAGCAAGGACCGCTCCTGGACCAGCACCAAGGCGGAACAGAAGTGACCTTGCACTTGCACCTGTTGACCACTTCCCAGGCTCAGGGTGGATGCTCTGGGTTTCCATCCTGCCTGCAGGACAACACCCTTCCCCCTATGGAATGTGGTCCCCACAAACGGGGATCCCCAGGGGCTCTGGCCCCCTAGGGGTTGTGGCCCCCCTGCCCTCTGAAGGGCTGGGTCTGCATTGCTGTCTCCTGAGGTCTCACAGCCTGCAGCCATGGCCCTGCCAGAGAACCAGCTGCTTGGGCTGGCAGCCCAGGAGGCGGGCAGCTGCTCAGCTCACTCAAAACTTGCAGGATTGCAATGCAGGCTCCTTGGCCTCGGCCTCTCCCCTTGACTCCATAGTCCCTGGTGGTGATGATCAGGGGAGCATGCATGGGCTCCTAACCTCCAGCACATGGAAAGGAAGCTTCTCCTTGTCCTTTCCCCCATCTCAATATTAACAGCTTCCTGCGCATTTTATCATTTAATCTTGGAAATAATCCACAGCTCAGCTGTATAGATACAGAAACTGAGGCTCAGAGTGGTGGTAGGATTGCCAGACGCCACACAGCAAGACAGCAGGAGGGCTAGGATTCCAGTTTTTATCTGTCTCACCACCTCATATCCCCTCCGCCTCGCCAAAGCCTACATCTGAGCTGTGCAATCAGGATTGGGAAACACAGACCTGAAAGGAACCCTCAAGGATGGCCTAACACCCAGACCAGGTGGAGAGGGGCCTCCCTAAGGCCAATTCCACACCAGGGCAGAGCCCCCATCAATGGAGCTTTCCCAGACCGTCTGCAGAGCTTTCCAGGCTACCCTGGGCATCAGCCAAGGACTGGCCCCAAGCAGGACGTGTGGGTTGTGGTCTCTGACCGGTGGACCCTCACTTGCATCTCAGGCACACCCTGACCTGGAAAAGGTCAGGGGATCCTTGGCCCTCCTTCTTTCACTTAGACCTCTAGGACACATCCTCTTGTACCCACAACATCTGGAAGTCCTCCTCCATGTCTGACTGCAATCCTTCCTGCTGCAGGGGACACCTGTTACCATCTCTGCAACACAAGCAGGTCCTTCCTCCCTCAAGCACACAGTGACCGCCCCCACATGTGGGAGACCATTTGCTGCCTCTTGTCCGAACTTTAGAAATTTGGAGTACCTGGGTCACGGACCCAGGCCCCAACTCCTGGGCTCAGACCTAAGGAATCAACGTCAGTGACATCTGATCCTCCCCAATCCCCAGGTCCAGGGTGACAGAAGGAGATGGGGCAGGGGCCCCTCCCAGCACCAGGAGCAGGGAGCCCCTCCCTGCCCGAGTTGAGGGGAGGTTGCAGGGGACCCCGGGCCCCTCAAATCAAAACTCCCAGAGAAGATGCTGTGCCTCCCCCATCAGACCAGGGTCTCCAGGAAGGCCCAGCCACTGACCACCCCTCTGCAGGCCACCAGTTCCTCACCACAGGCTCCTCCCAACCCACTCTGGCCAAAGCCCCCATGTCACCAAACCCCAGGGACAACCACCTTTTGCTCCACTTCTGAGCTCTCCTTCTGCCCTCAGGCAGCACCCCAGGGCCTGACCTTGAGCTGAGACTCGAGATTCCTCTGTGGCTCCCCAGCCCTCAGATTCCTTGGTCAGTCAAGAATACAGCCAGCAACCTCCTTCCACCCCCACGC
This sequence comes from Camelus bactrianus, assembly GCF_048773025.1. NCBI lineage: Eukaryota > Metazoa > Chordata > Mammalia > Artiodactyla > Camelidae > Camelus > Camelus bactrianus. The sequence goes on from NC_133541.1 coordinate 118,265,323, forward strand.
CACCCCCATCCACCCACCTTGCTCCCTGGACAGCTGGCCTCCTGATCACATACCCCCTGATGCCAAGGTGTCCTTGACAGTGTGTTAGGCCAGTCACTGCCATGGTAAGCTGCCCCTCTGGTGGCTGTCCGAGGCCTGCACACCCGCCGGCTGCATACCACCTCTATGTCCTCAAACCTCTGTCCAGTTCTCCCAGTATGTGATAGCCTTATGTTCCTGCTGGCGTCCTCCTCTGGGAGGGCGGGACCAGGACCTGGCTTGCTCACCCCGGTGCCTGCACCCCAGTGGGGGCAGAGTGCCCAGCCAAGACTTGCTATGGGGGGACAAGTGAAGCCACGTGGCCGGGCAGCATGGCCCCTCTCTGCCCCTCCAACCTGGCGGCAACCTCCAGGACCCCTCCCGCCTCCCTCCCTCTCATACCCACACACCCATCAGCAATCAGCCTTCATGTCAAAATGCACCAAGACTCTCACTGCTGTTTTCCATTCCATGGCCACCACCCTGGTGGGACCCACTGCCAGCCTCCCCCCGGCCTGCCTCTGCCTGTCCCCAGCACACTGCCATCACTGGAAATATGCCAAGACACATGCTCTGCTCAAAACCTTCCTGCTGCTCCCTCCTCACTCAGAGCAAAGGTCATGCTGCCCTCAGGGACCCCACAGGCCCCAGGGACTGGCCCACCTTTCCTGACCCTCCCCAACTCCCCACCTCGAGTACACTCGTCCAGCCACACTCAGACGGGGAACCCCAACTCCCTGCAACCCCGCCCTCGGAGACCTGCCTTATTCCGACTTCAGCCCCTGTGCGGGGCCACAGCCTTATCCTGGTGTCTCACGTGAGGTTGCTCAGAGAAGGCTGCCTGGTTCCTGTCACCAGCTGCCAGAGCGGAGTAGCCTGGCCCCCATCCAACTCAGAACGCCCCCCAGGGGACCTCCCCTGGGGCCCCAGTGTGTCAGAGCCTGGGAGGAGGCTCAGTCTGCGGCTCCCTGCCGTCCTGCTCCCTGCAGAGCTCCCTGGTGGTTCAGCCCAGCCCCAGGAGGGGGAACTGGACAGCCAAGGCCACTGCTGGCCACTCAGGGCCGAGCTGCCTCCCCTGCGAAGTAGGCACACATCTTCACGACTCATGCTGCTCAGGGAGACAACAGAGATAGATACAGGGCTCAGCACAGGGCCCGGCACGCTCATGGGAGATCAGCGGACAGTAACACAGAGGGTGCGTTGGGGGTGCAGCCTACCTGCTCACCCACTGAGCCTGAGCCTTCTCAGCATTCAGGATGCCTCCTGCAGGCCCGCGAAGCAGGCGTTTTTATAGGATTGTGGGAATCAGGGCCCCCTGGGGTTTGATGGGCTAATTCACACTGGAGTGGGAAGGCCTCATATCTGTCCTCCCACACAACAGAAAGAAGCCAGGATGGGAGAAGCTAGCCCCACTGAGGGAACAGGGAGTGGCCAAGGTGTCTCTGCAGGCAGGGGCTTCTAGGAGCCCTTCAAAACTTCTCAGCTGGGCCTTTGTGCTCCTGAAAGCACGCATGCCAGGTACAAGCCCCACCAAATCATGCTTCACATGTCCAGAGTGCCAACAGCCCACCTCTACTTATTGCCGTCTGACCCACAGACCAAGGCTTGTGCTGGGTTGCCTCCTCCAGGGAACCCACCTGGATAAGCTGGGAGTTCCTGAGCACTGCACCTGGCTCCTCCAACAGGTCCTACCCGGCTGCTGGGCTGGGGCTCCCTGCCCAGGCCCCACCTCCCCCAGCAGCTGGAGCTCATCAGGGCTCTCAAGCCCCCCTGCAGCCCTGGTGGCCCTGCTCCCACACACCAGCTGGGATGTAGCCACTAGGGACTCAGAACACAGCACCCTCTCCTGCCTCCAGGCCTTCACCTTGGCCGTGACCTCTGACCACATCCCCTCCTGTCCCTTGGCTGACTCAGCTTCTTCAGGGCTCTCCAGAGGCACTGCCATCTCCTGGAAGCCTCCTCAAACTCCCACTCTGTGCCCAGCTCCCCTCTGACCACTAGCCTGTGAGAACCCCCCTCCCCGGACAGGCCCACACCTGCTTCCCCAGATCAATGCCATGTCCTCTCTGTTGAGGGATAGGGGCAATGCTTGTGACCTGAGGGAACCCTGGAGGATGGAGATCGGCCTGACTTCAGTCTTGCTGAGTGAGCTGCTGGGTGAGAACCATGCACCCTCAGGCCTGTGTCCCTACCCATGGGGGGCGGGCTCTCCAGGCACTGACGATGTCTAAGGCTCACTTAGCATCCACGGGTCTGTGACCAGGGCCTCAAAGGCTTCTCACATAGCCCAGGATGCCAAACTCCTGGCTCCCACCTGGTGCCGGCCATGCTGAGTCAGAGCTTCCAGCCGCAGGCCTGCCCCAAGGCTGGAAACCTGGCCATCCTCAGGGTCTGGTAGCTCTTCACCTGACCCACCCCACCCACTTGGACAGGGTCACAGAGGCCCTGCAGAAGGGGGGCCCCTCAGCTCCCCAGCCCTGCAAGGAAGTGTGCCATACTGGGGAAGCCAGGGTCTTGACAACCCCAGGGCACCTACTGACCCCGCCCAGCTCAGAGGCCTGCACCCCTGCCTGAGCCCTTTGGCCTCACTCAGACCTTCACCGGGTGCACGTCTGGCCCAGCTCTTTCAGGCCTGCCACCTGCTCATGCCAGCCGTGGGGCTTCAACACCCACACCCCATCACACTCCAACCACTGGCGCAGCTCGACCTCACAGCTCGACCTCAAGCCGATAGGTCACTCACTCAGCAAGTGCGTCCCTGGCCAGCCTGGTCAGGCTGCGTGCTGGGTTCTGGGCACCTGCACGTGCGCCAGTAGATCCCAAACCTCCCTACCCCTGCCAGCTCAGCTCTGTCTCCTCCAAGTCACCTTCCCAGACTGCGTGGCCCCATGAGCTCTCACCTCTGCCCTCCCACCCAGCCCCCTCACCTACTCAGCCTCATTAACTGCCCACGGTGTGTCCTGGTTCCCATGAGGAGAGGGGCTTCAAATTGTAACAGAGGAGAACAAATCTGCCTCCACACTGGATCTGCTCCTTTAGTTTTGACCACTGTGCCTGTTTTCCAGTCTTAGCCTTGCCAGCTCTGCACCTTTTGGGAAACAATGTTGCCTTTAGCCTGAAATAGACAGAAGAGCCTACTCTCTGGCTCTGACCTTTAAGGATGTCAGCACTTCTGCACTTAGGCAGAGATGGCAAGTTGCAAAACAGAGAATAACCTTTGCTTTGTTGGAGGTTTACAGGAACACCATGGCCTGACCCACATGGATGGCTCCAAGAACAAAGCATTCTACAAGAAGTTTGCAACAACGAACCCCACCCACTCTCTCTCTCTCTCTCTTTTTGTATAAAAGGAGCCTGTATTCTGACTGGAGCAGGATGGTTCTCTAAGAAATTGATCTGCCATCCTCTCAGTCTGCTGGCTTTCCAAATAAAGTCGCTATTCCTTACCCCAACAACTCGTCTCCCGATTTACTGGCCTGTCGTGCGGCAAGCAAGAAGGAGTCTGGACTCAGTAACAATTTCCCCTGAACTGCTCAGACCATCCCCAACACCATCTTAACTGTCACCACAGCCTCCACCCTCATGGCTCCCACTGAAACCACCACCAGTGCCATCACCACCACCATCATTACCACTGCCAGTGCCCTGCAGCTGCCCTGAGCACCCTGCACCAGGGCAGGCATCCTCCCAGAACTGCCCTGCACTGTACCCCAGCCTGTCCAGCAGATCCCGTGAGCTCAGAGCTGTCCATGCTCACTGCTTACCCTGTCAGGCCTCACCCCTGACACTCGTCACTTGTGAACACCCCACTCATAGGACTGCACGCCCCCACCGACACACGCTGGGCCTGCAGGGGTCAGAAAACAAAGGGACCAGACGCAGCCCCGCAGGAGACTCCTGTGCCCTGAACTCCACCCGGGAAAGCTCCCCACCCCCAGATGCCCCCGACCCTGCCACACCAGTGTATCCCGACCCTCGACCCTCAAGCACATGTCTGTGATGGTCCCACCACACAGGACCCCGCCCCAGCCCCCTAGACACCAGGGCCACCACTGGCCCAGCAGCAGCCAACAGTGCCCTTCAGCTAGCGTGGGAGAAGTCGGGCTGGGAACTGGCTGACTCTGACAGTGAGCTGGACACCCTTCCACTTGTCCCCCTTGGCCTGCCCCTTCACTGCCCTCTCTAAGGAAACCAGGGACAGGGATGGGGCAAGGGTGTTAAAGGGCCCAGGACATGCACTTGGGTGAGAACCCCAGGGAGGGAGAAGGGCCTGGGTCCTGAGCGTCCCCCAGGACAGCTGCATCCGGCAGGGCTGGGGTCTGCCCAGGCAGGGAGAGAGCACAGACTGGCATGACCCATGGAGCCACCCTGGGCCTGGCAATGGCACTCCGTGCCCCAGTCTCCTCAGCCAGCCGGCTCTAAAGGTGCCTGGAGTGGGGTCAGGTTTTGAGAAAGGACCCACCAGACTGTGCGGGAAGGTCACACCCTCCACCAGCCAGTCTTAGTGTCTGCTCTGCCAGCTCAGTGAGGGTGCCAAGTGCCCACTAATTAGGGAAACCACAACCCAACTGAACAGGAGCCACTTACAGGACTTCTGAGAGCCTTTATGGTTGCCAGGCACGTGGACCCAGGAGAACAAGACACAGTGGGTATGAACTCTGCCCTTCCTGGAGCCCACGTGGGATCAGTGTCAGGCAGAACACCTCCTGAAACGCTGGCATAGCAGGATGAGCACGTGGAGGGTGTCTGGCCCAGGCCTGGCCTGTACTGACGTCCCTATGCTGGGCCTCACCTCCACTGTTTTCAAGTGATGGTACAGCAGGTGATGTCAAAGGATCCTGCCAGCTCTCACTTCTGTGCTCTATGTAACTCTGGGTATTCTTTTTTAAAATAGGAACTGCAAAACCCATGCAACCGACATGAGTGAAAGACCCAGAGAGCTGTCCGAGCAGAACCACAAGACTGAACTCCCTGGATGTGCTCCTGGCCCTCCTTAACCCCAGCACCAGTCTATCCTTCCTGGGCCCGTCCTCCAGCCACCCACCCAAACATCTGGGAATTCTGCAAAGACCCTCCGCCTTTTCATCCCTAATGGCCCCGTTCCCAAGGCCCTCACTGCTATCGGCCAGGCTGGTGTAGGAGTGTTGTGGGGATGGGGCCGTGAGTCCTGTTGGGAGAAGTCACCTCATGTGTACATGTTGAGCACGTGTGTGCAAGTGTGTATACAACTGGGGGTGACAGGCTCTGTCTCACTTTTGTGAGACACTTTAGTGCTGTGGGTGGAACCCTCTGACTCAGACTTTCCAAGACAAGCATGTCACATGGCTGACAGTTGCACGTGGCTGGAACAGGGGGCTGCCCTCCAAGCACATGACACATGCATAATTACATATGAATGCGCACAAATGACTCCAGATAAGACACGGGATCATGGCTCAATGTGTGACCAGGGTCAAGACTCAGAGTGTGACCAGTGACCAGGACAAGGGCTCAATCTGAGTCTGGAATCTAGGCTCCATCAGTGACCAGGGACAAGTCATGGATCAAAACATCAAGTACTATTCAGATGACGGTCACATCACTGATGGCACTCAGCCCCCAGTGGCCCCCCACCACACACAAAATTCTGGAGACACGTGAGAACCCTTCTCATCCAAACACACAAACACAGGCCCATGACAGCACAAACCCAATCTCTGAACTCACTGGTGGAAGCAGACCTGGGGTCCTGTCCCTGGTCCCCACTTCACGAAACGCTTGATTCCTCTGAGCCCGTTTATGTGAGGAGTGGCCCCACTTGGGAATGGACAGAGTTTCTGTCCAGCAAAGAGCAGGGCAAAGGAGAAATAGTGGGGGAGGGGAAGCGACAGCCCCCTCCCTCCCCTGCCCAGCCCTGGCCTTTGGCCCCAGGCTGTCCAGTTCTGGATCAGATACCGCAGTCCTCATCCTGAGCTGGACCACGGTCCTAAGCCTCAGCTTCCCCAAACATAACAGGCATAGTTAGCCAGTCTCCTAAGGCCGTGCCCAGGACTGAACAGGGAGCTTGTTGGCAAAATGTGTTCTGGGGCACCTTCCAGCTGGCCTCAGAGCCCTGGGCCCAGGCACAGAGACCCTAACAGTGTCATCCACTCAGAAATGACCAGGGGTGGGCAGTGGGTGGGCCCCCCACACCTGAGGTGGAGGCCATGGCCAGTGGTAAGCACCCCATGGACCTGGCTACAGCCCACTCCCCCCCATCACCTCTCTGCCCCCACCCGCAAGCAGGCTGACTCTGGTGCCGAGGATGGGAGGCTGAGGCTCCCAGAGGGTGGAATCTGCCCCAGGTCCCACAGTCTTGGGGACTGCGAACTTCACACTCACTGGGCTGGCCAGACTGTGCACAGCCTGCTGCCCTAGGGGCCAAGGGGCTGGGTCCACATCTCTGGAAAGCAAAGCAATTTACCACCAAGATCTTGAAACTGTCCAGGGGACTCAAGGCCTAGGGAACAATCAGAAATGTGAGCAGAGCTGTCTTAGCGAGGGTGCTGGGCCACTGGGTGAACAGGCATCCCCAGTGCACTGCAGGCAGCCTTCGAACAGCCACTGGGGAGGGGATTGTAATGACATCAAGGCGCCACATTAAACGGACCTGCAGCCGCAGTGTAATCTCCCACGATGACCAGCCTGGGCCCTGAGAGCACGTGGGCCCTCTTTCTTCCTTTTTCTTTTTTCAACCTTTTTTGATACTCCACTTTGAACAAAGAGCTTGCACCACGTGCAAAACCCAGAGAAAAGCAGTTGACAGCAACCAAAGCCAGAGAGCCAGTTTCCCAAGGCTATGGGGTCTGCCCCTGCTCTCCCCAAGCCCAGGCCCCTGCCCCAACCCCTGTCCTCACAATCCCAGACCCAGAGTTGGAAAGGGCAGTGGAGTCTGCCATATGGCCCTAGATACTTCCACCACAGGTCCTTTGCACTGTCTGTTCCTTCTGCCAAAATGCTTGTCCCCAGACACCCAGTACACAGTGCTGTCAGGCCTCTGCTGGAGCACCACCTGAGACAGGCTTCCGTGAACCTGCCCTGAAAGGCACCTCACCCCACCTGCCACTCGGTACACTGGCTCCACTTTTTGGCCTGTGCCATGACCTGACAGTTTCAAAGGGAACTATACTTTCCCACTTTCCTGTCTCTCCTCACTGGGGATCAGAGGAGGCTGAGGTCTGGAGTGATTACTGACCACTGACAAGGCAGTCCTCCTAGAGCAGTGCCTTGTCAGTGATCAGTAATCACTTTAGACCGGATGGGTGGGTGGATGGGAGGATACATGGATATGTCGATGGCTGGATGGATGGGTGGGTGGATGGATGAATGGATTGGGGGACTGGATGTGTGGATGAGTGAGTGAATGGGTGGATAGGTAGGTGGGTGGATAGCCAAGCGAGTAGAAGGATAGGTGGGTGGGTGGATACCTGAGCAGGTGGACAGGTGGATGAAGGATGGATAGATGATAGTCACATCCCTCCCTGATAACCCATAGTTGCTGACACACAGCACTACAAACTGGCCCCACGCCCCTTGCAGCCTCCCCCCGGTGCCCATCCATCCTCCTCTCCAGTCGCCTACTCGTCCTGGCCTCACGTTCCTCCTGTACCCTCTAACTTCCACACCTTTGCTCAAAGTGCGTTTCTGCCTAAAGAGCTTCCTCCTGTTCTCTGCCAGAAAAACACATCCTCCTCTAGGGTCAGCCACTGCGGAAGCCTCCCTGACCTCACTTACACACCTCCGTCACTGCACCGTGCCCAGCAGTAGGGACTTGCCACACGTACACCCTGGCCCACAGGCTGGCCTGGGGACTGGTGGAACCAGGGATGAGAGAGGCAGCTGGTGACAATGACATGCAGCTCATACAGACCCACCCCAATGGACACCAAACCTCTAGGGAGGAGGCCCAGCCACCACCAGGGTGATCTGGCCCATTGGGACCTGGTCACTAAGTTCTCTCCCACCCTGTCACCACAAATTCTGACCCTCCTCACTTCTGGATGCTGCACAAACTCTTCCCTGTTACTACGTAGCTCTCCACCTGTCTCTTTGCTTCCTTGTGTCTGGGAGGACACCCGGCTCTGGGCCCTGTAACTCTAAATCACTGCCTGGTCAGTCCAGCCCAGTGCCCTGTCCCCCTGGTTCCCGCTGCTGCAGCACCTGGCCTGGGCTGGTGCTACCGCCTGAAAAGGAACTAGCCCAGAGCCCCAGGAGCACCCCCGTCTGCTTCCCATCTGACCCCTCGGGGCCTCACCCTGCTGCGCCAGTTCTTGGCGGTGCTCTTGCAAAGCTATAGCACCTGCATGTAACCTGGCCGGTGTTTGGGGGACCGCCACACCCCTCTGGATCCCCAACTGTGGACTTCCCTGGGAGGGGTGGAAGCCAACTGGGTGGGACCCTGCCGCCTTAGACCCTCACCAGGGCAGAGAGACCGTGCAGGACAGATAGAGTGGGGGAGTCAGTGGCCCCCAAACCTGAAGTCTGCGCACCTCCCCTGCTAGGTCGGCCTCCCCCCGAGGCCCGAGGCCCCAAAGACAAAAAGCGCAGATGAACTTACAGGTCAGTTTCGGGCCACGGACTACAAGTCTGGTTGGTGGTGTCCTGGGAGGGAGGGGGAGCTTTCAGGCCACCTGCCGGCCCCACGGGCCCCACCCAACCATCACTGCAGGGCCCACCCTGTGCCCGGCACTCTGCCTACCTTCTTCCCACAGAGTAAGAGTTTGAGGGGGAGGAACTGAGACCCAGAATGGGGAAGGGACTGGCTCAGGCATCTATTGCTTTGTGGCCTTGGACAGCTCCTGTCCCCTCTCTGAGCCCAGATAGGGAGCAGGAACTAAAGCCCAGTTTTATATGCCCTGGTGGCCACTCCAGCATCTGGATGACCTCAAAGACCACCTCCCCAGGCAGTCCACATCAAGCCTTTGCCAGTTGCTCCTGGGCCTGGAAGATAGAAGGGGTGGGTGCCATCACTTACAGGTACCAAGGACTTCCCACACCAAGAAAGTCCTCTGCAGTCCCCAGTCGTGGCCATGGCTGACTTACGTCCACATAGTGTGCCACTGGGGACACAGGATTGTCAGAGTACAGAGGGCAGAGGAGGACCCTGGAGAGATGGGCTGGGCTGGGCTAGGTAGGAGACCCCTGTCCCAGCCTGACCATTAACTGGTTGTTTGGGTAGTCGATAGAGACACAGCGGATGTAGGTGGGGGCTCCCAGTAGGCGAGTCCCTCCTCGTTCAGCTCACAGCCTAACAGGATGAGGCATGGGGAGACGGCGGGTCAGCTCTGTCTCCTGAATCGCAGGTGGGTGCCCACCTCAAGCACAGGAGTCCCACCCATGGCTCCCAGGAACAAGCCCCTCCAGGTGGAACCCTTAGCACCACAAGCAGACACTTGCCCGTGGCCACATTACAAATGACCCAGCACAGGGGACAGGCCTCCCTAGGTGTCTTTCATTTAAACCATTTCTGAGCAAATGCTTCACATCAGACACTGCACCAGGTCCTGGGACATGGCAAGTGCCACACCTTCAAGGACCCACCCGTGTGGGGGCAGAGACCTTTCCTATCCAGAGCCCCGGGGAAAACCAACAGCTGGGCAGGCCCTGCTCAGCTCCACCCATGGGGGCAGGGGACCCGATGGCCTGGGTGTGCCGCAGCAGGCGCCAGGCAGCCTTGGGGCCGACTGACATCAGGTGTCCACTGCCTTAAACACGGGTACAGGCTGTGACCCAAAACTTACTCCCAGGGAACCAGGCACACTTGCGCGCACACACACGGCGGCGATGACCCTAGGGGACGGCCACAACCCTGTCACCCAACAGAAGCCACAGGGTAGGATAGGACCCTGCTCTACTGCATGGTGCACAATCAAAACGAGGGAAAATATGGTTGTACACGCAGACAAAAGGCCAGACAAGTCACACCATCCCACGACCTGGGTTTTCTTCACTTTACTTCTGTGGATTTGCAATACGCTACCCAGACGCGTATTGTTCTATAAACAAAACACGGTGGGGGGGTTGCAGCCACAGCTGGGAACACACAGCCCCCCTAGGGGGAGGATCCCTGGGGGGACAAGGAACCCACAATACACTTGTTTTACAGAAAGTAAACAGAGGCTCAGAGAGGGTCGATTCCTGAATGTTGCACAGCAAAGACAACTCCAAACCTGCTTGCACTCTTCAAATATGAGGGGCAAAGGACATCAATGCACTGATGTGCCAAGCCCCTTCTGGGAGCCCACTCTGCCTTTTCCACACCTCCCATCACTCCACAGGGCTGCACGGGGATTAAGACACCACATTCACAGCTGACTTCCCACTTAGTGGTCCTGCAAGCCCATGGCTACTGTTAACGTCTCTGTGCCTCAGTTTCCCACGTGTCAATGGGTGGCTCCATGGGACATTGCACTAAAGGACTTAATTAAGGCGCTGGATCCTGGTGAACTCTCAGGACACGGTGGTCCTAAGCCTCCGCCCCACCCCACCTGTACAGCCCCGGCTTCAGGGCCCGGGCTTCCTGGGCATGGTATGGCGGTATGGCCGTGTGACCTGTGCTGACAGCTCCTTGGGCTAGCATCTCAAGGACAGGAGGCCCCCATGACACCCACCCCTCGGTCCTCACCTGTGGCATTGTGAGGACACCAGACTGCGGCCACCTCTCTGGCCAGGATCTCCTTCCAGAGCATAGCACTGAAGCTGTCCTCGTCACAGATCTCACAGGGCTCTGCCAAGAGGCCGGGACGTGAGTGCGGGTGGGGACAGGAAGAGGGGTGGAGAGCTGGCAGCAGAGCCAGGAAGGCCAAGACCCCTCCAGGAAATCCATCGTCACAAGGGGGAGTCATTTCCCAGGAGAGATGAGCCCCAAGCCCACCAGTCTCTCCGGAAGCCCCTCCCCAGAGGCCAGCGATGGGGTGGGGGGACACTCACTGGGACACCACCGGGTGCTGCATTGCTGGTGCTCATATTGGAGGCTCTGGCTGGCTGCTACCCCGAAGAAGGGCCCCAATCAGGCACGCTCCCCCTGCTGTGTGCCACCACCACGTGACACTGCATCTGCTCCCCGACGCCCAGGGTGCCACTTCCATCCACTGCGGGATGCCGCCATACATAGAGGACAAGGATGCAGGTACTGGAGCCAAAGGGATGCTGACACAGGGACAAAGGGGCAGGAAGCCATGAGAAGAAACTGAGACCCTGAGAGTGGAAGCCAAGCTCAGCTCGATACAGGAAAAAACAAATGCTTCACATGCACGTGATCCCTCACCATCACCCCTCTGGCCCCAGCATCCCCAGGGACACTGCAAGGTCCCACAATGAGATGCCACGCGGTCTCGCCCCTGCCTCGTGGTTCATGCCCAACAGGTCCCCCTCCCACATGTTCCTCGGCACAGCCCTGCCGTGGGCACTGCTGCAGGAAGCAGTCTCAAGTTTCCACCCCGTGGCCCTTGCACTTGGCGCCCTGTACGAAGGCCCACTGTACTCCCGTGTGCCCTGCTGCCACCCGGGGAGCAGCTGGTGGAGCACGGGCTCCGACCTGTCCTTCAGGGGAGGACCCCTCCCAAGCACGGATCTGGGACAGAGCAGCCTGGCGGTCAGGAGGCGAGTGTGGGCCGAGAGGGGATTAGCAGTGGGGTGTGACGCAGAGGCCAGCTGGGCAGGGAGGGGCAGAGGTGCCGGGGAAGTTGGGGTCCGGTGCCCACCCCACTTCCCCCTGGAGGCTTGGTGCCCTCCAGCACTGTCTACAGGCAGCTGGGCCAGGGTCTCCACTGGCTTTGCGTCCAGGTCCCCAGTGTGGGGGCTGGAAACAGAGCGGGAGGCCCCAGCTAGGTCTAAAGAGTGAATGAATGAAAGAAGGAAAGACACCCCACCCATCCCAGTGCTGCCTTACACAACAGGGTGATGGGGAGATGGGGTTGAGGATGGTGCTCGGGCTCTGTTTCCTGGGCACAGGTCCTCGCACCCTGCTGCCCCCTCCCTGTGGTCCTCGGTCCAGTTTCCTCTGAGCATCAGTCTCCTCCTCTTCCCGCTCCTGCCCCAGCCATGACCTGTGTGCTCGTTCTCCCACGCCCCCCAGGGACAGTACGAGTGATCAAGGTCTCACAGCTGCTGGCTGAGCACCAGGCCGAGCCTCCCCGACACCCAGCAGACTGGCTGCTGAGGGCCTCCAGGCCCCTCCGGCCACCCTCCTTCAGCCCTCTCCTGGGTCTTCTCTATCCTGGCCCTCTCCCCTCAGTAGTCATGACTTCATGCCCCCAAAGACCTGAGCCCCTTAGTAGCCCCAGTGCCACGAGGGACACGATGAGGGACA